>NC_029793.2:45981267-46009799 GCF_000816755.2 Arachis ipaensis | reverse complement strand
ACCCGACCCGGTGACCCCAAGCCCTTATGCGAAGACCTCACCCCAAATCCCCAATACACTCACCAGCCACTACACAGCACCTAAATCCTAATTTTCGCCTCCAAATTCTAGTCTTCATCGAAGGCCACCATCCTTACCAATCAACCACAATCGACGCCGGCTCAGAGCTGCTATCGCTAGGCAGAAGGATCTCCAACGGGCAGAAGGAAATCACCGTCGCGGATCGAAGCTGCTGTTAGCAGTGTCGTCGGTTGGTCGTTTGAACTCCGAAGCTTCCTGGTCAGCATCGTCTGCTCGTCTGGTGGTCCGAAGCTTCTCTGTCAACGTCAATAGGCATCTGTTCTGCCGCTGTGACCTAGACCCCTTCTCTGCATCTGTTCTGCCTCTCTGCCGCGGTGACTTTCAATTATGTTTTTTATTTTATTAATTAACTATATGAATTGATGCAGAGTTCTTTATTTAGTTAATTATATGAAATGATGAATTGATGCAAAGTTCTACTGATTTAAATTTAGTTAATTTTTTATTTGGTTAATTATATGAATTGATGCAGAGTTCTTTATTTGGTTGATTCAGTTCTTCTATTGCTTATGTAATTCAATTTTGGATTCTGAATTTTGCTTTAATTGTTATAAACTTGTAATGGCTACTGTGCCTGTATGTAATTCAATTTTGGATTCTAAATTTGCTGTAATTGTTTAATTCACTAATTTGTAATGGCTAGTCATCCTAGTCTTGGGCTTCTGTCAACGGGCATCTTGAGTTCTTGGGTTTTGTTTTTTTTTTCAGTTAACTTTTTATTCAATGAGAAATTTAGTCCAGATTTGACTTTAGATGAAGAGTTCTTATTTTGCTTTTCAATTTTTTATATTTTGTTAATTATATGGATTAATCATTCTATAATTCTGAATTTTACTGAATATAAATTTAATATAAGTTTAATTTTGGGACTCTCGATTTTGAATTTTTCTATATTGAATTTTTCTATATAGGTTTACTTTTGCTATATTGAATTATGCTATATTGAATTTTGGTGAATTAACTAGATGAATTGCTAAATTTAATTATATTGAATGTGGTATGAATTGTATGAATTTTGCTGTCATTTTGAATTTTGCTATAGTTGTTGTAATGGTTAAGTTTTAATTTTGTTGTCAATCTAAATTTTGCTATAGTTGTCATTCTGAGATTATATACTATATATTCAATTTTTTTTTATAATTTTACCCTATATTTAATTAAACCGATTCAACCACGGTTCGACTCTGGTTGAACCATTGAACTATTGAACCAGTCACTCGACTGATTCGATGACCAGTCCGGTTCTTGCAACCTTGGAAAATAGTGTTCCGTCCTCTTTGGTCTTCACGAGCATGTCATCCACATATACTTCCATGAGTTTTCCTATGTGAGAGGAAAACACCTTATTCATCAATCGCTGGTAGGTAGCTCCTGCATTCTTTAATCCAAAAGGCATTACTATGTAGCAGTAGTTTGCCTTTGGAGTTATGAATGAGGTTTTTTCTTGGTCCAACTTATACATCAGAATTTGATTGTATCCCGAGTAGGCATCCATAAAGGACAAGTATCTAGAGCCTGATGCTAAGTCGACCAAAGCATCTATGCTGGGGAGTAAATAAGGGTCCTTAGGACAGACTTTATTGAGGTTGGTATAATCAACACACATTCTCCACTTTCCATTTTGTTTTTTAACCAACACCACGTTAGCTAACCATAGTGGATATTTCACCTCCCTTATAAACCCTGCCTCCAATAAGGCTTGTACTTGCTCTTCTACGACCTGTGTTTGCTCTGGCCCAAGCTTTCTGCGCTTCTACTAAACAGGTCAGAAACCTGGGTACACAGCAAGTCTATGGCACATCAGAGGCTTTCCAGGCAAAGAGATTAGAGTTTTTCCTCAACAATTCAATGAGTTGTTTCTTTAGGCTTTCCTCCAGGTTTGCCCCTATGCTCGTTGTCTTGTCTGGGTGGTCTCCGATTTGTATCTCTTTTGTTTTGCCCTCAGGTTGAGGTCAAAGTTGTTTTCAGACTTGGACTCCACCCAACAATGTGTTGACTTCTTTGCCTTTCGAGTTGCCTTTCAAACTAAGGCTCTCATTATAGCATTTTTTTGCTAACTTTTGATCTCTATTGATGGTGGCAATTTCTTCAATTGTGGAAAATTTTATGCAAAGATGTGGTGTGGAGATAACAGCCACAAGTCGATTCAAAGTTGTCCGATCTATCAGGGCATTGTAGGCTAAGCTTACATTGACTACTATGAAGTCGACACTTAGTGTCTTTGTCCTGGCACCTTTTCCGAAAGTGGTGTACAATGAGATGTAACCCAGAGGTCGGATTGGGATCTCTCCTAGTCCGAAAAGGATATTTGGGTATGTCCTTAGATCCTTTTCCTCTAACCCGAGCTTGTCAAAGGCAGGTTTGAATAGAATATCCGTCGAGCTGCCTTGATCTACCAAGGTTCGGTGGAGGTTAGCGTTTGCTAGGATTATAGTTATCACCACTGGGTCGTTGTGCCCTGGTACTATCCCTTGGACATCCTCTTTAGTAAAGGAGATAGTGAGTAATTCGGGCGACCGACTGTCCTGCCCGACTTGATATACTTCCTTGAGGTGCCTTTTTCGTGAGGATTTTGATATTCCTCCCCCTGCAAATCCACCATTAATCATGTGTATATGTCACTTAGGGGTGTGAGGAGGGTGTTCTAGTCGTCCTCCTTCTTTATCCCTTCTTCTCTTCCTCGGGTCGTCCGTCCTATCTGTCAGGTATCTATCAAGTCGGCCTTGTCTAGCCAACTTTTCAAACACATTCTTTAGGTCGTAGCATCCATTAATGGAATGCCCGTACAGCTTGTGATACTCACAATATTCAGTCCGACTTCCAGCTTTCTTATGCTTAATCGGACGAGGAGGTGGGAGTTTTTTTGTGTGGCATATTTCGCGGTAGTCATCGACCAGAAAAACCCTTAGAGGGGTGTAGTTATGATACTTTCAAAGCTTTTCTACACTTTGCTCCTCTTTCATCTTGGGTTCTCTTTCTTTGTCCTGATTTTGACAGTAGGACAAGTTAGATCGTGAAGGAGGTTCTCTGAGTTGGGAGTTTTCCTCCATGTTGATGTATTTTCCTGCCTTTTCTTGTACTTCGTTTAAAGAAGTCGGGTGTCGCTTAGAGATGGACTGGGAGAATGGTCCTTTTTTTAGGCCATTGACCAATCCCATAATCACATCTTCTGTTGGTAGATTCTGAATTTTCAGACAAGCTTTGTTGAATCTTTTCATATAGTCATGGAGGCTTTCTTTAACTTCTTGCTTTACTCCTAGTAAGCTCGGGACATGCTTCGTTTTACCCTTCTAGATGAAAAATCTGGTTAGGAATTTCTTGGCCAAGTCGTCAAAGCAGGCTATTGACCTGGGTGGCAGACTATCAAACCACTTCATGGCCGCTTTGGTCAAAGTAGTTGGAAAGGCTTTGCAACGAGTGGAGTCAGAGGCATTATCCAGGTACATTCTGTTTCTAAAGTTACTTAGATGGTGGCTAGGGTCGGACGTTCAGTCATAGAGATCCATGTCGGCCGATTTGAAGTTCCTAGGAACTTTAGCCTTCATGATCTCTTCTATAAATGGATCTTGTCCTCCCAAGGGACTTTCATCACGCTCCGCCTGATTATTCTTCCTTTGTATATCAACATCCAATTTCTGTAGCTTATCTTCTAACTCCTTTCGTCATCTTACCTCTTTTCGCAACTTTTGCTATGCTTCCCTTTGTCGTTCAGCCTCGTGTTCGAGCTGTTGTAATCGATCCCACTGGTCGTGAACGAGATCCAGGATCTCGGTCGCGTGGGGTTGGTCCTTAGCCTCAGGATGATAGACCTCAGACTGAATCCTCCTTAGTTGAGGATTTCCTGAGGTCTCTTCCCTATGAGGGCCATGGTGTGGTGGTGGAAGTGGAAGCAAGAGGGCTTGGTCTTCTGGTTGATCTTTTGGCTCAGACTCAGATGCCGTATAGCCATCTCTGAACTCGTGGTCTGCCATTGGTCAAAGGGCGAATCCCAGGTCCCCGACAATGGCGCTAATGTTCCGAGGGTTACCTGAAATGTTGATTTGGGCCTGAACGTGAGGTCCAGATCCGTTTGTGTGACAACATCCGACTTGATGATGCCAAGGTGCCGCTTGTCCGAGTTCTTCGTGAGGAGGTGGGGGTGGTACCTGCAAGAGACTCTGATGCTTAAGTTAGCAAGGGTTTTGAGCAGATTTTTAGTAGATTAGGACGTGTCTTATACTTGGGGGTGCCAGTATATTTATAGTAGGGTAGATAACTACCTTTGTTGGAATAGTTCTATCTTTTCTGATAGATAAGCGCTCCCTTTATCTTGGGAGTTTGTTGGGATTTACCTTCTAGATAAGGTAGAGATGGTAGGAGAGATTTAAGGAAGCAATTATTTATTTAGTCAAGTAAAATTGTACCTTTGTGTTGGTGTCCAACCTCTTTAAAGAGGTCAGGTTTATCATAAAATCTACCTTTATTGGTGGACCCTTTTTAGAATAATATTTTATATAAATAAATAATTAATTTAATGATCGATTTTTATTATACATAGAGTATCATTTGTTTTGGACAGTAATTATAAAAAAATCACAACAATCCATTTATTTCCAATATCTCATTAGAAACAAAAACAAACAAAGAGATATTTTTCTCCTTTCGTAACCCGTGAAAAAACAAACAAACAAGATCCGTAGAAAACAAAATGAAACTTGCATACCGTAAATAATTATTGAGCGTACAACACTTAGGCTCAGTTTGGATAATCAACTTAATTAAGCTCTTTTTGATAAAATAACTTAAACAATAAATAACTCTGTTAAAAGTAATTTATAAATAAGTTATTTTGTGTTTGGATTTTTAACTCTAAAAGTACTTATTTTATAGAAATGTAATGAAAAATAGAAGTATTATGAGAGAAGTCATTTTTTTTAACTTCTCTATAAGCTCCAAAATAACTTCTTAAAAAGTTGCAATTTGGTTTTGAAAATTGCACCAAACATTAATACTACTACTTTTCATAAGTCAAAAGTTAAAAAAAATTACTTCTAGAATTTTCCAAATGAACCCTTATTAGGTTGCGTAATAAAGATCTACAACTCAAAATTCTCTACTCTATCTGGCTTAAACATACATTACTGTCAAAAACAAAACGAAGCTTGCTTTTGGATTATGTATTTTTCAAATATCAGAAATTTTTATATTTGGAATAATTTAAAATTTTTAATTAATTTTTTAATTTAAAAATTTTATTTAAATTAAATAATTGTCTTACTTGGTTGCACTAATAAAATTATTTATTTGGGCTAGATAATCACAATATTTTTTCCAAATAATAATAATGTTAAAAATTATTTTTTTTAACAAACATTAGTCGTTTTTTTTTAAATTATTTTATTTATCTTAAATTTTAGACTCCTAATTACAAAACGTTAATCATAAACTTTAAACTTTAATTCCTCTAAAAAAAAGAGAGTTTCTAGAACTAAAAAAGAAAATATTGCATAATATAGACTAACTAAAAGTTAATTTTCTATAATTTTTTCTAAATTTATATATTACAAAACAACTATGTTAAGTGTATATAAAAAATCACATTACAAATCAGTCATTTGTATAAAATACATGTGTTTCGAGGGTTACCTGAAACGGATAAATTTAGGCCTAAACGTGAGGTCCAAATTGCTTTGGTGCAACATCCGACGTCTTTTGGTGTCGAGGTGCCGCCATCCGAGTTTCTTGTGAGGAGGTGGGGAAAGGGACTCTGATAATTAAGTTAGTAAGGGTTTTAGGGTATCAAGATATTTAGAAGTGTAGATATAGAATCAATAACCAGCTTTTGAATAGTCTCCCCCTTTGACGGTGGGTTGGTTACTCCCTTTTGGTAGGGAGGTTGTTAAGATCTCCTTTCTACATGAATAGGATAGATAGTAGGAGTTAGTTACTTATTTAGATAAATAGGGTTGAACTCATGTTGCCTCCGACCTTTGAGGTTAGGTAGGTGTCGATCAGATAACATCTATTGATTGGGCCTTATTCATTTTCGACCTGGCTAAGTTGTAGGCCAAGGTATGAATAGTGCCCCAACTTGAGGTCGAGCTTCATTGGTTCGAGCTCAAGCATTTTCCAATTGGCCTTGGTTTATTGTGGCTTTTATTCCATCACGTTGGGTATAACACCTTTCTCGGAGCTAGGTCGACACTCGACGTATTTTTGAATCTGAATGTTACGTCTTTTCGTAACTATTTGCGCGTCTTTTCAGTTACCTTGGCAACCCTGTCTGTCATTAAATAAGGGAAAAGTGTATCGTTTTGCCCCTAATGATAATATATAAGCATAAGCATAATCATTTTCTCTTTCTTCTTTTTCATTTCATCTTCTGCATTCTTATTTCATCTTTCTACATACTCTTCTTCTCCCTCACCGTTACTCATTTTCTTCAAGATTTCTCTACCTTGGGATGCTTTTTCGAGGCTTTGTTCATGTTACGAGAAACATTTTGGGATCGTCGTTTGTTTTGCTGTCGTGCGTGTTCCTTCTTCTTGCTCTTTATCAAGGTTGGCTTTTCTTTCTTTTATAGCTATGGCTAGAGAATGCTTGAATCATGAAAAAATCTTGGGTCTTTTAAAAAATGTTATTTTGATGCTTTTGTGAGAAATAGGCTTTCCGAAAAATACAGTTTTTTTTGTTGGAATTTGTTACTTTTTGTTAGAAATTTTTCTTGCTTGCTATTACCGTAATGATCTTTTGAAACTTTAATATTGTTGCGAGGACTTATGATTTTTTGGATTCTGAATTTATGTTAAATTCTGGGGCTTATTATATTGTCCCCAAATGATTCTATTTTCCTCATGAGTAATGGCGTCATTTTGCATTATGATAGAGTGGGTTGAATTCTTTGTTCCTATTTTTTCTGGAAAATTTGGACCCATTTCTGGTTTCTCTATTAGATTCTGAATTCTTTAAATATTTTGGTGTTATTTTCTTGTGTCTGAGTTGCAGCTCGTTAACTTTTGTGGTGACATAGCTTTATTTTGCTTTTTGTAGGTATTATCATGTATGTCTCGTTTGGTTGTTCTTAGCATGTCATCTAATGTTCCTCTTGGTTTAGATTGGGTAGATACTACTGTCCTTTCTGACATTCTCATAGTTGACAATGAATATGTAGAAAAATTTTATTTACAGCATAGGATTTGTAGAACCCAAGAGGATGAGAGAAAATATGAACTAGTAGCCCCCGACCTGGAAGATAGAATTTGCTTTCCCTGACTTAGTAACTTAGAAAGCCATTTTCTTTTTATGTATGACTGCTTGTTTACTAGGTTGGGGGTATCACTTTCTTTTACTGATTTTAAGACCGAAGTCCTTTCAATCAGTAAAGTTGCCCCTTCTTAGCTCCACCCGAATTCATGGGACTTTATGAAGGTTTATCAGTTGATAAGCCGGGAGCTCGACCTTCTCCTTTCATCTAAAATTTTTTTCTATCTTTTTCAACTTACCAGACCTTTCAACTCCAGAAAACAACATTGGATTTCTTTCCGATTTACTCAATGGAGGAAATTTTTTTCCATTTTTGATTATTATTTTCATGATTTCAAGAACTATTACTTCAAAGTCTGATCTGTTGAGGGTGTCTGACCTTTCTTCCTTAGTGAGAGAGATGAACCTTTCTTTAGTTTGTATTGGGAGGTGGCCTCTAACACTGTTGAGTACAATCTTGAAGACCTGGATGAGGTAGAGGAGTGTATGGTAGCCTTTTTTCAGGAGTGTTAGAGCTAAGCTCCTAATCTTGACACCAAGAAATTTTTGATAGGCAAGCCGAGCTATGTTCATACCGAGCTAGGTAGTTAGCTTTTCGTTTATGAACACTTGTTATTTGTGTCTGAACTATGTAACTTGAGTTTCTTTTATTGTTTCTGTCTTTTGTAGTAAGAATGACCAACGGTTTGGAAGCGTTGCAAAGAGTTCGGCAGGCCAAAAAGAATGCAACTGCTCGAGCCATCCAACTGAAGGAGGCTGCCATGTCAGGTGACACTTCTTCTCCTTTAAAGTCGGATTCATCCTCTTCTCAATTGGTAAGAATCATCCTCCCTTCTCTCCACCTTTGAACATGGAATCCCTACCTCGAACTATTCTCCCTGTGCTTCCCTTCTCTAACCAGGGTTCACGAAAATGAAAAACTCCTTCCTCTAATTTTGGCAGTGTCCATGACAACGATTTCAATTCTATTGCCTTTTATGAGGAGCATATCCTTCCTTATAGTGATATAAGTATGGATGATGTTTCTCTTAAAAGGCATTTGGAGGTACTTGCCAGGGGAGGTAAATGGACCGTTGGGGTAAGCTCAGCCCTTTTGAAACAATTAGAGGCAACTCTGCTTGGTTCCATCCAGAGGAAGGTCATTGACCTTCGAGCTGAGGTTGCTTTCCTTCGGGAGATCAAGTTAGAATTGGAGGTCAAAACAAGGATTCTTACTTCTGACCTTTCAAAGCTTTGTGAGAGGGTAAATTAGTTTGAGGCTTATGGTATGGCCGAAGGGTTGTAGAAAAAAGATTAGGAGAGATATACCTGTATTTTTCGGGAGAAGCTAGATTTGAAAGAGGATTTGGCTAGGGTGAGGCAGCAGTACACAAGCTTGGAGGAGTCGGTAGCTGAGGAAAAAGACGAGTTAATGAAGAACCTGAAGGTTCAATTTTGGATTTTGGCACCTGAGATCGACCTCTCTCCCATTGACCCTAACAAGGTCGTGATTGATGGAAAGATCATTTTTCTTGAGGCTGAGTCCATTCCTATTGAGGACCCGAAGACCTCTGGTGCCTGAGCTGAAGAAACTCCTATGTACTCCTCCATCCTGGCTACCAAAATTCTCCCTTCTTGTACCCTTCAAATTGATGAAGCAACCCTCATGGTCTTTAATGAACATGACCCTCCTCTCTCAGTTTCATTTTCTAAATTCTACGTATTTGATGGCCCTATTTGTGGGTCTTTTTTAACACTTTGTTTTTTAATAGATGTAGTTTTTGGATACTCTTTTGCTTCAGTTTGGACTTTTAAAAACTTTTCACACTTATTCTATGATTTATAAGTGTTCATAGTTTTGCCTTGCATAGTGGTAGTCTTGCTTGCTTTTTACATAACAAACATCTTTATTTTTTCTGAGATCATTTATAATTTGGTTGTTCCAATTTTTTGGTTATTCTGACCACGTGAGGGTGGTTGTTTACTTGTGAAAATAGTTTTACAAGTTATTTTATTGACACTCTTTGCAGCTCGATTTGATCGAGTTTTAATGAGGTCGAAAAATAACTTTCTTGATGTGTCGACTTGATAAGGTCGAACACTTATTTAGATCACCCTCCTTTTAATGAGTTTGTATGAGGTCAGGTAATGAATCGTTCTCTATACCTGGAGACTCAATTTAGAGTTATATCGATCTTTGAAGGTCAGTTATCAAGTTACTTTTGTGATTTGTTTTAAGGTTGCCTCTTTTACTGACTTATTTTTGTACGAGTAGTTTATTGAGGTCAGACCACGATTTGCTTATATAACTTCTCATACCAATTTGGACCTCGTCACTTTATCTTGCTGACCAGTTAAGTCGGACAATGATTTTCGCGCTTTATCGAGCTTAAATTGGTGCATGTAGTAGAACAATCAATCATAAATATGGAATAAATGATGAATTATCATTAATGAGAAATGATTTACAAATTCTATTTGCTACTAAGAGTTTTTTTTGTCTTTAACTCCTATGCCTTGTTGAAACCCTCTTCAAGAAAACCCTTTTCGAAAAAAAAAAAAACCATGAAGTCGAAAAAATAGTACATCAGGGAGCAAGGTTTGCTTTTTAGCTGTAGTATCTCTTTATGTTGCATGTGTGCCATGACCTAGGGAGCTCGTTCCCTAGTAGGTTGGACACTTTGTAGTAATCTTTTCTCAAGACTTCGACGATCTTGTAAGATCCTTTCCAATTTGCTTCTAGCTTTCCCTTGTCCAACTTTGGTACTCCAATATCATTTCTGATCAGCATGAGGTCATTCATGGTAAAACTTTTTTTGATGACTTTCTTGTTGTACCTTGTGGACATCCTTTATTTTAATGCTTCCTCCCTTATCCGAGCTTACTCTCAAATTTCTGGGAGGAGGTTGAGCTCTTCCTTTTGAGATTGGATGTTTCCCACTTCATTGTAGAATCTTACTCTAGGGCTTTCTTCATTGACTTTAATGGAAAGCATGGCTTCTATGCCATAAGCAAGTTGGAACGGAGATTCTCCCAATATGGAATGGAGAGTTGTCTGATATGCTTATAGGACTTGATGGAGCTCCTCGGCCCATGCTCCTTTTGCATCTTGTAGCCTTCTCTTGAGCCCTACTAATATAACTTTATTCACAGCTCCTGCTTTTTCATTGGCTTGAGGCTTCTCTACTGACGTGAACTGGTGTTTAATCTTAAGGCTTGCCACCAAGCTTCTGAAGGTCAAATCGATGAACTGGGTCTTATTGTTCGTGGAGATGGAGTATAGGACTCCAAATCGGGTGACAATATTTTTGTAGAGAAATTTTTTACTTCTTTGGGCCGTGATGGATGCCAAAGGCTCTGCCTCAATCTACTTAGTAAAATAATCAATCCCGACTATGAGGTATTTCACCTATCCAGATACTTGAGGAAATGGTCCGAGCAGGTCCAAACTCCACTTTGCAAAAGGACACAGCGAGGTGAAGCTGATGAGCACTTCAAGTAGTGCCACATGGAAATTGGCATGCATTTGACAGGGTGGCTTTGATGGGCACCAAAGGTTTTACTTCAATCTACTTAATAAAGTAGTCAATCCCTACTATGAAGTATTTCACCTGCCTGGGTGCTTGAGAAAATAGCCCAAGCAGGTCCAAACCCTACTTTTCAAAAGGCCAAGGTGACGTGATGTTGATGAGCTCTTCCGGTGGTGCCATATGGAAGTTGGCATGTATTTGATAGGGTGGGCACTTCTTGACGAAGTCGGCCATTTTCTTTTGTAAGGTCGGTCAATAAAAATCATATCGTAACACCATTTTAGCTAATGATCTTGCTCCTAGATGATTTCTACAGATGCCACTATGGATTTCTTCTAGGACCTCTTCAGTCTTGGAAGTCGGCATGCACTTTAATAAAGGTGTAGATACTCATTTTTTATAGAGGATGTTATGGACCAGAGTATAGTTTTGTGCTTCCCTTATGAGTCTTCTTGCTTCCCTTTCTTCGTTAGGGGTAATATTGAATTTAAGATATTTGATAATAGGAGTCATCCAACCAAGGTTAAGATTGGAGGTTGTTATAGCATCTGACTTGTTGACTTCTTTGGCTACTAATGGTGTGTGCGGATAGTTTCCTAAAGCAAACTTTTGTTATTGTCCCTTGACTTTGTGCTAGTTAGTCTGGAAACGGCATCAACTCGGCAATTGAGCTCCCAAATTATATGCATTACCTCTGTTTCTTTGAATTGTGCTAATTGTTCTAGTATTTTCTCCAAGTACCTCTTCATGTTAGGATCTTTGGCTTGGTAATTCCTACTTATCTGAGCAGTTATTATTTGGGAGTCACTAAACACTGTAACTTTTGATGCCCCGACTTCTTTGGCTAGCTTTAAGTCGGTGACCATGGCTTTTATATTTGGCTTTGTTGTTAAAGGCTGGAAACTCAATCAGCACTTTTCAAACGTAATGTTCTCAATAATCGACATATGATTCCAATCCTTGTAAAATCATTTATAAACTCTCAAAATTACTATTTCTAATTAAGAAATCAATTTTCATTCACTTTCATCACCAAAAACTCAGTCACAAACACAGCCAATCATCCACAGCAAAAATCCAAACTCAATAACATTATAATTACTAGCATATTTGCAATTATTTACTATACTTTTGGAGATCCTTAAACTGAAAATTATTAATTTTAAAATAAAACCCCCTACCTCTATATAAAATCAAAATCAACGAAAGCTCTGGAGAAGCTTTTTGACCGAGCTGCTAAAGAGGAAAGCGTCAAAAATTATCTGTTACTCCTAGAACTCCAATTGGTCGAACTCAAGGAGAAGAGGAGCTACGTCACCGTGAACTTCTACCAAGCAAAAGTAATGCCAGCGTGTAGAGGAGGAAGATACGAATACTTTTATCGGATTAGATTTTTTATTGGAGTTACGGATTACAAGAAATCAAAACCGAAATTTTGGTGGAGGTTACTGTTCTATCCCTGCAAGCTTCGGTTTCTCTCTCTCACGGTAAGTGAGAAATGAACCCAAATTTAAAATATATTGATGATAATGATTAGAGAAGATATTTGTGTTAATAGAAGGGTGATTTTTCAGAATAAGGATTAAGTGTCATTGTTATATTTATCTCAAATCTTTCTTTCTTTGGCTTCGATTCCTTCTTTCTTTTTTTTCAAATTCCATTAGGTGAAAATGAATGGATGAAACCTTTAAGTAAATTATATATAAAAAAATTGGAACAAAAATATTATTTGATTCGCCGATCCTCAAAAAAAGAAATAAGCAAAGTTCCGTCGTTAAGTCAAAAATGGAAAAGAATGTGCTCAGAAATTCATAATAGAGTCTGACCACAACGACCGAATTCCGTCCAATAGGATTTGAACCTATACCAAAGGTTTAGAAGACCTCTGTCCTATTCATTAGATAATAAACGCTTTTCTTTTTTTCTTCTAACTTTTCACTATATATAATTTACTTAAAGGTTTCATCCATTCATTTTCACCTAATGGAATTTGAAAAAAAAGAAAGAAGGAATCGAAGCCAAAGAAAGAAAGATTTGAGATAAATATAACAATGACACTTAATCCTTATTCTGAAAAATCACCCTTCTATTAACACAAATATCTTCTCTAATCATTATCATCAATATATTTTAAATTTGGGTTCATTTCTCACTTACCGTGAGAGAGAGAAACCGAAGCTTGCAGGGATAGAACAGTAACCTCCACCAAAATTTCGGTTTTGATTTCTTGTAATCCGTAACTCCAATAAAAAATCTAATCCGATAAAAGTATTCGTATCTTCCTCCTCTACACGCTGGCATTACTTTTGCTTGGTAGAAGTTCACGGTGACGTAGCTCCTCTTCTCCTTGAGTTCGACCAATTGGAGTTCTAGGAGTAACAGATAATTTTTGACGCTTTCCTCTTTAGCAGCTCGGTCAAAAAGCTTCTCCAGAGCTTTCGTTGATTTTGATTTTATATAGAGGTAGGGGGTTTTATTTTAAAATTAATAATTTTCAGTTTAAGGATCTCCAAAAGTATAGTAAATAATTGCAAATATGCTAGTAATTATAATGTTATTGAGTTTGGATTTTTGCTGTGGATGATTGGCTGTGTTTGTGACTGAGTTTTTGGTGATGAAAGTGAATGAAAATTGATTTCTTAATTAGAAATAGTAATTTTGAGAGTTTATAAATGATTTTACAAGGATTGGAATCATATGTCGATTATTGAGAACATTACGTTTGAAAAGTGCTGATAGAAGGCTGGTAAACTGTCGAGAAGTTATGGAATTGAGGGAGCCCATAAGAGTGGTGAAGTCGAGTCTTAAGGGGAGGTTCTGTCTGAGTTCTTGTGAAAAATAAACGAAAAGGTGGTTTTGGTTAATGATTAATGTGAAAAGAACATGGTCGGAAGGTTTTGTAAAGTTTGAATGAGCGTACGAATTTTTTCTTTGGTTTTAAAAGCAAAAGATTTGAAAGGGAGCTGAATTTTATTGAAATAGAAAGAGGCGTAGTTTTAAAGAAAACAATTTGATTATTGAAAACTTATTTAATATTTCGAACGGTGTGATTATTGAAAATGATTTGTTACTTGGGAATGTTTTGAAAAGGGTTTGAAAGCTGGTTAGATTGGGACCCTTGAAGGGTGGCAAAGCCCAAATTTTAGAGGAAATGCTGCAGAAGTTTTTACAAAATTCTGAGGCTTTTCTTAAAGCATTATTTAAAAGAAAACTGGATTTAGGGTTCATAATAGTTGATTTTCGAATTATCAAGAAAGTACTATGTTTTAAGTTTAATCTATTGAGAAAAGATTTTTATTTTAAGTTATAATTTGAGTTCGATTTATTAACAAAAAGAGTTTTTATTAAATGTTACCAAATTTGATTATTTAGACACTAATCAATTTAAGGTTATGATAGATGAGTGAATAGGTGGTGATGTGGAGGTATGTGTAATTAAGCGGTGATACGGAGGTATGTTTAATAATGTAGGTGATGCAAAGGTGTGGGTATGTAATTAGTGATGTAGAGGCATAATAAAAAGAAAGGAAACGAGAACTAATAAAGAAAATAGATACATAAGAGGAAAAAATGAGAAATAATGAATAAGATAGATACTTGAAAAGTGTATGTTAAATAGGTCTTGTGCCAAAGTGCTGATGCTGAAGTGCCCACCTAACTGATAGCCTAAGGTTGCTAATCCAGGAATGTCTGCCTGACTGATAGCCGACGGTTGCTAATGCGAAAGTATCTGCCTAACTGATAGCCTGAGATTGCTAATGCGGGAATGTCTGCCTAACTGATAGCCTGTTTCTACCGTGATGCCAAAATATCCTAACTGACACGAGTTTGCCCATGATGATAATTGTGCCTGACTAACACGGTAAGAAACCATATTCGGGGTTCGTTTCGAGTAACGTCGGGTTGCAGGTAGACAACTGACGCATGAGCTCATAGCCTGCATAGGAAAGGCATGCATCATATTGTTTGCACATTTGTATTTGATTGTGGTTCTTTATCTTGTTTATTTGTGATTATGCTGTTGTCTTGATGACTTGCTTGTATGCTTGATTGGACATTTTACTTGTGCTGTGGACTTAATAATGTAGTGGGAGCTGATGTTTGTGGATTGTGTTTAGGTATATTATTTGCGATGATGGTTTATTTAGATATTGCGATAAATGAGGAATGTTGTTAAGAGATGAGGAATTGTTAATGTAACGGAGATTTTGTTTAAGTAATGTGATTTAAAGAAAGGGTTTTACACAGCTTTAGATAAGACTTAAGAAGGATTTCAAGAGTTTAATAAAGAAAATTATTTTCGGGTATGAGTTAACTATTTGTATATTCTTCTGTATATTTTTACGGCATTCGCTCTCCCTACTGAGAACATGCGAGGACGACGTTCTCATCTCCCTACAGATCTTCTGTTTCAGCGACAGGTTCGGGAATCCTTGGCGCGGAGCCGCCACTGAATTACGGAGCTTTATGTACATATGTATCTGTATCTTCTGTATTTGGTTTAGCCTTGGATTTTTCCTTCGTCATTTATTGTCTTTGATTTTTAGAGGGATAGGGCTTGAATTTGAGAATGTTGGTATATGTCTATGTATATAACGCTAGGTGATTATGTAGGAATATATATCATTTTGGCTAAGCGATTAAAAGTAAAGACTTTTCATTTTCTTGATTAAAATTCCAATTCATTTCGTAAAGGCTCTATATTAAATAAAGACAGTATAAAATAAAAAGGTTTAGAGGTAAGTAGCACTCAGACTTTTAGTACGATCATGAGGTGCTAAAAGTTAGAATGTTACAAGTTCTTTCTTCATTTTCAAGTATGATTCATGCTCTACTACCAGCTTTATTTGATGACCCATTCACATATAGATGCTAAGCTATAGAACTTCCTTATTATTTGCCTATGTATTCAGCAAAGAAATTGACCATATATTGAGATTGGATGGCTGTACGAACTTCATACGTGAGGTCAAACTTGGACAATTCCACAGCCCATTGTAGCATCTGCCTTGCAATATCCGTCTTTTGAAGGATATGCTTTACAGGTTGGTTAGTTCAAACTCTAATTATATAGGTTTGGAAGTAAGGTCAGAGTCTTCTAGAAGCTAGGACGAGGGCATAAGCGAATTTTTCTATTTTTTGATAGTTCAATTATGCCCTCTGTAATGCCTTACTCGTGAAGTATATGGGTCACTGTCCATCCTTACCTTCTCGAACAAGGGTAGAGGCTATGGCCTTTCTGCTACATCTAAGTACAATAGGAACTCTTTTCCTTCTTCAGATCAGGTGAGAATAGGTGGCTGGCTCAAGAAGTTTTTGAAGTCTTAGAAAGCTTACTCACATTCTTAAGTCCACTGGAATTGATATCCCTTTTTGAGAATTAAAAATAAAGGTAAGGTTTTCAAAGCCAATCCCTCCAAGAATCTAGACAGGGCTACTAGTCTGCCGTTGAGCTACTGAACTTCCTTCACACAAGTGGGGCTTTTCATCTCCAAGATTGCCCTGTATTTGTCTAGGTTGGCTTCAATACCTCTTTAGGTGAACATGAATCCTAAGAACTTCCTGGCTTCTATTCCAAAGGTGCACTTTGTGGGATTAAATCTCATCATGTGCTGCATTATCGTGTTAAATACTTTTCTTTAAGGTCGGACAGCAAACTGGCTTCTTTCTTAGTTTTTACAAGTATATCATTATTATCCACATAGACCTCCATTAATTTCCCGAGGTGAGATGAAAACATCTTGTTCATTAATCGTTGATATGTAGCTCTAGTATTTTTTAACCCGAAGGACATTACCATAGAGTAGTAGTTTGGTTTGAGAGTGATGAAAGAAGCCTTCTCCTGATCCAGTTTGTACATCAGAGTTTGGTTGTATCCCAAATATGCATCCATAAAAGACAAGTACTTGTAGCTTGAAGCCGAATTTACTAGAGAGTCGATACTAGGGAGTGGATAAAAATCATTGGGACAAACTTTATTGAGGTCAGTATAGTCAACCCACATCCTCCACTTTCTGTTTTGTTTCTTCACGAGTTCTATGTTGGCAAGCTATAATGGGTATTTTTCCTCCCTTATGAATCCATCTTCTAACAATGCCTAGACTTGATCTTTTACGACTTCTGCTCTTTCAAGGCTGAGCTTTCGTCATTTCTGCTAGACAGGTCAGGAGTCCAAGTAAACAGTAAGCTTTTGGCTCATGAGATCAGGGTGGATTCCAAGCATGTTAGAGGCTTTCCAACAAAAGAGGTCAGAATTTTCTTGTTGGAGCTTTATTAGGTCTTGTTTTAATTGATCGCCCAAGTTAACCCCTACGTTAGTTATTTTTCTAATCTCATCCCTAATATGGACCTCCTCGATCTTTCCTTCAGACTTGGGTCTCAATTTTTTCCGAACACAAACACCTACGAGTTCTATGGTGTTGACCTCTTTTTATTTTGTATACCCTCGTAGATTCAAGCTTTCATTGTAGCATCTTCTTACTAGTTTTTGGTCTCCCCTTATAGTGGCTATTCCCTTAGGAGTGAGGAATTTCATGCAAGAGTGAGGAGTGGAGACTACTGCAGCAAGTTAGTTTAGCGTTGTCCGACCTATTAGGGCATTGTAAGCCGATGCCATGTCAATCACTATGTGGTCTATGCTCAAGGTCCTTGACTTTATACCCTTACTAAAGGTGGTGCAGAGACAGATAAACTTCAGAGGTCGAATAAGGGCATTGGTGCACGAAATTGTGATCATCAATGGCGCCAACAACTTGGTACACACAATTGTAATCTCAACTCTTTTTCACAATTCCGCACAACTAACCAGCAAGTGTACTGGTTCGTCCAAGTAATAAACCTTACGTGAGTAAGGGTCGATCCCACGGAGATTGTCGGCTTGAAGCAAGTTATGGTCATCTTGTAAGTCTCAGACAGGCGGATTCAAATGGTTATGGAGAATTGATAATTAAAAGATGAATAAAATATAAAATAAGATAGAGATACTTATGTAATTCATTGGTGAGAATTTCAGATAAGCGTATGAAGATGCTTTGTTCCTCCTGAACTTCTGCTTTCCTATTGTCTCCATCCAATCATTCATACTCCTTTCCCATGGCAAGATGTGTGTTGGGTTTCACCGTTGTCAATGGCTACCTCCCGTCCTCTAAGTGAAAATGGTCCAAATGCGCTGTCACCACACGGCTAATCATCTGTCGGTTCTCGATCATGTTGGAATAGGATCCATTGATCCTTTTGCGTCTGTCGCTACGCCCAACACTCGCGAGTTTGAAGCTCGTCAGAGTCATCCCTTCCCAGATCCTACTCGGAATACCACAGACAAGGTTTAGACTTTCTGGATCTCAGGAATGGCCGCCAATAATTCTAGCCTATACCACGAAGGTTCTAATCTTAGATTAGAAACCCAAGAGATACACATTCAAGCTTGTTCATGTAGAACGGAAGTGGTTGTCAGGCACACGTTCATAGGTGAGAATGGTGATGGGTGTCAAATAATCATCACATTTATCATGTTCTTGAGTGCGAATGAATATCTTGGAGAAAAAATAGACTTGAGTTGAATAGAAAAATAATAGTACTTTGCATTAATTCATGAGGAACAGTAGAGCTCCACACCTTAATCTATGGTGTGTAGAAACTCCACCGTTGAAAATACATAAGAACAAAAGGTCTAGGCATGGCCGTGAGGCCAGCCTCCCAAAAGCGTCTAGGATAGCATAAGGCTAATCAAAGATTCCAAGATGAAAAGTATCTGAAAAGTATGAAAATACTATAGTAAAAGGTCCTATTTATAGAAAACTAGTAGCCTAGGGTTACAAAAAAAGTAATTAATGCAGAAATCCTCTTCCGGGCCAACTTGGTGTGTGCTTGGGCTGAACATTGAAGCGTTCACATGTAGAGACTTTTCTTGGAGTTAAACGCCAGCTTTTATGCCAGTTTGGGTGTTTAACTCCAGCTTTTATGCAAGTTCTGGCGTTTTGACCCCAGAATTTTCATGCTGATTTGAAATGCCAATTTGGGCCATCAAATCTCAAGCAAAGTATGGACTATTATATATTTTTGGAAGGCCCAGGATGTCTACTTTCCAACGCAATTGAGAGCGCGCCAATTGGGCTTCTGTAGCTCTAGAAAATTCACTTCGAGTGCAGGGAGGTCAGAATCCAACAGCATCTGCAGTCCTTTTTCAGCCTCTGAATAAGATTTTTGTTCAGGTCCCTCAATTTCAGCCAGAAAATACCTGAAATTACAGAAAAATACACAACTCAGTAAAGTCCAGAAATGTGATTTTATTTAAAAACTAATAAAATATAATAAAAACTAACTAAAACATACTAAAAACTACCTAAAAATAATGCCAAAAAGCATATAAATTATCCGCTCATCAGGCATCTCCCAGACCGAAGAGGCTATCTGGGTATGCTCTCAAGTCTTTTTCCTTTAGGCCCAATTTATTTAAAGCTAATTTGAATAGGATGTTGATGAGCGGATATTTTATACGCTTTTTGGCATCATTTTCGTATAGTTTTAGTTATGTTTTGTTTAAGTTTTATTATATTTTCATAGGTTTTAGTGCAAAATTTCACATTTTTGGGATTCTAATTCAAGTTTTTGCATTTCATGTGATTTCAGGTAATTTCTGGCTAAAAATTGAGGAGCTTTGGAAAAAGTTTGATTCAGAGACAGAGAAAGGACTGCAGATGCTGTTAGGATCTGACCTCCATGCACTCCAAAGAGTATTTCTGGCGTAACAGAAGTCCAAATGACGCGCTTTTAATGGCTATAGAAAGCAAACATCAAGGGCTTTCCAGAAATATATAATAGTCTATACTTTGTTTCGGAAATGAATCCCAAAACTGGTATTCAACGCCAGCTACCTACCCTATTCCTGGCGTTGGACGCCCAAAAGGGAGTAGCTGGCATTTGATAAACCACTATTTTATGGTTTATCTTGTTCTCAATTGAGTAGTTTTTATCAAGTCTTTGCACACTTATTCATACAATTTGCATGATTTTACAATCCCTTCCCAATTTTGTTTTGTGGTTGAAAACTTGCTTCCTAAGCCTTTAAATTGTGTAATTTTTATCCCTGTATATACCATTCGATGCCGTGATCTATGTGTTAAGTGTTTTCAGGCTTTATAGGGTAGGAATGGCTTAGAGGATGGAAAGGAAGCTTGCAAAAAATGGAAGGAACACAAGGAAACAAAGGAGATGACCAGCGAGGATCGATGCGTGCGCATACCTGACGCGTGCGCGTGAATTGAAGCTTTGCACGGCGACGCGTGCGCGTACCTGACGCGTACGCGTGACACGCGAAGAAGATTGATGCGGGCGGAAATCGGCGAGTTAAGAATGATTATAAAATATGCATTGCAAGTATAGTTCTCAACTAACCAGAAATCCGCTTATCAATTTAGAAGGGGTGTCACAGAAATTAAAATTAAAATACTGGGAGTATGAATCCCAGGTCGTCTCCCAACGGTTACAAAAAAGTGTGCTATTTTATTAATCAGATGTTTTCAAAAAGGTTTGAGTTGAATGACATAAAATTAAATTAGAGAATTTATATAAATTTAAATAAAAGCCTTGACTGGGAGTTGATTAGCTGGAAGCGCTATTCTTGTTGGAGTACTCTCAAGATTAATTGACAATTTAGGGTTATTATGTTTAGTTGCCCCTTACTAAGTAAGGGAAAGTTAAACAAGTTGGAATGCTGTTTCTATCCACAAGTTCCAATCCGCTCTTGGGAGGATTGGTGTTAGTGACTAGAGAGCAATCCAACAATAAACCCAATTACAATCTTTCTCTTGAGCATCCCAACTCAAGGGTTCCTTTCAATCAACTCCCCATCAAGTTAGGGAACTACTCGCTCATTGTAAATGTAAAATTCATAATACAAGAAAGGGAATTAAAGAAAGACATGATAAATAATGATCAAAAGATTAATTAAAAATATAAAAGTGATTCTTGTATTAATAAATGCTAAAATAATCCAATAGTAAAATTAAGTAAATTAAGGAACATGGAAGAGTAAGAGACAAGTAAAGAGAACGAACTAGAATGTCGAAGTCTTGATGAGGCAATA
The DNA here is from genome assembly GCF_000816755.2 of Arachis ipaensis. Taxonomy (NCBI): domain Eukaryota; kingdom Viridiplantae; phylum Streptophyta; class Magnoliopsida; order Fabales; family Fabaceae; genus Arachis; species Arachis ipaensis. The sequence continues at coordinate 45,988,883 of NC_029793.2, read as the reverse complement.
ACTCTTCTCAATATCCCAATGCAAAAACAATGAAAAATAACAAATCCTAAAAACTATGAATGTGTAGAGAGAAAACCTAGAGGAGAAGAAAACTAGATCTAAAAACTAAAAACTATATGCAATGAATGTTCTTCTTGGTTTCTGCATGTTCTCTGGCTCTAGTCTGCTTTTCTGGGCCGAAAACTAGGTCAAAATAGGGCCTGAAATTGCCCCTAGTGATTCTGCAGATTATGCAGATCGTGCATGTCACGCGGACGCGTCATTCAGGCGGATGCGTCATTCGGCGTTTCGCTTTGCCACGCGGTCGCGTCGTCCACGCTTCCGCGTCACTTGTGCAGCTTCCAATTCGCGCGGCCGCGTCATCCATGCGGCTGCGTCGCTTCTCGCTGGTCATCTCCTCAATTTCTTGTGTTCCTTCCATTTTTGCAAGCTTCCTTTCCAATCTCTGACTCATTCATGCCCTATAAAGCCTGAAACACTTAACACACAGATCACGGCATCGAATGGAATAAAGGAGAAATAAAAAACATAATTAAAAGTCTCTAAGAAGCAAGTTTTTAATCATGCAATAACTTTAGGAAGGAATTATAAATGCATGCTTATTTAATGAATAAGTGGGTAAAGATCATGATAAAACCACGTAATTAAACACAATATAAACCATAAAATAGTGGTTTATCAAAGACCATTGACGCATACGCATGACTGACGCGTACACGTGAGGTACGCCACGTGCAGAAAACGCAGAAGACGCTGGGGGCGATTTTGGGCTGAGTTTGGACCCAGTTTTCGGCCCAGAAACACAGACTAGAGCCAAGGGACAAGCAGAGACTCGAAACACATTCACATTACGCATAGTTTTGGTTTTTAGTTTTGAATCTTAGAGAGAGAATACCACTTTCTCTAGGGTTCTTCACATTCATAGATTTCAAGTTTTATGCTTTTGATTTGGATATTGCGAAGAGTCACTACCTCCGTTGAAGTTTCCATTATTCTAATTTGTTTTCTCATTCCTTTAATTTTTAATTACCCATTAACCTTGTTCAAAGATGAATGTTTATGGTTTTGGAATTTATTAATGCAAAGAACTATTTATACCTTTAATGAACGGATTTTTGCTAGTAAAGAATTCACAATAAATTCTCGTTGCTAGTATAGTTTCTAAACCACCAAAGAATCCTTTCATACAAAAATTTGGTTGTCACAAGTAACAAACCCCTAAAAATAATAACCGGAGTATTCAAACCTCGGGTCATCTCTCAAGGAATTGCAGGGAAGTGTTCTTATTATTGGTTGTGGAAAAGTATCTTTTTGGGTTTTTGGAATAAGGAACAAGGAAATAAAATGGCAAGAAATTAAATTAATAACTAAGAAAGCTCTTGGCAACGTATGAAAATTAGAAGTCCTATCCTAGTTATCCTTATCAATTGTGATGAGAATTGTTCATTGCTCCCACTTAGTTAACCTCTAATTATGAAGAAAAGTCAAGTGGATAAATCAATTTGACTCCTCAAGTCCTAGTCAACTCCTAAGGAAAGACTAGCTTTATAGGGATTCAAATTAACTAGCAACTTTTAATTATCAATCAACAAAGGAGTTTGATAACTCAAGAATCTCCAATTACTCAACCAAAGCCAAAAGGAGAGAAATCTACACTAAAATCTAATCAAGCATTCTATCAAACACTTGGAAGGCATAACATAAAAGCATAGAAAAGCAATTAGAGAGTGTAAAATCTAAGATCAACAATTGCAAAATCAACGACAACAAATAAAAGAAGAAGCAATAAACATGAAATACCTCAACTTGTATTAATAAGAAATTGAATCTAACATAGAGTTCATAAACCAAATTGGAGAATAAATAAATCAACAAGAGAAATAGATAAACTAAAGTGCTAGAACAAACAAGAGTGGAAGAAAACTAAATTAAAGCAAAGTAAAAAATCTAAATTGTAGAAGAAATAAACCTAAAAATCTAAAACTACATGTGAATAAAAGTTGTATTCCTTGATTCCTCCACTCTGAAGCTTCTAATCTGTGTTTTCGAGCTTGGAACTGGGCCAAAAACAGCCCAGAAATTGCCTCCATTAATTTCTGATACGTACATCACGTGGTTCGGTCACGGGTACAAGTCGCCCACGCGTACGCGTCGCTTGTCTGCGGCACCATCCACGCGTACACGTTCCTAAAAGCCAGGCAACTATGGAGAATTTTATATCATTTCGAAGCTCCGAATGTTAGCTTTTCAACGCAACTGAAACCGCCTCATTTGGACCTTTGAGCTCAAGTTATTATCGATTTAGTATGAAGAGGTCAGGCTTGACAGCTCAGCAATTCCTTCAATTTCTTGTATTCCTTCCACTTTTGCATGCTTCCTTTCCATCCTCTAAGCCATTCCTACCCTATAAACCCTGAAACCACTTAACACACATATCAAGGCATCGAATGGTAATAAGAGAGGATTAAAATAGTGAAATTGAGGCCAAAGAAGCATGTTTTCAATCATAGCATCAATTTGGAAAGGAAAATGTAAAACATGCGAATTCTCTGAATAAGTGTGAGTTTAGTGGATAGAATCCACTAAATTAAGCATAAGATAAATCGTAAAATAGCGGTTTATCAACATCCAATGCCCAAAAGGGAGTCCCAAGCCCGCGTTCAACGCCCCTAAGGAGTCCTAGCTCATGGAGACACCCCAAGCTCAGCCAAAACACTCACCAAGTGGGCCCAGACAGTAGACTTTCGCACAACAAGACTAGTTTACCTTCTTTTTGTAATCCTTAGTCATTAGATTAGTATATATAGGAGAAGATCACCCATATTTAGGATCTTCTACCTTAGCTCTTAGCCATTCTACACATTTTTTATCAATTTCTGTAAGCTATGAGTCACTAACCTCCTAGGTCAAGGTTAGGAGCTCTGCTGATTCTCATGAATTAATAATATCACTATTCTATTTCAATCTATGCTTAATTCCATTCTAAGATGTATCTTTGTTCTTCATCCTAATGAATTGGGATTGTAACTTGACTGTCATCACTATTCACATGGGTTCTTGCGAGTCCTTGACGGGATAGTAATGAACCACAAGCTTGATTATACATCTCTTAGACGACTAATCCATGACTTCGTTGGGGACTTCTCGAAACATCAGTTCAGCCAAGGTGCGGGGCGATTAGGGCCTTTGTGGTATAGGCAAGAATCATTGGTGCAGCATTCTCTGATCCGAAAGATTCGACCTTGTCTGTGGTGCTTTGAGTAGGATCGCCAAGGGAATGGATTGTTAGAGCTTCACCCTCATTTAGATTGGATGATCGCTGACCCGGCGTTTGACCTGAAGTAGAGGAGATTAATGACCGCTGACCCAGCATTAATCATTTATAGCCTGCCATGGAATAAATCCATCAGAAGTTGGAGTAGATCGTGAGAAAATTTAATCCAGAAGGAAGAAGCATCTCTGAAGCCTCAACCATTCTCATACCATCGATTTCACACCTATCTAGTAACGTTTTATTTATTTATCTATTTTATGCGTTTTTCCCAATAACAATTATCTTTTCTATCCGCCTAACTAAGATCTACAAGATAACCATTGCTTGTTCAAACCAACAATCCTCGTGGGATCGACCCTCACTCGCCTGAGGTATTACTTGAACGACCTGGTGCACTTGCCAATCTATCTGTATGAATATTGCGGAGTTTAATTTCGTGTACTAGATGTCAGCCTAGCTTGCTTGATCTACCAAGATTCTGTAGAGATTTGAATTAGCAAGTATCATTGTGAGCATGACAGGGTCGTCATGTCCATGTGCTACCCCTTGAGCATCTTCTATTATGAAGGTGATGGCAGACAGGTCGGGCATCTCAGCTTCCTTGTCGACCTAATATACCTCTTTCAAATGTCTCCTGTGGGAGGATTTTGTTATTCCTCCCCACGCAAATCCTCCAACAATCATGTGGATGTGTTTCTCAAGGGTTCATGGTGTCTTCTTCATCTCTTTTCCTCTTTCTCGGATTGTCCGGCCTCGTAGCTTTTACCTATCCAACTGACGTTGGACAATTTTTCGATCACTTTTGTAAATCATAGCAATCATTGGTAGAACGACCATAAAATTTGTGGTACTCACAGTATTTTGACTGACTTTCACCTTTTTTATTTTTCATTGGTCTAGAAGGTGGAATCTTTTTTGTGTGGCAGTTCATTTTGTAGACATCTACAAGAAAAACTCGTAATGGGGTATAGTTGTGATACCTTCGAATTTTGTTCGAGCTGTATTCTTCTTTTTTCTTTGGTTCTTTCTCTTTGTCTCGAGCTGAATATTGATTGTGTTGTCTTGGGACAGGCTCTCTTAACCAAGCAGTTTCTTCTATGTTGATGTACTTCTCGGCTCGCTCTTGCACCTCGTATAAAGAGGTCAGGCCCTTCTTTGATATGGACTGGGAGAAGAGACTTCTTTGGAGCCATTAACTAGTCCCACGATGACTGTTTCGGTGGGTAGGTTCCGAATCTCCAAGTACGCATTGTTGAATCTTTCCATATGGGCCCGTAGAGATTTTCTGACTTCTTGCTTTACTCCCAAGAGGCTTGGTGCATGCTTGACCTTATCATTTTGGATGGAACATCGGTAAGAAAACATCTTGCCAAGTCGTCAAAGCAGGTGACTGATCTGGGTGGTAAACTTTCAAACCACATCATCATCGTCTTGGTTGACGTAGTTGGGAAAGCTTTATAGTGAGTCGCATCCGACACTTCTGCCAAATACATGCAACTTTTGAAATTATTCAAATGATGTCTCGCATCGGTCATTCCATCATTGATGCCGTTGTCTGGGCTTTTAAAGTTTCTGAAAACTTTAGCCCACATGATCTCTTCTATAAATGGATCTTTACCTGCTAGTGGCATTTCTTCTCGATCATCTCGGACTCTCCTACCCTTGAACTCAACTTTTAGTTTCAAGAGTTTTTTTTTCTAAATTCCTTCGTCGCCGTACCTCCCTTCTCAGGGCTCTTTTAGATTATCCTTGTCGCTCTAGCTCCTGCTAGAGTTGTTCCAGCCAACCTTGATGTTCATGGACAAGTTCCACAATTTCTGTAGGATCTCTTGGCCCGAATCCTTCATATCGGTGGACTTTCGAGCTTATCCTGTGTCCTTCCGGGTTTGACAGCGGATGCGCTCTCTGCCAACGCCTTTCCTTTTATCGATTTGGGGAGGTATGACCAACGCTCATTCATTGTTATATTGCTCTTCTTATTAGGCTTTAGAATTGAAAGCCTGTGTCCATCCTCTGGGATGCCGTCCGCCATCGTACGGTGTTGATTACCAGATCCCCAGTAATGGCGCCAATGTTCTGAGAGTTACCTGAAACGGATGAATTTGGGTCTGATCGTGTGGTCCAGACTCCTTTTGGTGCAGCGTCCGACGTGTTCTGGTGTCGAGGTGCCGCCATCTAAGTTCTCGTGAAAAGGTGGTGGTGGTATATACAAGGGACTCCGATGCTTAAGTTAGCAAGGGTTTTAGGCAGATTTTTTGTATATTGAAATTCGAATCATACCTAAAAGTGTCAGGGTATTATGAGATAATATTTAAAAATGATAACAAGTAATAAAGTTAAATACTAAGAAAAAAGAAATTATAAATGTAACTATATAAATTAAGATAATACGAATCATAAATAATAACAAAAAGCAAAGTGGTTAATTCTAAACTAATAAAAACACACCAAAAAATGATATTTTAAATATTATACTTCATGTTTTTTATAGAATGCATATGATCTTTAATTTTAATAATGTGATTAGTTTTATTATTTAATTATTAGCTTTTAAGATTAGTTAGTTAATTGACGTGTATTTTGAAATGAAATAGAAAGAAGGAGCACGGATGTGGGTGAATCAGATTAGATTGATATGTGCACAATCTTCATTTGATCTGCACTAAAAATATCGTATAAGATCGACTTAGAGATATAACCATTATGTTTAAGGTCTGATCATTGGTAAACTCCAAATCAAGCAAATTTAAAAAAGACTTTTGCTTTAAGAAAAGTGTTATAGACTGACGTTGGGATTTTTGCCAGTAAAGAATTTCATAAAAACAGTCGTGTTGTAGATATAGTCTCTAAACTGACAGAAATCCATTCGTACAAACGTTTTGGTTGTCACAAGTAACAAACCTCTATAAAATTGATAACCGAGTATTTAAACCTCGGGTCGTCTTCTCAAGGAATTGCAGGGAGGTATGTTTTTATTATTGGTTATGAGTTTGTAAATTGGGGTTTTGGAAGTAAGGTGGGAATATGTTATATGACAAATAATTTAAATGAAAATTAAAAATAAATAAATACTGTAAAGCAACTTTTGGCAAGGTATGAGAAATTGGAAGTCCAGTCTAGTTATCCTTATCAATAACAATGAAAGTCGAATCTTAATTCCACTTAGTTAACCTTTACTAAAGTAAAGGAAAGTCAAGGGACTAATTAGTTTGATCTTCGAATCCTATTTATTTCCTAAGAAAAGATTGGGATTATTGAAGCTCAACTCAATTGGCAAGATAATAATTAACAATTATGCTGTTGAATTGGATAACTCCTGAGTTACTGATTTCTTAACCAAAACCAAAAGGGGAAAAGTAAATCTACTGGAATAAGAATGCCTTCAGATGGGAAGCAATAATCATGTAAATAAAAGAAAGCAATCATAAGTCTGAAATACCTCAAAATATATTGATTAAAAAAATTATATGTAACATGGAAGAGTTCATAAATTAAATAAAAATAAAGAACCTGGGATTGAGAGTCACTCCTAAAACTAAGAGAAGTCCTAAATCCTAAGAGAGAGAGAGAGGAGAGAACTTCTCTCTCTAAAACTACATCTAAAACATGAAAAGTGAATTATGAGAGCCTCTCATGAATGAATGGATTCCCCCACTTTATGGCCTCTAATCTGTGTTTTCTGGGCTGCAAACTAGGTCGAAAACAGCCCAGAAATCGCTGGAGAAGAATTCAAACACGCTGATTTTCGTCACTGCGATGTGGCCGCATGGGTCACGCGGTCGCGTCGCCTAGCGTCAGGGCAACTATGACATATTATATATCAAATCGAAGTCCCAGACGTTAGTTTTCAAACGCAACTAGAACCGCGTCGTTTGAACCTCTGTAGCTAAAGTTATAGCCGTTTGAGTGCGAAGAGGTCAGGCTGGACAACTTAGCTATTTCTCCAACTTCTTGTATTCCTTCTACTTTTGCATGCTTCCTTTTCATCCTCTGAGCCATTCCTGCCCTGTAATCTCTGAAATCACTTAACACACATATCAAGGCATCTAATGGTGATAAGAGAGGATTAATATTAGCAATATAGCGTCGTTTGAACCTCTGTAGCTAAAGTTATAGCCGTTTGAGTGCGAAGAGGTCAGGCTGGACAACTTAGCTATTTCTCCAACTTCTTGTATTCCTTCTACTTTTGCATGCTTCCTTTTCATCCTCTGAGCCATTCCTGCCCTGTAATCTCTGAAATCACTTAACACACATATCAAGGCATCTAATGGTGATAAGAGAGGATTAATATTAGCAATATAAAGGCCAAATAAGCATGTTTTCAATCAAAGCACATAATTAG
>NC_029793.2:45973147-45979708 GCF_000816755.2 Arachis ipaensis | reverse complement strand
ATACCAATTACCTATCAATCTAAAACATAATACTAATGTACCTAACAAATTCAATCCACCTTTCAAATTCAATTAATTCCTAAGTCTAAAATCAGGTGAACCGGTTTATGTTAGGATGGAACTGGGATTGGGGTAATGTTGGGAATTTTCTGGAGAACTATACACATAGACACGTAATTTAAACACAACTAACAATCTACTTCTCGTTCGGAATCTTTCGTTCCTATCATCTCTTAACTCTCTTAGCTTGGAATTTGTGAACTCACTAATCTCACATATGTGATGGTCACTCCCAAGCTACGAGTTAAGGAACAAGGACCGAAAGTACTCGATAAAAGAAGATGTTCAGATAAACATGAAGTAAAAGTACTAAACTTAATCACTTTAGGTTAAGTATAAACAAGAATTTTCTAAACAAATGAAAATTGGTTCATCCATCTTTGTAAAACGTATATCAACGTAAGTATATCTATCCAACGTAAAGTATGTAAGATGGTAAGGAGAAGTAAGAAATATCAAAGAGAACTCGAATCGTACTCCTGTACGATTACAAATTCTTTTCCACATATTCATGCATTCTAATTTTAAGTACAGTACATATGCATTGCTTTCAACATTTACTTTGGGGCATTTTGTCCCCTTTTACTTATTTGCTCTCTTTTTTTTTTTACTTTTTTTTTCTCAATGCATATGATTAATTTATTGAATGCATGAACATATTCTCAATATTCTTTCACATTTTCAGAAAATTCTAACATACTCAATTCTCAAACCAAATGTTTCCAAACCCACTTTCCCCACACTTAAATCATAAGCATTCTCACTAGTCTAAGCTAACCAAGGATTCAAATTAAGGACATTATTGTTTTCTTCTTAGAGTTAGTGATGAGCTAAAATAAAGAATAAAAGAGGTAAAATAGGCTCAAATTGGTTTGCAAAGGATAATGAAAGGGTAAGGCCATATGGGTATGTAAGCTCAGTGAAACAAAGGCCTCAATCATATAAGTGCATGCATACATCAAACCATGGAAATATAGAATTAAGCAAGACAAATATCACAATTTTAGAGAGAAAAACACACACCAAAAATAAAATATTGGTTGGTAAAATGCAACCAATTCAAATAAGCTCAAAAATCTCACAGGTTTTGTGTGTTCGAGCTCTAAACCATGTTCTAGTATAACATTTCTTCAAACAAGTGTAACATTAAATTTTATTCAAATTAAATGAAATGCTCTAAAAGGTTTCTTGAAAAAGAAAATATTACTTCAACCAAGTGGTAAAATATGCAAAAAAAATCAAATAATCATGCAATTAAATATGCAAATGCAGCAATTAACAAAGAAAATATTGGTGTTGAAAAGAAGGTAACTAACCCCTGAAAGTCGATATCGACCTCCCCACACTTAAAAATTGCACCGTCCTCGGTGCATGCTGAGATATGCAGGTGGACAGGTTGTTCCAACTGAGGCTTTTCTTCAAATAATGTGTAGATGGACTTGTTTGTCTCCCCTTTTAGAAGTGTCTTCCTTTTGCCGTCTTCGGTGGCCAGCCTGAAAGAAGAGAAAAAGAAGAAAAGTAACCCAAAAGATAGAAAATAAATAAAATATGGGTGTTAATGCCAAATGATAAGGGTCTCATTTACATGGAAGCTTCAACATGTACGTGAGAAAATAATAGAAGCCATGGCATGCCAGTGGTATAAAATTTGTATAGGGGATGAGTGTGGGTAATGGAAGTATCAATACAAGCTCATGTCAATGCAAATGGAGTGCAGGTATCATAAAAGATTGGCATTGGCAGATAATTAATATCATCCCACAGTGTAAAACAAGTTACCAAAATAAATTCAAGAAAAGATACAATAGTTGAATAAAAAAAAATTTTTAACACCAATAGAAAAATAAAAAATTCAGAAAAAAAAATAAAAATATGCACAAATTTAGAATGCAATGAATGAATATATGTAAATAAATTAAGTAAAATAAAATGGAGGTGAAAGAAAATAAGAAAGGAAGAAGAAAGAAATAAGAAAAGATAAGAAAAATAAGGATTAGAGAAGAAAAGATAAGAAATTTGGCTGATCTGGATATTCTGTGCGCCGTTTGTGACGCGGACGCGTGAGTGACGCGGTCGCGTGGTGCGCAAGAAGGTCAGGTGACGCGGACGCGTGGGTCACGCGATCGCGTGGCCTGTTTTGTGCGATTGGCGCGAGTGCAGCCTTGCGGTCGCGCAACTCTCTGTTCGAAACTCTTTTTGCCAAAATTCTGGGTGACGCGATCGCGTGGTTGATGAGCGGATAATTTATATGCTTTTTGGCATTGTTTTTAGTATGTTTTTAGTAGAATCTAGTTACTTTTAGGGATGTTTTCATTAGTTTTTATGTTAAATTCACATTTCTGGACTTTACTATGAGTTTGTGTGTTTTTCTGTGATTTCAGGTATTTTCTGGCTGAAATTGAGGGACTTGAGCAAAAATCAGATTCAGAGGTTGAAAAAGGACTGCTGATGCTGTTGGATTCTGACCTCCCTGCACTCAAAATGGTTTTCTGGAGCTACAGAACACAAAATGGCGCGCTTCTAATTGCGTTGGAAAGTAGACATCCAGGGCTTCCCAGCAATATATAATAGTCCGTACTTTGAACGAGTTTAGATGACGTAAAAGGGCGTTGAACGTCAATTCTACGCTGCTGTCTGGAGTTAAACGCCAGAAACAAGTCACAAACCAGAGTTGAACGCCAGAAACACGTTACAACCTGGCGTTCAACTCTACAAAGAGCCTCTGCACGTGTAACACTCAAGCTCAGCCCAAGCACACACCAAGTGGGCCCCGGAAGTGGATTTATGCATCAATTACTTACTTCTGTAAACCCTAGTAACTAGTTTAGTATAAATAGGACTTTTTACTATTGTATTTGACATCCTGGATTGTACTTTTGATCCTATGATCTCGTTTTGGGGGCTGGCCATTCGGCCATGCCTGGACCTTTCACTTATGTATTTTTAACGGTAGAGTTTCTACACTCCATAGATTAAGGTGTGGAGCTCTACTGTTCCTCAAATATTAATGCAAAGTACTACTGTTTTTCTATTCAATTCAACTTATTCCGCTTCTAAGATATTCATTCGCACTTCAACATGAATGTGATGAACGTGACAATCATCATCATTCCCCATGAACGCGTGCCTGACAACCACTTCCGTTCCACCTTAGATTGAATGAGTATCTCTTGGATCTCTTAATCAGAATCTTCGTGGTGTAAGCTAGATTGATGGCGGCATTCATGAGAATCCGGAAAGTCTAAACCTTATCTATGGTATTCCGAGTAGGATTCTGGGATTGAATGACTGTGACGACCTTCAAACTCGCGATTGCTGGGCGTAGTGACAGACGCAAAAGGAGGGTGAATCCTATTCCAGCATGATCGGGAACCTCAGATGATTAGCCGTGCTGTGACAAAGCATTTGGACCATTTTCAGAAGAGGAGGGGATGTAACCATTGACAACGGTGATGCCCTTGCATAAAGCCAGCCATGGAAAGGAGTAAGACTGATTGGATGAAGACATTGGGAAAGCAGAGATTCAGAGGAACGAAAGCATCTCTACACGCTTATCTGAAATTCTCACCAATGAATTACATAAGTGTTTCTATCCTTATTTTCTGTTTAATTAGTATTATTTTCGAAAACTCCATAATCAATTATTATCCGCCTGACTGAGATTTACAAGGTGACCATAGCTTGCTTCATACCAACAATCTCCGTGGGATCGACCCTTACTCACGTAAGGTTTATTACTTGGACGACCCAGTGCACTTGCTGGTTAGTTGTATCGAAGTTGTGACAAATTATGAATTGAGATTAGAGCACCAAGTTTTTGGAGCCATTACCAGAGATCACAATTTCGTGCACCAAGTTTTTGGCGCTGTTGGCGGGGATTGTTCGAGTTTGGACAACTGACGGTTTATCTTGTTGCTCAGATTAGGTAATTTTCTTTTTGTTTTATTTTCAAAAAAAATATTTTAAAAATCTTTCAAAAATTTCTCCTTTGTTTTCAAAAAAAATTTTAAAATAAAAATGTTTTCAAAAATATATTTTTCTTCAGAATTTTTAAGAATGAATTCTAGTGTTTCATGAAACATGTTGAAGCCTGGCTGGCTGTAAAGCCATGTCTAATTCTTCTGGGTAGGGAATGTCAGGCGTGTCATGTCTGAGTTACATACTAAAGCTTGGCTGGCTATTAAGCCATGCCTGACCCTTTGATTGGAGCTTTAGACTAAAGAGCATAAGATTCCTAGAATTCATATTAAAAATTTTGGAATCCTTATTTTTCTTTTTTCAAAATGATTTTTGAAAAAAATTAAAAGAAAATACAAAAAAATTTCATAAAATCATAAAAATCAAAAATATTTTTCATGTTTCTTGTTTGAGTCATGTGTCATGTTATAAGTTTGGTGTCAATTGCATATTCATTTTGCATTTTTCAAAAATTCATGCATTCATGGTGTTCTTCATGATCTTCAAGTTGTTCTTGGTAAGTCTTCTTGTTTGATTTTGATGTTTTCTTGTTTTGCATCTTTTCTTGTTTTACATGTGCATTTTTGCATCCATAGAGTCTAAACATGAAAGATTTCTAAGTTTGGTGTCTTGCATGTTTTCTTTGCATTAAAAATTTTTCAAAAACATGTTCTTGATGTTCATCTTGACATTCATAGTGTTCTTGCATTCATCACATACTTTGATCCAAAATTTTCATGCATTGAGTTTTTTTCATGTTTTTCTCTCTCATCATTAAAAATTCAAAAATAAAAAAAAATATCTTTCCCTTTTTCTCTCTTAAAAATTCGAAAATTAGATTTGACTTTTTTAAAAAAATTTTAAAATCTGGTTGTTTTTATGAGTCAAATCAAATTTTCAATTTAAAAATCTTATCTTTTTCAAAATCTTTTTCAAAAATCAAATCTTTTTCATTTTTCTTAAAAAATTTTATTTCAAAATATCTTTTCTAACTTCCTAACTTCTTATCTTTTCAAAATTTGTTTCAACTAACTAACTAACTTTTTGTTTGTTTCTTATCTTTTTCAAAACTACCTAACTAACTCTCTCTCTCTAATTTTCGAAAATATCTTCCCTCTTTTTCAAAATTTTTTTTAATTAACTAATTATTTTAATTTTTTATTTTAATTTTCGAAAATTACTAACCTTTTTCAAAAACTATTTTCGAAAATCACTAACCCTTTTTCAAAATAATTTTCGAAAATTCTTCTCCCTCATCTCCTTCTAATTATTTATTCATCTACTAACACTTCTCTTCATCTCGCATCACTGCTCCTATCCTTACCCTTGTGTTTGGATTCTTCATTCTTCTTCACCCCTATTCCTTTTCTTCTTCTACTAATAAGGAACCTCTTTACTGTGACATAGAGGATTCCTCTTCTTTTCTTGTTCTCTTCTCCTTCTTATGAGCAGGAACAAGGAAAAAGGCATTCTTGTTGAAGCTGATCCAGAACCTGAAAGGACTCTGAAAAGAAAACTAAGAGAAGTTAAATTACAACAATCCAAAGACAACCTTATTGAGGAATCCTGTGAATAATGGGACGCCTATGAAGAAGGGAGTTCTTGAAATTGATACTCTGAATTCCATACTGGCTCAGAACAAAATATTAACTCAGCAAGTCAATATGATTTCTCAGAGTCTGATGGAATGCAAGCTGCATCCAACAGTACTCAAGAGGCATCTTCTGAAGAAGAAGCTTATGATCCTGAGAACCCTGCAATAGCAGAGGTGAATTACTTAGGTGAACCTTATGGAAACACCTATAATCCATCATGGAGAAATCATCCAAATCTCTCATGGAAGGATCAACAAAAGCCTCAACAAGGCTTTAATAATGGTGGAAGATACAGGTTTAACAGTAGTAAACCTTTTCCATTATCCACTCAGCAACAGACAGAGAACTCTGAACAAAATACCTCTAAATTAGCAAACTTAGTCTCTGATCTATCTAAGGCCACTGTGAGTTTCATGAATGAAACAAGATCCTCCATTAGAAATTTGGAAGCACAAGTGGGCCAGCTGAGTAAAAGGATTACTGAAATTCCTCCTAGTACTCTCCCAAGCAATACAGAAGAAAATCCAAAAGGAGAGTGCAAGGCCATTGAATTGATCACCATGGCCGAACCTGTAAAGGAAGGAGAGGACGTGAATCCCAGTGAGGAAGACTTCCTGGGACGTCCAGTGATCAATAAGGAGTTTCCCTCTGAGGAACCAAAAGAATCTAAGGCTCAACTAGAGACCATAGAGATTCCATTAAACCTCCTTATGCCATTCATGAGCTCTGATGAGTATTCCTCTTCTGAAGAGAATGAGGATGTCACTGAGGAGCAAGTCACCAAGTACCTTGGTGCAATCATTAAGCTGAATGCCAAATTATTTGGTATTGAAACTTGGGAAGATGAACCTCCCTTGTTCACCAATGAACTAAGTGATCTGGATCAACTGACATTGCCTCAGAAGAAACAGGATCCTGGAAAGTTCTTAATACCTTGTACCATAGGCAA
>NC_029793.2:45965819-45969204 GCF_000816755.2 Arachis ipaensis | reverse complement strand
GGACTCTGAGGCTCATCTAGAGACTATAGAGATTCCATTGAACCTCCTTATGCCCTTCATGAGCTCTGATGAGTATTCCTCTTCTGAAGAGAATGAGGATGTCACTGAGGAGCAAGTCACCAAGTACCTTGGTGCAATCATTAAGCTGAATGCCAAATTATTTGGTATTGAGACTTGGGAAGATGAACCTCCCTTGTTCACCAATGAACTAAGTGATCTGGATCAACTGACATTGCCTCAGAAGAAACAGGATCCTGGAAAGTTCTTAATACCTTGTACCATAGGCAACATGATCTTTAAAAAGGCTCTGTGTGACCTTGGTTCAGGGATAAACCTCATGCCCCTCTCTGTAATAGAGAAACTGGGAATCTATGGGGTACAAGCTGCTAAAATCTCATTAGAGATGGCAGACAATTCGAGAAAATAGGCATATGGACAAGTAGAGGACGTGTTAGTGAAGGTTGAAGGCCTTTACATCCCTGCTGATTTCATAGTCTTGGATACTGGGAAGAATGAGGATGAATTCATCATCCTTGGAAGACCCTTCCTAGCCACAGCAAGAGCTGTGATTGATGTTGACAGAGGAAAATTAGTCCTTCAATTGAATGGGGACTCCCTTGTGTTTACAACTCAAGGTTATCCTTCTGTAAACATGGAGTGGAAGCATAAAAAGTTTCTCTCAAAACAGAGTCAACCAGAGCCCCCATAGTCAAACTCTAAGTTTGGTGTTGGGAGGCCACAACCAAACTCTAAGTTTGGTGTTGAACTCCCATATCCAAACTCTAAGTTTGGTGTTGGAAAGTCTCAACAATGCTCTGAACATCTGTGAGGCTCCATGAGAGCCCACTGTCAAGCTATTGACATTAAAGAAGCGCTTGTTGGGAGGCAACCCAATTCTTATTTAATTATATTTTTATTAGTTATATGTCTTTATAGGTACATGATCATGTGGAGTCACGAAATAAATATAAAAATTGAAAACGGAATCAAAAACAGTAGAAGAAAAATCACACCCTGGAGGAAGACCTTACTGGCGTTTAAACGCCAGTAAGAAGCATGTTTTGGGCGTTCAACGCCAGAACAGAGCATGGTTCTGGCGCTGAAAGCCAGAAATGGGCAGCATCTGGGCGTTTGAACGCCAGAAATGCACCCTGGAGAAGAGCTGACGCTGAACGCCCAGAACAAGCATGGTTCTGGCGTTCAACACCAGAAATAGGCTACAAATGGGCGTTCAACGCCCAGAACAAGCACCAATCTAGCGCTGAACGCCCAGAGTTGTGTGCAAGAGCATTTTGCATGCCTAATTGGGTGCAAGGTTGTAAATCCTTGAACACCTCAGGATCTGTGGACCCCACAGGATCACCTCAGGATCTGTGGACCCCACAGGATCCCCACCTACCTCCACTTACTTCTTCTCACCCCTCTTTCACACAATCCCATAAATACTCTTCCCCAAAACCCTTCACCAATCACCTCAATCTCTCTTCCCTATCACCTCTTCACCATAAACCTACCTCATAAACTCCCTATCTTTCTTCTCTTGCTCGAGGGCGAGCAAAATTCTAAGTTTGGTGTGGTAAAAGCATAAGCTTTTTGTTTTTCCATTACCATTGATGGCACCTAAGACCGGAGAATCCTCTAGAAAAGGGAAAGGGAAGACAAAAGCTTCCACCTCCGAGTCATGGGAGATGGAAAGGTTCATCTCCAAAGCTCATCAAGACCACTTCTATGATGTTGTGGCCAAGAAGAAGGTGATCCCCGAGGTCCCTTTTAAACTCAAGAGAAATGAGTATCCGGAGATCCGACATGAAATTCAAAGAAGAGGTTGGGAAGTTCTAACAAACCCCATCCAACAAGTCGGCATCCTAATGGTTCAAGAGTTCTATGCCAATGCATGGATCACTAGGAACCATGATCAAAGTAAGAACCCGAATCCAAAGAATTACCTCACCATGGTTCGGGGAAAATACTTAGATTTTAGTCCGAAAAATGTGAGGTTGGCGTTCAACTTGCCAAGCATGGAAGAGAACGCACGCCCCTACACAAGAAGAATCAACTTTGATCAAAGGTTGGACCAAGTCCTCATGGACATATGTGTAGAAGGAGCTCAATGGAAGATTAACTCAAAAGGTAAACCGGTTCAACTAAGAAGACTAGACCTTAAGCCTGTAGTTAGAGGATGGTTGGAGTTCATTCAATGCTCAATCATTCCCACTAGCAACCGGTCTGAAGTTACTATAGACCGGGCCATCATGATCCATAGCATCATGATTGGAGAAGAGGTGGAAGTTCATGAGATTATACCTCAAGAACTCTACAAGGTGGCTGACAAGTCCTCCACTATGGCAAGGTTAGCCTTTCCCCACCTCATTTGCCACCTATGCAATTCGGCTGGGATTGACATAGAGGGAGATATCCTCATTGAAGAGGACAAGCCCATCACTAAGATAAAGATGGAGCAATCAAGAGAGCATAGAAAAGCTCATCATCAAGAAATCCCTGAGATTCCTCAAGGGATGCACTTCCCTCCACAGAACTTTTGGGAGCAAATCAACACCTCCCTAGGAGAATTAAGTTCCAACATGGGACAACTAAGGGTGGAACATTAAGAGCACTCCATCATCCTTCATGAAATAAGAGAAGATCAAAAAGCAATGAGGGAGGAGCAACAAAGACAAGGAAGAGACATAGAAGAGCTCAAGGACATCATTGGTTCCTCAAGAAGGAAACACCACCATCACTAAGGTGGACTCATTCCTTGTTCTTACTTTCTCTGTTTTTCGTTTTCTATGATAAGTGCTTATCTAAGTTTGTGTCTTATTACATGATCATTAGTATTTAGTAACTATGCCTTAAAGTAGTGAATATGAATCCATCACCTCTCTTAAATGAAAATTGTTTTAATTCAAAAAGAACAAGAAATACATGAGTTTTGAATTTATCCTTGAACTTAGTTTAATTATATTGATGTGGTGACAATGCTTCTTGTTTTCTGAATGTATGCTTGAACAGTGCATATGTCTTTTGAAGTTGTTGTTCATGAATGTTAAATATGTTGGCTCTTGAAAGAATGATGACAAGGAGACATGTTATTTGATAATCTGAAAAATCATAAAAAATGATTCTTGAAGCAAGAAAAAGCAGCAAAGAACAAAGCTTGCAGAAAAAAAAATAGGCAAAAAAAAATAGAAAGAAAAAGAAAAAGCAAGCAGAAAAAGCCAAAAGCTCTTAAAACCAAGAGGCAAGAGCAAAAAAGCCAGTAACCCTTAAAACCAAAAGGCAAGGGCAAATAAAAAGGATCCCAAGGCTTTGAGCATCAGTGGATAAGAGGGCCTAAAGGAATAAAATCCTGCCTAAGCGGCTAAACCAAGCTGTCCCTAACCAT
>NC_029793.2:45923994-45964767 GCF_000816755.2 Arachis ipaensis | reverse complement strand
TTAGGGCCACGGCCAAGACTCATAAAATAGCTGTGTTCAAGAATCATCATACTGAACTAGGAGAATCAATAACACTATCTGAACTCTGAGTTCCTATAGATGCCAATCATTCTGAACTTCAATGAATAAAGCGAGATGCCAAAACTATTCAAGAGGCAAAAAGCTACAAGTCCCGCTCATCTAATTGGAGCTATGTTTCATTGATAGTTTGGAATTTATAGTATATTCTCTTGTTTTTATCCTATTTGATTTTCAGTTGCTTGGGGACAAGCAACAATTTAAGTTTGGTGTTGTGATGAGCGGATAATTTATACGCTTTTTGGCATTATTTTTAGTATGTTTTTAGTAGAATCTAGTTACTTTTAGGGATGTTTTCATTAGTTTTTATGTTAAATTCACATTTCAGGACTTTACTATGATTTTGTGTGTTTTTCTGTGATTTCAGGTATTTTCTGGCTGAAATTGAGAGACTTGAGCAAAAATCAGATTCAGAGGTTGAAGAAGGACTGCTGATGCTGTTGGATTCTGACCTCCCTGCACTCAGAATGGATTTTCTGGAGCTACAGAACTCAAAATGGCGCGCTTCCAATTGCATTGGAAAGTAGACATCCAGGGCTTTCCAGCAATGTATAATAGTTGATACTTTAAACGATTTTCGATGACGTAAAAGGGCGTTGAACGCCAGTTCTACGCTGCTGTCTGGAGTTAAACGCCAGAAACAAGTCACAAACCAGAGTTGAACGCCAGAAACACGTTACAACCTGGCGTTCAACTCCAGAAAGAGCCTCTGCACGTGTAACACTCAAGCTCAGCCCAAGCACACACCAAGTGGGCCCCGGAAGTAGATTTATGCATCAATTACTTACTTCTGTAAACCCTAGTAACTAGTTTAGTATAAATAGGACTTTTTACTATTGTATTTGACATCCTGGATTGTACTTTTGATCCTGTGATCTCGTTTTGGGGGCTGGCCATTCGGCCATGCCTGGACCTTTCACTTATGTATTTTTAACGGTAGAGTTTCTACACTCCATAGATTAAGGTGTGGAGCTCTGCTGTTCCTCAAAGATTAATGCAAAGTACTACTATTTTTCTATTCAATTCAACTTATTCCGCTTCTAAGATATTCATTCGCACTTCAACATGAATGTGATGAACGTGACAATCATCATCATTCCCCATGAACGCGTGCTTGACAACCACTTCCGTTCTACCTTCGATTGAATGATTATCTCTTGGATCTCTTAATCAGAATCTTCGTGGTGTAAGCTAGATTGATGGCAGCATTCATGAGAATCCGGAAAGTCTAAACCTTGTCTGTGATATTCCGAGTAGGATTCTGGGATTGAATGACTGTGACGAGCTTCAAACTCACGATTGCTGGGCGTAGTGACAGACGCAAAAGGAGGGTGAATCCTATTCCAGCATGATCGGGAACCTCAGATGATTAGCCGTGCTGTGACAGAGCATTTGGACCATTTTCAGAAGAGGAGGGGATGTAACCATTGACAACGGTAATGCCCTTGCATAAAGCCAGCCATGGAAAGGAGTAAGACTGATTGGATGAAGACAGTGGGAAAGCAGAGATTCAGAGGAACAAAAGCATCTCTACACGCTTATCTGAAATTCTCACCAATGAATTACATAAGTGTTTCTATCCTTATTTTCTGTTTAATTAGTATTATTTTCGAAAACTCCATAATCAATTATTATCCGCCTGACTGAGATTTACAAGGTGACCATAGCTTGCTTCATACCAACAATCTCCGTGGGATCGACCCTTACTCACGTAAGGTTTATTACTTGGACGACCCAGTGCACTTGCTGGTTAGTTGTATCGAAGTTGTGACAAATTATGAATTGAGATTAGAGCACCAAGTTTTTGGAGCCATTACCAGAGATCACAATTTCGTGCACCAGTGGTCGACGCGATTGCGTGAGTGGCCTTTCTTTTAAAAATGATGCGGACGCATGGGGCACGCGTTCGCGTGGTAGGGCTTGGGCTTTCAGCACGAGTCCAGCCCAACTCCAACTCAACTTTCTGCCATACACCCTTTTTACGCCGATTTTAGGTCACGCTGCCGCGTGGGTGACGCGGTCACATGGGAGGCTATTTTTCCAAATGACGCGGACACATCATTGACGCGGTCGCGTGGAGTCAATTTGTGCTAATGGCGCGCCTCCAGCCACGCTTTCGCGTGACTCTCTGTTCAACCTCTTTTTTTTTTTGATAATCTGAAAAAAATGCAGAATGCAGTGTTAATATGAATGTGATGCAAAACTCCAGGTTCAATATAAAATAAAATAAAACTTGAAAACAAACAAAAGTAAATAAAAATGAAAAAGGAACGATCATACCACGGTGGGTTGTCTCCCACCTAGCACTTTTAGTTAAAGTCCTTAAGTTGGAGATTTGGTGAGCTCCCTGTTATGGTGGCTTATGCTTGTATTCATCCAGGAATCTCCACCAATGTTTGTACTTCCAGTAACCTCCGGGGTCCCAAACTTGGCGCAGAAAGCCTTCAAGTAAGCTAAAGCAAGTGACAAGGCCCCAAGAGTGTTGATTGCCAGAATGGATTCCGGGGTCCCAGACTTTGCCTTTGCACCCGTCTTTTGGTTGAGCAATATTGTTCCATCCGGGTTGCAAGCAGTCTGAATTCTCACGTAAGCGGCCAAACAACTTCCTAGACCCATTCAGTTGAGCTTTACACCAACCATTGCATTTAAACTTTGAGCACACAACCATGTTGAACCTTGCTTGACAATTCTTACCACTGGCCATCTTCCTCTTACTCTTAATGCCACAAAGAGCTCTAAGTTGACCATCCGTCTCCAGTAGCCCATATTCAAGTGGTATTAGAAAGCTAAGGGATATGAAATTTACCCACTTGAATGTTGTGAAGGATGATGGCAACTTAGGGGGAGGTATTTTTAATGAAATTGCAAGCTCCACTCCCTTGTTCTCTTCTCTGATAATTACCACCTCTTTGCAAGCTTCTTCAATTTCAACCTCTTCCTCTTGGTAGCTTTCTTCCAATTCAATCTCTTCTTTATTGCTCACCAAGGCATGGGAGGTTGTGCTTCTTCTTCTTTAATCTCCATCTCTTGATCAACCTCTACAAAGTCTTCAACCATGATCTGCCTTGGAGGTTGTACGCTCTCCTCAATATCAACATCAATATCAAATACCGTGGAAGGAGACTCTGTGACTGGACTTTCCAATGGAGGTACAGCATCTCTTAAGTTTGCAACCACTTCTTCCTTTTTAATAATTGCTGCTTTGTCCAGTTGTTTAGGTATAAAATCATACTCATCCTCAATGTTTTTCTTTCCATGACAACTCCCTTTAACTACTCCTGCATCTTCAAGGGTCTCTCCTACCTTTACCCGTAGGGCCTCCTCTAGCTCTTTATGAAGTATGGATTCGCGAAGATGATTCCTTCTTTCCTGTTCCATATCAATAGGATAATTGGGATCATCTTGCTCTTGGATTGATAGATGTGGGTGCTCATCTATGGAGGGTGGTGACGGGATGAAAAGATCATTATGTGGTTGAAAAGGAAGTGCACTAGAGCTTGAGGGATGAATATTGGAGGTAGAGGGTTGGTTCATGTAGGATATAAGATTTTGGAGTGTAGAGGTGAGACCAATGATGTTAGAGATGAGCGTATTGTTATCTAATGGAGGTTGGGGTGGATCTATGTATGGTTCATTTGGTTCATAGGGTGGTTGGTATGGTGGATGTGGGTTAGGGTCATACGGAGGTGAATGGTGTAAAGGGGTTTGTGAGTTTGGTGATCCAAAGTTATGTTGAGGAAATGGTTCATAGGCATATGGTGGTGGTTGTTGATAGTCCATTGGAGGTGGTTGTTGCCATGAGGGTTGATCAAATCCTTGTGACTCCTCCCATCTTTGATTGTTCCAACCTTGATGCCTGTTTTCATTGTAATTTCTTCTTCCTGCAACATAATTGTAACCAGACTCATAGCCAAAGGGGTGAGAGTTCATGATAGCAAATAAAAATTAAAAATAAAAATAAAAACAAATTTAAATTAAAAGGTTATTTAAATTTTGAATTTGAAAATTAAATTTTGAAATTTTGAATTTTAAATTTTTTTTGAAATTTGAATTTTTTGAAATTTGAAATTTGAATTTTTTTTTTAAATTTGAATTTTGAAATTTGGTTTTTGAAATAAGATAAGATAAGATAAAAATTTTAAAATAAAAACCAATAACCTCTTAATTTACGAAAAAGTAAAAATAAAAACAAAAATAAAAACAAATAAACCAGCAAAAATAAAATATTTACAATAACCAATAATAAGGCACACGTTTGCAATTTCCCGGTAACGGCGCCATTTTGAAGAACTGAAGATTGATGGTTTAGAGGTTATAGAAACTCTCGTTGTAAGTATAGTTACTAAACCAAGCAATCAACCTTTCTTACAAAAGTTGTGGTTGTCACAAGTAACAAACCCCTATAAAATTGATAACCGAGTATTTAAACCTCGGGTCATCTTCTCAAGGAATTGCAGGGAGGTATGTTCTTATTATTGATTATGAGTTTGTAAATTGGGGTTTTGGAAGTAAGGTGGGAATATGTTATATGACAAATAATTTAAATGGTAATTAAAAATAAATAAATACTGTAAAGCAACTTTTGGCAAGGTATGAGAAATTGGAAGTCCAGTCTAGTTATCCTTATCAATAACAATGAAAGTCGAATCTTAATTCCACTTAGTTAACCTTTACTAAAGTAAAGGAAAGTCAAGGGACTAATTAGTTTGATCTTCGAATCCTATTTATTTCCTAAGAAAAGATTGGGATTATTGAAGTTCAACTCAATTGGCAAGATAACAATTAACAATTATGCTGTTGAATTGGATAACTCCTGAGTTACTGATTTTTTAACTAAAACCAAAAGGGGAAAAGTAAATCTACTGGAATAAGAATGCCTTCAGATGGGAAGCAATAATCATGTAAATAAAAGAAAGCAATCATAAGTCTGAAATACCTCAAAATATATTGATTAAAAAAATTATATGTAACATGAAAGAGTTCATAAATTAAACAAAAATAAAGAACCTAGGATTGGGAGTCACTCCTAAAACTAAGAGAAGTCCTAAATCCTAAGAGAGAGAGGAGAGAACCTCTCTCTCTAAAACTACATCTAAAACATGAAAAGTGAATTATGAGAGCCTCTCATGAATGAATGGATTTTCCCACTTTATAGCCTCTAATCTGTGTTTTCTGGGCCGCAAACTGGGTCGAAAACAGCCCAGAAATCGCTGGAGAAGAATTCAAACACGCTGATTTCCGTCACTGCGACGCGGCCGCATGGGTTCACGCGGTCGCGTCACCTAGCGTCAGGGCAACTATTGAATATTATATATCAAATCGAAGCCCCCAGACGTTAGCTTTCCAACGCAACTAGAACCGCGTCGTTTGGACCTCTGTAGCTAAAGTTATAGCCGTTTGAGTGCGAAGAGGTCAGGCTGGACAGCTTAGCTATTTCTCCAACTTCTTGTATTCCTTCTACTTTTGCATGCTTTCTTTCCATCTTCTGAGCCATTCCTGTCCTGTAATTTCTGAAATCACTTAACACACATATCAAAGCATCTAATGGTGATAAGAGAGGATTAATATTAGCAATATAAAGGCCAAAGAAAGCATGTTTTCAATCAAAGCACATAATTAGGAAGGCAAATGTAAAACCATGCAAATAGTATGAATAAGTGGGTAAAGAGTTGGTAAAATCCACTCAATTGAGCACAAGATAAACCATGAAATAGTGGTTTATTATAGACATAATTATTTATAGTACTTTTTTCTATCAGCTTAACATTTTGAAAAAAGTGGTATCATGACTCAGATATTTACATTTTTAGGCTCAAAATTGATTTGATTCACAAATTTGCAAATTCAATCGAATATTATGGTTGAAAAAAAATTGAAAATATCTTAAAAATTTTAAAATTAAAAAATTTACAAAATTTGAATTTTTTTTAAACTCTTTTTGTAAATATAGAAATAAAATAACCAAATAATCATACATATATGAATAATAATAGAAATAAAACAATTAAATTTATTTTTTTATACTGTTTTATTTTTTACATATCTGATAAATTTGAATATTAAGGGAAAAGAAATTATAAATGCAACTATACAAATTAAGATAATACAAACGATAAATAGTAACAAAGAACAAGTTGATTAATTCTAAAATGATAAACACACAAAAATATATTTATATTACACTTCATGTTGTTTACAGAATGTATCTGATCTTTAATTTTAATAATGTGATTGGTTTCATTATTTAATTATTAGCTTTTAAGATTAATTTAATTAATTGACATGTAGTTTGAAATGAAATAGAGAGAAAGAGGAGGGGTGTGAGTGAATCAGATTAGATCAATATGAATAAAATTTTGATCTGATATGCGCTAAAAACATCATATAAGATCGAATGAGATATTTATATTTTTCATGAAGGTACTGTCATATATATATATATATATCATAAGTTAGCATACAACCCTTCACATCTTGCTAATATGTACAAATCGACATTCCGGGCTCTGGTTCATACAGAAAATTCCTAAGCTAGTGCTTGAACTAGCCTAGTCAACTATGTACACACTACTCTCTTAATGAGTCTAATTTAAAGTGAGAGACTAACACAAAAGCTAGGCTAACGTAAAAACTATCAAAAGACACAACCTCAACTCCCAAGCCTCAGCTATCATCGTCAGAGGAGATCACAATCACATCAGAACACTCCTCAGGATCCTCGTCCTTATTATTGAAAATCTCTATAATCTCAGGAGGGGCACTGGCACTCATGCTACTGGTCTGACCAACACTCGCCGGTCCACTAATAGAGGCAGTGAGCAGCTCCTCAGAAGATGGCTTGGATGACAATACTGAGATCTACTCTACTGGGATGTCCTCCTCCGGTACAGACTCTAGAATATGCTCCTCCATGGGCTCAGGCTCAGGGTCCGCCTAATCCGTAGGCTGATCGAGATACTGGTGAGGCACCGACCCGTAATAAAACAGGTGAAATAGAGCATCCGGGTGGAGCCCCTGCAGCGGGAACTCGTAGGGCATGTCGGGGTTAAACTGTGGAGTGTCAATCGAGTGACGAAAGGGGTGATCATGCAGAATGTACATACGGGCCCTAATCTCCGTACCTACTACGTAAAACCTGTACTATACAATGTCCTCATATATATAGGGGGGTCCATCTCGTAAAATATAACTCCGGTCTCTATCTGAAGGGGAGGAAGAAAAGGGGTAAGAACTGGGGAGTTCTTAGTAGAGTCGGGGTACTTAGTTTAGTCAGGATTACCACAGTTCAAGTAATTCACAATAAAATATACAAGTGTCACAGAGAAGTATCTAATTTCCACAATTCAGAGTAGCAATAAGGAATGCATAAACACAGGAAGACAATCACAAACAATTTCACCGCATCAAGTAAAATGCAAATGCACAATAAGGATGATGCATGTCTAGTCTCGCCGTAGGTAATGAGCTCATTAGTCGGTTTTGACCCGCACCCGACGCAATCCGACTCTCAAGTCAGATAAGGCATTCCAGCGGCATAACCTCTGCAAGGTTTCAACCTCTTGCAGGTAATAATTCTCTAGCTGAAGTATGCCGAACATGACCTCTGCAAGTACTTGTAGGCGCTGATTCTCCAGCTGAAGTATGTACCCCTTTCTCCTAGAAGCCATTTTATATACACGGGCATCCCCGTACAACCATTCACACATAAAGTCCATGGCTTAATGATGAGCGGATAATTTATACGCTTTTTGGCATTGTTTTTAGTATGTTTTTAGTAGAATCTAGTTACTTTTAGGGATGTTTTCATTAGTTTTTATGTTAAATTCACATTTCTGGACTTTACTATGAGTTTGTATGTTTTTCTGTGATTTCAGGTATTTTCTGGCTGAAATTGAGGGACTTGAGCAAAAATCAGATTCAGAGGTTGAAGAAGGACTGCTGATGCTGTTGGATTCTGACCTCCCTACACTCAAAATGGATTTTCTGGAGCTACAAAATTCAAAATGGCACGCTTCTAATTGCGTTGGAAAGTAGAATCCAGAGCTTTCCAGCAATATATAATAGTCCATACTTTGCCCAAGTTTAGACGACGCAAACTGGCGTTCAACGCCAGCTCTCTGCCCAATTCTGGCATCCAGCGGGAATTACATAAGTATTTCTATCCTTAGTTTATTATTTACAGCAGGAAAGCAGAGGTTCAGAGGAACAAATGCATCTCTATACGCTTATCTAAAATTCTAACCAATGAATTACATAAGTATTTCTATCCTTAGTTTATTATTTATTTTCGAAAACTCCATAATCAATTATTATCCGCCTGACTGAGATTTACAAGGTGACCATAGCTTGCTTCATACCAACAATCTCCGTGGGATCGACCCTTACTCACGTAAGGTTTATTACTTGGACGACCCAGTGCACTTGCTGGTTAGTTGTATCAAAGTTGTGATAAATTATGAATTGAGATTAGAGCACCAAGTTTTTTGGAGCCATTACCAGAGATCACAATTTCGTGCACCACTTAACATTTTCACATCAGCACCTTAACTATTTATTTTTAAAGTTCACTAATACTTCTCCGAACGAAATACTTAAGTAAAATTCAAAACATAAGCCCTTTTATTATTTAAATCAAAGTTAAAACATAATACTTTTTTTAAATAATTTAAAATTGTAAAATAATTCTTTTCTAAATAAATTGAACTCAAAATATATACTTTTCTTAAATGAATTAAATCCGACATATAACTGATACACGAAAACTTGTCTCTCAACAAATTTCCACCGTCAAGTGCACCGGATTGTCGTCAAGTAAAAACTCACAATAGAGTGAGGTCGAATCCCACAGGGATTGATTGGTTGATCAACTTTAATTAGAGGAGTGTTCTAGTTGAACTAATCCAAATTTGAATTGAGAAGTGCAAAAGAATTAAATGGTGGAAAACTTAAAGAGCAAGAAATGTAAATGAACAGAATGTAAATAAGATAAATTAAATGGCAGAAAGGAAATTGCAGGAAATTAAAGTGCAGAAGCTTAAATTGCAAGAAATTACATGGGAATGGGGATTGTTAAGCATAAATGTAACAGCAAAATTAAAAGAATGGGTAAGATCAGAAGTGGAAAAGCTCATTGTGGTCAGGAGATGTTATAATCCTCCAGATCAAGTTCATTTTCATCTCTTCCTCAATCAATGCATTCATTGATCTCCTTGGCAATCTTAGGTGAATGGATCCCAATTCCTTGGCAATCGAATCTCTCTAAGCTTGAACAATTATCCAATTTTTTTATTTAATTGCTCATGGGAAGAGATGAAGTATGGTAACTGATTATGCCACACACATTCATAAATCAAAGTATTGGTAGGATTACATGTCACTATATCCATCCAACCCCCAACCTAATCCAATGTGAGAAAGATTTCAAGCATGATTCTGTGATTTCTCTTCCAAGCCTATCACAGAACCCAATTACATTCAATTTCTTTCCTAAGACAATTGAATGAAGAACGAAATCTTTCTAGTAGATCAATAGAAAAGACAGAAGAAGAAAAATGAAAACTAGTATTGATCCATAGAATTACAATAGAGCTCCCTAACCCAATAAAATGGGGTTTAGTTCATCATAGCTCAATTCAAATCAAAAAGAAAGAAAAAATTTCAAGAAAGCAGAGAAAGTACAAAGAAAATGATTACAGAGTTCCCAAATTGGGTTCCTGACTGCCTAACTCTTCTAACTAACTTAAATTCTATGCTATTTATACACTTTCTTCAATTGATCTTCAAGACTTTGGATTGGGCTTTTGGCCTTTGTTGAAGTAGATTGAAGTGGCTCTCAATGATATTGAGGAGAGAGGTACTCAATTGCATAGTTTTGGTATCAACGTTGGGGTCAACGTTTTTGAGCAAATGTTGGGTCAAATGTTCTCTTAGAGAAAATGGGTTCTGGGTATTGCCAACAACGTTTGACTCAACGTTAGTGCACCAACGTTCGCCTTGTCATGCGTACGCGTCGCCCACACGTACGCATGGATGGCCATTTTTGCCATTCCACGTGTGCGCGTCACCCACGCATGCGCGTCAGACTGCTAAAATTTGTAATCACGCGTACGCGTCATTGACGCATATGCGTCGATGACACGTACGCGTCACTGCCAATTTTCCCAACTCCAGATTTTAAAAATTCTCGCAGACATTGGACTCAGCGTTGGCTTGGCAACGTTCCCTCCAACGTTGCCTTACTCACGCGTGCGCGTGGAGTGTCAAATTTCTATGCTCACGCGTACGCGTCGCTGCGATTTTCTCAAACTCCACAATTGAACTTTCTGTCGCAAACGTTGGACTCAGCGTTGGTTTGGCAACGTTCCCTCTAACGTTGGCATTGACACGCGTGCGCGTCACACACACGTACGCGTAGATTGTCAATTTTCCAGGGTTACGCGTGCGCGTTGCAGCCAATTTTTCCAATTTCCAGAAAGCAAACTGTATTGAAAAACGTT
Source organism: Arachis ipaensis (assembly GCF_000816755.2). NCBI lineage: Eukaryota > Viridiplantae > Streptophyta > Magnoliopsida > Fabales > Fabaceae > Arachis > Arachis ipaensis. The sequence continues at coordinate 45,954,193 of NC_029793.2, read as the reverse complement.
GGAGGTAACGTTGGTTAGCTCCAACGTTGGCACCAGAAACTTGCAGAACGTTGCATTTCTTTTTCCTCCTACGTTTGAGGCAATGTTGGTGAGCCAACTTTGGCCACCAACGTTGCTTCCTCTTCTTCTTTCCATGGCTCTTTTTGTTTCTTGCTTCCTTGCCATTCTTCACCTATCATCAATCAATGTATACATCAAAGCTTTGCTAGATTCACAAGAGTTTGCATCATTCTTAACACACAAGTAAATAGAACATAAATCTCATGAAAATGCATCAAATTAACCATGTTTGAATGAATCAAGGTATGCATGAACTTTCACCCAAATACTTACTTATTACTCAAGAAAATGCATAAAACCTAATAAAAACGAAAGAAAAAGGCTAGTGAAACTAGCCTAAGAAGCCTTGGCATCAATAACTATTTTCTTAATAAATCGAAAATCAATACTACAAGTTCTCAAATTCAATCTTTTTCTTCTAAATAAAATTTCAAATAAATTCTTAAGACTTAAAACAAAATTTCAGCGGCATTCCCTCTAAAACCCAGACTCTGCCACTTCTTGGGTTCCATCCAAACCATTTTCCACACTCTTTTCAAATTATTTCCAATAGATCAAGCCAGGCAAATTCCAACATTTTCAAATTATCCTATCATAATCCAGAAATCAAATTCATCAGAATAACTCAGTTCCTGGCTGCACTTAAACCCTCTAAACCTCAAACTTATAACAAATATCAATATATCACAAAAAATTAATATAAATTCAGTCAAATTCAATCGACAAGTAATCACGACATCAATTCACTTATCAAATACCAATTTAACCGGTGATAATTTACCAAAACTCTACCTTCGTACGAAATCAAAATACTCGAAGCTCCGGAGAAGCCTTCTGACCGAGCCGTCGAAGAAGAAAACATCCGGAATCGTCTGTGCTTCCTAGAACTCCAATTGGTCAAACTCAAGGGATAGAGGAACTACATCACCGTTGACTTTCACTGAACAAAAAAATGCCAATGTGTAGAGGAGGAGGACACAAACACTTTTACCAGATTAAATTTTTGATTGGGGTTACGGATCATAAGAAATCAAAGCCAAAAGTTTGGTAGGAGTTACGGTTCTCTCTCTCACTCTCGGTCACTTCTCTTTTCACCATGCATAAAATGAAAACCAAATGAGGTTAGTTGATGATGATTAATATGATATAAATTGATTAGGTGTCATGCTTGCAATAATAAGTAGTTAGGTGTCACAAGCATCCTTTTTTCTATCTTCATTTTGTTCAGTCACTTGGGAAAAGAATTAAGAGATATGCTGATGATAATATATGATGATGATTAAGGTTGTGTAACATGAAATGCTATTGATGATGATTAAGGTTGTATAATATGAAATGCTATTGTTTAATGTGATTCCATGTTTCTTTTCTTTTTTTTTTCTTCTTTCGGAAGATAAATGAAGAATGTTCTATAAAGTGACCATTACCAAGGAAAGCATTTCATACACACAACATCTACCATAAACAAAAAATAGTAATTTGGCAAGAACCTACTCACCTTTGGGGTTCCAGTTGTACTACTTGTATAGCAAATAGTTGCAACATCATCAGGTTTTGGTGGGCTAAAGGGCTGAAGATTACTGCTTCCCTACATCCAAGGCAGAAAAAGGTAAGTGGTAACAAGTACTTAGCAATGAAATCATAAATGATGCTTCTTGAATAAATAAAATTATAAATCATTAGCAACTACAGATGGTGGTAAGAAACTACAATTACCATGTTAGTGCAAAAAAAAAAAAATAGTAAAACGAAATATTTTTTGTTTCTTTTATAAAATAGAAAATAATAAAAAGAAAAGGATTGTGTGGTGGGTAGGTAAATTAAAAGAGAGAAAGCAAGACCAGAACATAAGTGACACTTCCTAATTACTCCATAGAAGCAAATAGTAGACGATGAAGTATTAACTCTAGATAATCATATTCTTGGACCCAAAAAAAAAAGTTACCTGATTTAGTAGATTTGAATATGTTACAACCTGAACTCCAGTTGATGATGGAAGTGATGGAATATGACCATCGATGCCTCCAACTACCTGCATAATAATTGATCATCATGGATAAACAATGCAGATTTAATTTAACAAAAAAATTAATTGTATATAATACCTACCACAATTAGTCGTACACTTGGAATCTCTGACAAGAAGCTCAGCAACTGCAAGGTGGGGTGACAAATACTTAAGTTTCACAAGAGAAAACTTATGGTAAAATACAATTGACAAGAACAGCAAAAAACACATACTTTATTAAGTTGAAGGTCACAATACATACCGAATTTAATGTTTGAGACATACAAAATATTACTTGCACAGCAACATGATTAACAATATACTTGACAGCATCAGGACATATCGAGCAAAAAATTCATTACTGTTATATATGAAGATTAATCCAAGGTCATTATGAAAGAAATAATGCTTCCTAATAGATAGAATCAATAAACCAAGAGTATCATATAAAGGCACTGATATGTATGAATATGCAGCGCAAGCATGGTCAACAATGAGCCACTCCAGTCTATTGATAAAGTATATGCCAATGCAAGCTCCCTGGAAATGCACGTACCAGTGGTTAGGTAATAATATAAATAATTGAGTTTCATGACTATATTATAGAATTAACCTTTGGAATTCCATAATAAATCAAACCAAAACCTATAGCTGACCGTGCAGTACTTGCTTCTCCAAAAGTCATCCAGTTGTACCTTGACAGTGGAATAAGAGTGGAAATGATGAGAAGTTCATAAATAAGTTTTATTATAAAAGAAAAGAAGGACAAGAAAGCATAATGGATAAATAATTGAGCTGCTTAATTGAGCTACTATATGTTTAATTTGCAGAACAATATAACATATTTTGGAGCTACCATTGGCAGGATTGCTAACAGAATTGGAAGAGCTCAGTTTACATTAAATGGAATACACTACAAATTGATTGCTAACGAAGGAAACAATACACTTCATGGTGTGTATATATATATATATATATTGTTATGGCCTGGCCCAAACCCTCTGCGGGTTGGCCCGACCCAAGCGCCATCCGACCCTAACGGTCAGGGGTAAGGCACTCCACAGCCGACCCGGACACGCGTCCCCGACAGCTCACCTACAGCTGTGAGGAGAATGCCTCGGAGAAAGTGGGCCTGTCCTTACAGGGCCCACCTCTGACACGGTATATAAGGGGAAGGTTTTTACCCTTCCCCAGGTACGTCACATGACTCTACCCCCTTTTTCGCCTGCACACTTCATTGACTTGTGTGTCGAAGTGTCTTTGCAGGTGACATCCCCCTTCCACATCTGAAGAGCTCGGGACCTCACTTGCCCCCCCAATCCGGAGACGAATGTCCAGTCGATTCCCCCCTTGTTGACCGGGATACTCACCCGACCCGTACGGTACATGACCTACCGAACATTGGCGCCGTCTGTGGGGAGTCGACCATGGACTTCGTACTAGTCGAAACCGGAACAAACCACGAGGCCGAGCCCGGAGAGGACGCCGCCGCAACTGCTTCCCAGCAACGTCCAAGGTCCCCTCCGAGGCACACAACACAATCCCACGAGAGACGCCCCTTCGAGGGAACTGGCGATAACCACGCCAGAATAATGCAAGAACTACGCCACAGGATGCAAGACTTGGAACGCCGACTGGCAGACAGGGAGCGCGACCAACACACCCCAGAACAAAGCCACTCCCGCTCTCACTCTAGGAGCCATTCCAGACGTACGCCCAGCCCCCAGGCCGAATCCGAGAGCGCTGGGGAAAGAGGACACGCGAGAATACGCCATGACCCCGTCATATACGCCAGACGTGAAAGGAGGCGTACTACAGATCGAGGAACCGAAGATGCTCGTCGGGAAGACGACGAAGGGAGAGCGACGAGAACAAGGGGACCCGTGATAATGGGGGTGACCCCATTTCATCGTTCCATACTCGAGGTTCGGCTGCCAAAACATTTTGACAAGCCAACAGACATGAGGTACGACGGAACACAAGACCCGCTGGAACACCTCACGGCCTTTGAGGCCAGAATGAACCTTGAAGGAGTGGGTGACAAGGTAAGGTGTCGTGCCTTCTCGGTCACCCTAGCGGGACCTGCAATACGGTGGTTCAATAACCTCCCACAGGGCTCGGTGACCGGCTTTGCGGACATCAGCCATGCCTTCTTAGCCCAATTCACGACCAGAATTGCAAAGGCGAAGCACCCAATCAACCTGCTCGGGGTGACTCAGCGACCCGGCGAGCCGACCAGAAAATACCTAGACAGATTTAACGACGAGTGCCTGGAAATCGACGGGCTGACGGACTCAGTCGCAAGTTTGTGCTTAACGAAAGGACTCCTGAACGAGGACTTCAGAAAGCACCTTACCACGAAACCAGTGTGGAGTATGCAGGAAATCCAATGTGTGGCCAAGGAGTACATCAACGACGAAAAAGTGAGCCGAGTCGTGGCCGCCAACAAACGACAGCCCTCTCACAACCAAGACCGGCACCGCCGAAGCAGGGAAGGCCAAAGGGAACACGCCAGAGACGGCGGCCCGAGCAAGGCAGCACCCAAACCATTTCCTCGTGTTGGGAAGTTCACCAACTACACTTCCCTCACTGTGCCGATCGTGGAAGTTTATCAACAAATTGCGGAAAAGGGGATCTTGTCGAAGCCCCGACCACTGAAGGAACGAACAGGGGGAAACCGAAGCCTCTACTGTGATTATCACAAGGGCTATGGGCATAAAACCCAAGACTGCTTCGATCTAAAAGACGCCCTGGAGCAGGCCATCAGGGATGGAAAGCTAGCCGAATTTTCCCACCTTATTAGGGAGCCGAGGTGACGGAATCGCGACCACGATGATGAGGATGGGACTCGGGCACCGAAGCGACGCCAAGAAATGGAGGACGATGACCGGGGCCTCGCCATAGTAAACGTGGTAACAGCCAGGAATGCAGCACCTAGGTCAAGGTCGGCACACAGGAAAGACGCTAAAGTCCTGGCGGTATCCTCATCCTCTACGCGAAGCACTAGGAAGCTCCCACCCATTTCGTTCGGCCTGGAGGATCAGTGGTTCGACGAGGTCGGAGAGAGTCCCCCAATGGTCACAACAGCCAGAGTAGGAACCGGTCTTGTCAAACGAATCCTTGTAGATACAGGGGCAGACTCGAACATCATGTTCCGTAATGTGTTCGAAGCTTTGGGCCTAAGGGACGCCGACCTACAGACGCACCAGCACGGCGTCATAGGGCTCGGCGACCATTTCATCAAGCCGGATGGCATAATCACCCTGCCGATCTCATTGGGACAAGGCCAGGTGAGAAGAACGGTAATGGCCGAATTTGTGATCCTACGGGACTCCACTGCCTACAACATCATCCTGGGGAGAAAGACAATCAACGACCTAGGAGGAGTCATCAGCACGAGGATGTTAGTGATGAAGTTCATAACTGAAGAAGGGTCAGTAGGGTCTGTGAGGGGAGACCTGAAAATGGCAGTCGCCTGCGACAACGCAATCTCTCGTTGAGAAAAAAGTCTAAAGAGGCATCGGGAGTATTTCTCGCCGACCTGGATGCTAGAGTTGACGACAGACCAAGACCCGAACCCGAAGGCGACCTGGAGAAGTTTAGGGTCGGGAACTCGGAGAAAAAATTCACATTCGTGAATAGGAACCTCCCCCATGAGTTAAAAGAACCTTTGATGGAAATGATCAGAGCCAATGGCGATTTGTTTGCCTGGACACCTGCCGACATGCCGGGCATAGACTCCGGATTCATGTCACACCGCCTAGCCATTAAACCGAAAGCCAAACCAGTGGCCCAAAGAAGAAGAAAAATGTCCCAGGAGAGGGCAGAGGAAGTGGCCAGACAAACGGCCAGCCTCCTTGAGGCAGGGTTTATCCGGGAACTGGACTATTCTACCTGGTTGTCAAATGTGGTCCTGGTGAAAAAGCACAATGGGAGATGGAGGATGTGTGTAGACTACTCCGATCTCAACAAGGCGTGTCCCAAGGACTGCTATCCCCTCCCCAACATTGATGCACTCGTTGACGCAGCCACGGGGTACGATATCTGAGCTTCATGGATGCCTACTCGGGCTACAACCAGATACCGATGCACTGACCAGACGAGAATAAAGCGGCGTTCATAACGCCAGGAGGGACCTACTGCTACAAAGTGATGCCTTTCAGCCTGAAAAATGCGAGGGCGACATACCAGAGGCTGATGAACAAAATATTCAGCAACCTCATCAGCGAGACGGTGGAAGTTTACGTGGATGATATCCTCGCAAAGACCACCTGCCCTGACGATCTCATAAGCGACCTGGAGAACGTGTTCACATCCCTCTGACAACACGGCATGAGGCTCAACCCGCTTAAGTGCGCCTTTTCCATGGAGGCCGAAAAGTTCCTGGGATTCATGATAACCTAGAGGGGAGTGGAGGCCAACCCTGAAAAGTGCCAAGCAATACTCCAGATGAGGAGTCCGGGCTGCATCAAAGACGTTCAGCGGCTGACGGGAAGGCTCACAGTGTTGTCCCGTTTCCTCGGTGCATCGGCAGCAAAGGCCCTACCCTTTTTCGCTCTGATGAAGAAGGGAATAGCATTCGAGTGGACCCCTGCGTGCGAAGAAGCTTTTAACCACTTCAAAGAGATCCTGGTGGTACCCCCAGTGCTCGGGAAGCCCAAAGCCGGAGAACCACTTTATCTGTACTTAGCCATAACAAAAAGGGCGCTTGCAGCGGTGTTGGTGCGCGAAGAAGGGAAATCCCAGCAACCAATCTACTTTGTGAGTAGAGCGCTGCAAGGGGCAGAACTTAGGTACAGCAAGCTGGAGAAGCTGACACTGGCACTCCTGGTCTCCTCCTGCCGATTATGACAATACTTCCAAAGTCACCAGGTGGTCGTGAGAACGGACCAGGGGATTCGTCAAGTGCTCCAAAAACCTGATCTGGCGGGAAGGATGATGACCTGGGCCATCGAACTATCCCAATACGACCTAGGCTACGAGCCTCGACATGTGATTAAGGCGCAAGCAATGGCAGACTTCCTGGTGGAAGTAACTAGAAATCCAACCGAGGACACGGACATACGGTGGAAGCTCCATGTAGACGGAGCCTCCAACCAGACGTTCGGGGGCGCCGGGGTCATCTTAGAAAGTCCGGCCGGAGTCGTCTATGAACAATCGGTTAAGTTTGAATTTCCCGTATCGAACAACCAAGCAGAATACGAAGCCTTCCTAGAGGGTTTGGTCCTAGCTCAGGAAGTCGGGGCTAAGAGGCTGGAGGTATGCAGTGACTTGCAAGTCGTCACTACACAAGTGAATGGAAGCTACCAAGCTAGAGACTCACTACTACAGAAATACTTAGAGAGGGTCAAAGAGCTGAGCAAATAATTTGAAGAGGTCGCAGTCCAACACGTTTCAAGGGAGAGGAACACACGGGCAGACCTCCTATCCAAGCTGGCGAGCACAAAACCCAGAAACGGCAACCGCTCCCTCATCCAAGCCATTACGAAAGAGCCAGCAGTTGCCCTCCACTTGACCAAAATAGGCCCTTCTTGGATGGACTCCATCTCTGACTTCTTGGAAAATGGCAAACTCCCCCAGGACGAAAAGGAAGCCAAAGCGGTAAGAAGGGAGGCCGCCAAATATACGATCATACAAGATCAGCTATTCAAAAAGGGACTCAGCCAACCCTTGCTGAAGTGTCTGCACCCCGACCAGACGGACTACGTGCTCAGAGAAGTCCATGAGGGGTGCTGCGGCCACCATATCGGGGGCAAGGCCCTAGCGAGGAACCTCATTCGAGCTGGATACTACTGGCCGACAATGATGAATGACTCCAAGGAGTTCGTAAGGAAATGCGCGAAGTGCCAACAAAACGCCAACTTCCACAGAGCGCCAGCTTCCGAGCTGAGTTTACTAACGACCACTCGACCTTTCGCACAGTGGGGAGTCGACCTTTTGGGACCCTTCCCAGTTGGCCCGGGGCAGGTCAAGTACCTCATAGTCGCCATCGACTACTACACCAAATGGATAGAGGCTGAACCACTCGCCAGCATATCCTCATCCAATTGTAGGAAGTTCATGTGGAGGCAGGTGATAACCCGTTTCGGCATCCTGGAGATCGTCATTTCGGATAACGGGACGCAATTCACTAACAAGAAGTTCGCAGAGTTTCTCACCGGCTTGGGGATAAAACAGAAGTTCTCCTCAGTTGAACACCCCTAAACAAACGGGCAAGTGGAGTCTGCAAATAAGAACATCTTACTGGGTCTTAAAAAGCATTTAGATAGCAAAAAAGGCGCGTGGGCCGACGAGCTTGCCTCGGTCCTCTGGTCCTACCGAACAACCGAGCAAAGCTCCACAATGAAAACCCCCTTCCGCTTAACATACAGGGTCGAGGCAGTAATACCCGTGGAGATCGGTGAGCCGAGTCCACGGCTACTCCTTGCAGGAGTAGAAGAAGCAGTGGACAAAGACCTGGTAGACGAGGTCAGAGAGATGGCACACTTATCAAAGGTAGCGCTGAAACAGAGGATAGCCCTGCGATACAACGCCAAGGTCCTTAGAAGGGAATTTGAGGAAAGAGACCTCGTCTTGTGACGAAACGATGTCGGACCACCGTCCCCAGGAGAAGGAAAGTTGCCGGCAAATTGGGAAGGCCCCTACAGAATCAAAGAAGTGCTTGGCAAAGGCGCCTACAAGCTGGAAAGACTCGACGGCAAAGAAATCCCGAGAACATGGAATGCAGGTAACCTGAGAAGATTCTACTCGTAGCTTGGGCACACTGGCCAAGCGGCCCGGCGAGCTAGATAGATGTTTACTTTTATCAAATGTTAATTTCCAGTGATTTACTTTCATCGAACGCCTACCATGTTCATAGAACTGTCTAGCTAACGACTACTTTTTACTTGTCTAAATTCTCCTATCTATTATTCCCCAATATGTATCTCACACCATCGCGTTCTTCAACGGCAACCCGGAACTGATCACCCCGGGAGCCAACCGAATCATAGCCATAACAAACGGCCGCGATAATAAGACCAAGACGGTTTCAACCAAGTTACCAACACAAACGGCAAAACGGACACAAGCGATAAGTCCACGCTGAAAAAACGGTAACAAAATAAAATGCTACCAAACAAGATAAAGGCGATAATCATAAAGCCCACCAGGCGACCACTAAAGCATAAAAGTTAACGGTCTCAACAAGTGTTCTACAAGGAAACATAAAAAGCACAAGTTACAAGAGTTCACTTCCGGGGAATGTCGACAATCTTGCCGTCCTAGATTGTTTTGAAGACTCCAATAGCCGACGTGTCAAATTCTGGGACCACGATCTTCACCTGGGCCTTGAGAGCCTCTTCGGTCATAAAGATCGCATTCTTTCCCTGCTCCCTGACCGCTTTATATTTCCTTTTCAACTCTCCCGCCTCGGCTCGCGCAGCCTCAGCCGACGAGACGGCCGCGTCACGCTCCTTCTCCACAGCAATCACCCGACCTTGCGCGGCGTTAAGCTGGCTCTCTACAGTCATCTCCCGCTCGGTTAGACGGGAGACGGTGGCATCGGAGACATTCATTTTTTGCTCAAAGGACCCAGCCTTCTCCTCGGCATCCTTGCGCCCCCTCTCTGCCGCGGCCAGTTGTTCCTGAAGCTTTTCAACCTGGACCTTGAATTCGTTGTTGGCCTGGACAGTAGTATCGAGCTTCCTTCGCAACGCCTGCATGCCCGACAACTCGAACTCAGCCTTCCGGGCTATCACCGCTCCGCGGAGAAGGGTGCGGTACATCCACCTCGCCTGCCCCGCGAGTTCGGTACTAAGGAAGTGATCCTCCGTACCGGGAATCAGCTGATTATCAATAAAGGCCCCAGCATCGAAGTTCCACTCCATCACGGTGAGAGCTCCTTCCGGACTGGAGGATGCCCTTTGTCTCTTGGGAGTAGGGACAAGCTTCATATCATCATACTCCCGATCAGTAGAGGACTGCCCAATACCGGCCGTCTCATCGGGAATGGGAGAAGCCTGCATCCCGGCAGAATTCTTGTTGGACATCTCGACGTCCCGAGGGGAAGGTACATCTTGATTCTCCTTCTCCCCGGTAGGGCCTTCCGGCTTCCCGGCATCCTTCTCGTCAGCCTTCTCCTCGTCGCTATCCTCCAAGAAGGTCTTGACTGAATTTTCGATCCCGGTTATCGAAGCAGAAATCTCCACTACAACAGAGAAATAAATACGTTAGTCGTAAAGTCGGGAAGAGCAAATTAAATAATAAATAATGCAAAAGTACAAGACAAAACAGCTCACAAATATAACTCCTGGCAGACTCCCGTTCAACCATAAGGAGGTGGGGGTTCACGGGGTTCTTTCCAAAAAGCACAAACAACACATCGGCAATCCTCTTATTTACAGGGGACATTCCCTTGTAGGTCACCTTAATGAAAGAATTAGACCCCGCCCCGAAGCTCCAATATGTCGGGATGAGGCGTTCCCCCTCTAACAATAACCAAAAGGGATGGCGACCTTTGATGGGATGAACTTTGAAGAATTTGTCTTTGAACCCATGATAGGAGTCCTCGAACAGCCCAAATACCTTCCGACCTTGGGCAGACCGGAAGGACAGGAACCTTTTTCCTCGCCTTCCCTTGTCTGGAAGGGTTGGTAAGGTTGAAGAAGAAGAGAAAGACATCCACCGACACCGGCAGCTCGAGATATTCACAAACCATCTCGAAACAGTGATAAAAGCCCAGCTGTTCGGATGGAGCTGCGACGGCGACACGGATATCCGATTAAGAAGCGACATCTGAAAGTCGGAAAATGGTATGCGAACGCCAACCTGGGTGAACATGGCTTTGTAAAACCAAATCCATACAACCGTTCATTGGGGGCAGGAATGAAGGTCTCGTAATTGGCCTCCTCGTCTGTCCCCCCGCACAGATACCCGGCTTGCCGAAACTCCGTCAACTCCTCCAGATCCATCTGATTCGGCGAGTCTTTCACATCTGAGGTCACCCAAGCGTAGGGGTCATAGTTCGCGGCAGAAACAGAAGCCCGGGAGACGACGCGAGGCATACCTACAGTGGGGGTACCACTCCATTAGTCTAGAAGGTCGGGAGTCTAGGAAAAACCCAGAAACTATGTCCATCCTATTCAACAGTTAAGATCAAGCATGGCTAAAGCTATACCTATCACGCAAGCCACCTAAAAACCTACCCTGGAATGGTACCCCTCCCCTAACACATCTACTTAGCACTAAAAAGTCATCTAGCAACAAAAATCAAACAAGACAGCAAGAACGCAAAGCAGATACAAACAACAAGCGTACAACAACGAAGTAGAAAAGAGAGAGGACCAAAGGTTACCTGAAACGGTTGTGAAAATGGAGAGGGAAGAAGGAAAAATGCACGGAGATGCTAGGATGAAGCTCTGGGATGCTCTGGGATGCTCTGGGATTTTCTGGGTGAAGAAGAATGAGATGGTAGGAGCGAGAGTGGAAAAAGGAAAAATTGAAACAAACTGTTTAAAACTGCCACCCAGGAAGCGCGAAAGACTTGGGGGTAAAATAGTCTTTGCGTATAGGGTTTTGCGATCCATTATGAGCATTTAATGCTCAGCACGAAGAACAAAGCAACGAACGGTTGCCCCAACAACCAAGAGACACATGCGCAGGGGGCACGTCCCTCCCACGGGCGGCCGACCTGACGACGACGCATGGAACAAGAAACAACACGCCACTGATAGCTCTCACGACTATTACTGGCGCGTGGGGGGAACTGTTATGGCCAGGCCCAAACCCTCTGCGGGTTGGCCCGACCCAAGCGCCATCCGACCCTAACGGTCAGGGGTAAGGCGCTCCACAGCCGACCCGGACGCGCGTCCCCGACAGCTCACCTACAGATGTGAGGAGAACGCCTCGGAGAAAGTGGGCCTGTTCTTGCAGGGCCCACCTCTGACACGGTATATAAGGGGAAGGTTTTTACCCTTCCCCTAGGTACGTCACATGACTCTACCCCCTTTTTCGCCTGCACACTTCATTGACTTGTGCATCGAAGTGTCTTTACAGGTGACACCCCCTTCCACATCTGAAGAGCTCGGGACCTCGCTTGCCCCCCAATCCGGAGATGAACGTCTAGTCGATTCCCCCCTTGTTGACCGGGATACTCACCCGACCCGTATGGTACACGACCTACCGAACATATATATATATACTAGTGCTAGTACTATGTATGTCTACTTTATTTCCCTAATTAAACACATATAATTCTAATTTAATTAATTTCTAGAACTGCTAACAAGATCTATCTGATGAAGAAAGATGTACATCTTCACATTGTGCATATGAGCATGTTCAGTTTTGATAGGTATAAACAAATATGTTATTTGCTCCCATTCAGGGTAGAATTCAATTACATAGTAATTGGTGAAGGGAACAGTCAACAGAAGTAATCACTTCAAAATATTTGGATTTCCTACATCATCATACTCCATTTCATAACCTCGCATAAAGTACAAAAATTCAATAAACCGAAAGCACCAATATTAAGATATTATTCTAAATAGAAATGTTATTGGTTTGAGAACAGGCCACAAAACAAGTAGTTCAGTAACAACTTCAACACAACTTATGTTTTCCATTTTGGGCAGTTCACTCAACAAAATGCTAACAACTCGAATATGACGTATAAAATTTAAACACAGTTTCTAGAAATCTGCATCTATCAAACAGTTCTAAGTTCTACTGCAACCAGTTCACTTGTATTGACCGTACTTTAGGAAGATTGTCTACCCTGAAATAGTAATGGCTATCCACTATTGTCATTCAGGCTATTCGAACAAAGTTACTCTGATACCATAAAACAAAATACAATTTCAAACACAAAGCAGTGAAAAACGTTAAGCCCACTACCACAGTTTTGATGGTGAAGAAGGTAACAAACCTGAAATTCTCAGCGGTCCAAAATAGAGGAACAGAGAAACAGAGAATCAGCGGGAAGAAAGACTTACCAGTGTTTATGAGGGCTTTGCCCCACCAAATAGCAAGCGTGAAGCAGAAGATGCTCCGCCAAACAGTGTCGTCGTGGCAGAGAAAGTTCCACCAAAAGACGGTGTGGAGAACAAGGAGGAGCCTAAACTCGCGGCACCGAAAATGGAAGAACCAGAACTCGAAGCTGCCGCAGTAGAAGCCGAAGAAGCAGAGCCAAACAGAGACGGAGCTGGAGCAGGAGCCGAGCAGATGTAGTCGGCGCAAACCCAAAACCGAAGGAAAATGACGGCGCAAAGGCTACAGAGGAGGAAGGTACAGAGCCAAAGCCGAAGGAGGGTGCGGTAGTAGTGGCGCCGCCGCTTCCTTCTGCTGTGGAGGATGAAGAAGCGAATGAGAAAGAGAATGGACTTGGTAAGGAAGAAGCGGCGGAGCTAGGGTTCGCGGTGGCGGTAGTGGAAGAGAAGAGGGAAGAGGGTTGCGTTGATGGGTTCCACAGATAGAGGGTCGGGTACGACGGTTAGAGGAAAGGCATGGCTGCGATGAACGATGAACGATGAAGATGGAGATGTTGTTTCAGGATGATGACGGCGCGGGTAACTTTTAGGTTTTCTTTGGTGGCTGGGTCACTTTTAGTGTTAAAACTAGTGTGATGTTGTTTGAGGGTTAAAATTGAAAACTAAGGAAAAAAAGTTAAATTCGGAAAAAAAGTGGGTGGGAAACTAAATTTGGGGGGAGGGAACTCTATCAGTACGTTTTTTTGTGGGGTATCAAAATAAACAGAATATGGGCATGCTTTAAAAAGGTGACCATTGAAACACAAACTAGCCACGCTTTTCAAGCGTGCCAATTTTTCTCTATGGGCACGCTTTTTAAGTGTGACAAAAAAAGGGTGGTCAAATTTTTAATCAGTGGCCACCCTTGTAAAAGCGTGCCGATTTTCCTCTATCGCCACGCTTTTCAAGCGTGGCAGTAAAAAAGTATAGCCAAATTTCAAGTAAGTGGGCACCCTCATAAAAGCTTGCCGATTTTCCTCAAAGCGTGGTGAAAAAAAGCGTGGCCAAATCATAAATTAGTGGCCACCCTCGCAAAAGCGTGCCCATAGACCACTTTTGGGTACGCTTTAAAAGCGTGGCAAGAAAAAAGGGTGCCGAAAGGCCTTTTTTCTTGTAGTGTTGCATTTGCATACTTTTCATTTGTTACATTTTAATTTTGTTTGTATAGCTTGTTCTTATTTCTTTCTAAGTTTTGTTTTATCTTATTTTAAAATTGGTGTTGAATTCTCATACTCAATTATTGAGAATTTCGTGCTTTATTTTGGTGCTTCGTGACTTGTTTAGCATTAATTGTAATATTAGTTCCACACACAAGATTAGTGCTTTAATCCTTCCTAACTCATTATTCTTTGTTTTTGTACCTCATTATCATTGAGTTAAGATGGGACCAAATGCTCTCATGCTTATCACTAATCTTGTTTGTGTAAATTCTTGCGTGAACTTGATGCTTCTGAGTGCTCTTCATGCTTTGACTTTACTCTTACATCAAGTAGTAGTTGATATGCTGTTCGCTTACATTGCTTTCTCACTTACATGTTGTAGCTACCATGTAGTTGAGAACCCTACTCTTATTTGGCATTAGCCCTGCCTATGTTCTATTTGCTTTGATATCTTTGTTGTATGCTTAATTTTCTTTCTTTTAATTTCTTTTTAGGTTGGCCACCAAGAGAGGAATGGAAAAGCTTCTAAATGGGGCAACAAGCAAGTCCCTCCGCACAATCTTTTGAAGTAGCTCAGCAGTCATAGCAACCCATCCACCTTGCTCTTCTTTGCATGCACTGAGGACGATGCAAATTTCTAAGTGTGGGGAGGTCATCCGACCGACCTCTGTGGGTAACCACTTCCATTTTCAACACCAATTCTTAATCTTCTTTGTTAGTGAGTTGTTGCATTGCATGTTAGGGTGCATGTTAGTTAGAATTTGTACATATTTTGCCACTTCTTTTTCTGTTATGACTACTTGGTTGAGGTGATGATCTTTTTTCCAAGAAACTATTTTTAGGGCACCCTACCAATTTGAAAAAAATTTGTATTGAACTTGCTTGAAGAATTTATTTTGGAACATGATTTTTGAGCTAAGAACACATAAGCATGTGAGTTTTGAGCCCAATTGTGTGGTTACATCATATAACCACTTATTTCCATTCTTGTGTGTATTATTCTCTTTCTATGATTGTAATCTATGATTTGTTTGATTTTTTATGTCCATTATTCTATGTATGAATGCATTTATATGATTGAGGCCATCATTTCATTTAGCTCACTTATCCAAATAGGCTACCTTTGATCAACCATTGTTAGCCAATTTTGAGCCTATTTAATCCCTTTTGTTCTTAATTTTAGCACATCACTACCCCTAAGTAAAAAACAATAAATGTTCCTTAATTTGGATCTTTGATTAGCTTAGGCTAGTGAGGGTATGTATCATTTGGGTATGGGAAACTTGGGAACATTGATTGAGGTAAAAGTGCATTTTGTATTTTTGTTGAAAACCTTGGGAATTGGGTACATACTCATGCATTAAATATGTAAAACTATATGCATTGATATGTTTGTATATACTTTAGTGAAAAAAAATGATAAAGAGAAATAAAAAGAAAAAAATTATATAAAAGAAAAAGAAAAAAAAGAAAAGAAAAGCAATAAAAAGGGGACAAAAATGCCCCAAAGCAAAATAATAACAACGATGCATATGGATTGTGAATTGAAGAGAATGCATGAGTATGTGAAAAAGTGGGAATGAATGGGTAGTTAGATGATGTATTAGAATTGTATAGGTTGTTATATGTGTTTGGTGAGAGCTTATGTTAATCAAAGATTCAAATTTCAAGCTCACTTGACCATATGCATCCTTACCTTTACCCTAGCCCCATTACAATCTATGAATAAGTCCTCATGATAAATGTACGCATGCATTGAATAATTGTTGATTGTTAGATGAAAAACAAATCTTGAAAAGCATGATTAGAAGAGAATTGAGCGAATCAACCCTATACACTTGAGCAAATAGAGCGAATACACTTTTGGTGAGGGTTCGATGCTCAATTCCTTGTTCCCGGCTTTCACGAGCTTTCTTCTTGCAAGTCTACCTAAACTTCATTTTGATATTTGAATTGGTGGAATTCATGAATCGTCATATGATCTTAGCCCTACATGTTCATATACATTCTTGGAGGTCGATTTACTTTTTACCAAGTAGGTAGAATCATTTTGCACTTAGTTGCATGCATGTAGATAGGTACATATAGTTTATTTGCATTGAATAAATGTTCATACCCCTTTTCTTGTCTTTCTTGGTTTAGCATGAGGACATGCTTAGTTTAAGTGTAGGGAGGTTTGATAAACCCCAATTTTGTGGTTTATCTTGTGTTGAATTTAGGGGATTTTATCATCTTTTCTCACATTTATTCAATGAAATAGCATGGTTTTATGAATTTCTCCTAATTTGTGCTTAAGAGTAAAAACATGCTTTTTAGGACTTTAAATCGCTAATTTTAATTCACTTTAATTCCATTCGATGCCTTGATATGTTTGTTAAGTGATTTTAGGATTATAAGGCAAAGATTGGATTGAAGGAATGAAGAAAAAGCATGCGAAAATGGAGAATTATGAAGGAATGAGGATTTGCTGAACTGAAGGCCACGCGCACGCGTCACCCACACGTACGCATGAGAAGGATATTTCACCAGCGACGCGCACGCATCACCCACGCGCATGCGTGAGGAGGAGTTTTGCAGTGCGACACATATGCGTGACCCACGCGTATGCGTGACAAGCTGCACGTGACTTCACTAAAGGCAAAACGCTGGGGGCGATTTCTGAGCTCAAGGAGGCCCAAATCCAACTCATTTCTGATGCTTTTGAACCCAAGGGTGGCAAAGGAATAGGGGGGAGCATTTAGTTTTAGGTTAGCATCATGTAGGTTAGTTTTCTAGGGAGAGAAGCTCCCTCTTCTCTCTAGAATTAGGGTTCTTAGGTTAATTGCATCTTAGATCTAGGGT
This sequence comes from Arachis ipaensis, assembly GCF_000816755.2. Classification (NCBI taxonomy): domain Eukaryota; kingdom Viridiplantae; phylum Streptophyta; class Magnoliopsida; order Fabales; family Fabaceae; genus Arachis; species Arachis ipaensis. The sequence goes on along the minus strand of NC_029793.2, from coordinate 45,937,115 downwards.
TAATTTCTTATTTTCATCTTGTTTCCTTTACATTTTCATGCTCTAGTATTTTAATTTCCTAGTTTCTTCTTGTTAATTTCCTTTATTTTGCCTCTTTTTATATTGATGAACTCTTGTTGGATTTGGATTTTCATTTAATGCAATTTATGTTTTATGTTCCTTTATCGTTAATTGAGTTGTTGTTATTGTTTTCTTGCATTGGGTAGTTATTAGTTGTTATATTTCTTGCAATTTAATATGCTTTCGCTTTATGCCCTCCAAGTGTTTGACAAAATGTTTGGTTGGATGTTAGAGTAGGTTTTTGAGCATTCTTGGCATGAAAAGAGAAATTGGGCAATCTTGAGTCATTACTTCCCAATTTAGATTGGAGATCTAAAGTTGTTAGTTAATATTATTTCCATTGACTCTAATCTCTTGCTAATTCAATTAGTGAGTTGATTAGGACTTTTGGGTTGAGATTAACTAGTCTTATTTGACTTTCTCCCTATGTTGAAGATAATATGGTACCTTCTTCTGATGTTGGAGATGACGAAATAGGATAATTTCTTGTTAATTATTGTTATGATTAGTGATGAGGATAGAAAGCCTATATTCTCAATCCTTGCCATGAATGTCACTCTTTATTATTTGCTTTCTTTAGTTGTTTGCTTCACTTTTCCTGTCATTTATTTTTTTCCCTTTTACCAAATCAAACCCCCTTGCATCTTCATAGCCAATAATTGAGCACTTCATTACAATTCCTTGTGAGACGACCCGATGTTTAAATACTACGGTTAATTTTTATTGGGGTTTGTACTTGTGACAACCAAAAATACTTAAAATTTGATGTGAGGATCGATTATCGGTTTGGCCTATGCTCACAACGAAATTATTTTGCTAAATTCCGAACCGGTAAAAATCCTCTTATCATTGCCGTTTCATGCACAGCCTCAGCCATGGTGTTCATCGCAGCTATAAAAGCATCCGCACCCCTCGTCGGTTCCTCTACAGGGTTTGCGCCATGCCTACCACGTCCTCGTCCCTGTGCAGCCATCAAGATCCTGTTCACACCCAACATGCAATATTAAGGTGATCAGTCTCAACATTTCAGGAAAAGTGTGAATAGTCTCTAAAATGGAAACAAAGTGACAGTCATGCAATCCATATCACAAGGATATCCTATATGCATGAAACACAACTCAGAGAATACAATGAAGCATGATTCAGTCCATATCCCCAGGCTTTAATAGGAACGAACTGCTCTGATACCAAATTGTAACGACCCAATTTTCAGAACATCATGATCATTCTGAAAATCAAGTGTCACCAATTTGTTCACCTAAAACTTTAGCTATTTATTATTAAGCATGTAATCGTGTTAGCGCACTATCAATTTTTTTGGAGAAAAAAGCTTTTACTTTACAAAAAGATTTGCGAGGACAGCTAATTAAATATACACAAGCCATAATGGTAAATTAAATAAAACATCCATCACAAGGCCAGCATTACATATAACAATAACATATAGCATAGATCATACATACACATAAAGGTACCATCATATATATATATATATAAATCGTAAGTTAGCATACAACCCTTCACATCTTGCTACTATGTACAAATCGACACTCTGGGCCCTGGTTTATACAGAAAACCCCTAAGCTGGCGCCCGAACTAGCCTAGTCAACTATGTACACCCTACTCTCTCAGTGAGTCTAATCTAAACTGAGAGAATAACCCAAAAGCTAGGTTAACACAAAAACTATCAAAAGACACAACCTCAGCTCACAGGCCTCGGCTATCATCGTTAGAGGAGATCACAATCACATCAAAACACTCCTCAGGATTCTCGTCCTTGTTATTGGAAATCTCTATAATCTCAGGAGGGGCACTGGCACTCGTGCTACTGGTCTGACCAGCACCCGCCAGTCCACTAATAGAGGCGGTGAGCGGCTCCTCAAAAGATGGCTCGGATGATGATACTGAGATCTGCTCTACTAGGATGTCCTCTTCTGGTACAGACTCTGGAATATGCTCCTCCATGGGCTCAGGCTCAGGATCCACCTGATCCGCAGGCTAATCATGATGCTGGTGAGGCACCGGCTCGTCATGAAACGGGTGAAATGGAGCATCCAGGTGGAGCCACTACAGTGGGAGTTCAATCGGGTTTAGGGTTTAGTGTCAATCGGGTGACGAAAGGGGTGATAGCACAGAATGTACATACGGGCCCTAATCTCCGCACCTACTACATAAAACCTGTACTGTACAATGTCCTCATATATATAGGGAGGGTCCATCTCGTAAAATATAACTCAGGTCTCCATCTGAAAGGGAGGAATAAAAGGGGTAAGAACTGGGGAGTTCTTAGTAGGATCGGGGGTAGTTAGTTTAGTCAGAATTACCACAGTTCAAGTAATTCATAATAAAATATACAAGTGTCACAGAGAAGTATCTAATTATCACAATTCAGAGTAGCAATAAGGAATGCATAAACACAGGAAGACAATTACAAACAATTTCACCGGTCAAGTAAAAGGCAAATGCACAACAAGGATGATGCATGTCTAGTCCCATCGCAAGTAATGAGCTCACTTGTCGGTTTCGACCGCACCCGACGTAATCCGACTCGCAAGTCAGATAAGGCATTCCAGCAACATAATCTCTTGGTGTGCAAATCCCCACGCTTCGTACAACTGAACCAGCAAGTACAATGGGTCGTCCAAGTAATACCTGAGTGAGTCAGGGTCGATCCCACGAGGATTGTGATTTGAAGCAAGCTATGGTTATCTTGCAGGTCTTAGTCAGGCAAATCAAGAGTTGTTGATTTTGAATTGGAAGATGGAATTATAATGATAATCTTAAAACCTAGATGAATGTAAACAGTGATAAGGAGTTGGTTAAGGTTTGGAGTTGCTTTGTCCTTCTGGATTAACTCTAGTATTACTGTCTTTTTTAAGTGTGAATGATTCCTTCGTTAGTAGGCTGTATGTGATTGACACTGGTTTGAGCAACCGCCAATACTCTTCCAGAACTAAACCCCAGAGTTAGTTGCAACCCATTCTGATTGAGGGTGAAGCTCCTGCAGTTTATTCTCCTTGATGATCCTACTTAAAACGCCATAGAAAAGGTCGAATTTTCTGGATCAGAGGATGCTGTGCCTTTGGATTCTAACCTCTACCGCAGAGATCCTAATCTCCCCGCAAATCGACTGAATTGATATCTCGAGAAGTCCCCAACGAGGTCGTGGATTAACTGTCTGAGAGATGTATAATCAAGTTGGTGGTTCATCATTGTCCGATGAAAGACGCACTCTGAACCCATGTATAATGTGATAACCTTATGCCAGTTCAACACATTCATATTGATGAAGAATGAATATACATCTTAGAATAGAGAATCAAACACAGATTAAAGAGAAATAGTAATTCTTTTATTAATCCATAAAACTCAATAGGGCTCCTCCTCTCAACCTAGGAGGTTTAGAAACTCATATTGATCGAAAATACAATGTGTAAAGTGAAAATATGGTGAATGATAGGTGAATATCCCTAACAAATAGTGATATTCTACTTTTAATACTAAACTAATAACTAGTAAGGGTAAAACAGTCTTTTTAGTGCTAAAATCTACTTCTGGGGCCCACTTGGTGAGTGTTTGGGCTGAGCTTTGATGAGGCCTCTAGGGTGTTGAATGCTGGCTAGGGGGTCCTCTTTGGGCATTTGGATGCTGGACTCTGCCCCTTGGGCGCTGGACGCCTGGAAGGGGGCAGGAGGCTGGCGTTGGACACCAGTTTTGGGCCTTCTAATCCGAAGTAAAGTATGGACTATTATACATTGCTGGAAATCTCTGAAATTCAGCTTTCAATATCCGTTGAGAACGCTCCATTTGAACTTCTGTAGCTCCAGAAAATCTCTTTCGAGTGCAAGGAGGTCAGTCCGGATAGCATCTGCAGTGCTTTCTCTGTCTCTAAATCAGACTTTTGCTCCAGTTCCTCAATTTCAACCAGAAAATACCTAAAATTGCATAAAATTACAAAAACTCAAAGTAGAATCTAAAAATGTGAATTTAACCCTAAAATCTGTAAAAACTTAATAAAACTAAATAAAACATACTAAAACTATATGAAAATGATGCCAAAAGCGTATAAAATATCCATCACAACACCAAACTTAAAATCTTGCTTGTCCCCAAGCAACTAAAAACACAGTAGGATAAAAAGAAGATTAAGATACAATAAATTTCTAAGTTTCCAATGAAGCTCAGTTACAATCAGATGAGCAGGACTTAGTAGCTTTTTGCTTCTGAATAGTTTTGGAATCTCACTATCCGTTGAAATTTAGAATAGTTGGCATCTTTAGGAACTTAGAATCTAGATAATATTATTGACTCTCCTAGTTCAGTTCATTTTTATTCTTGAACATAGCTTTCAGAGTCTTAGCCGTGACCCTAAGCACTTTGTTTTTCAATATTACCACCGGATACATAAATGACATAGACACTTTAACTGGGTGAACCCTTTTTGGATTGTGATTCAGCTTAGCCTATAATTGAGCACTTCATTGCAATTCCTTGTGAGACGACCCGAGGTGTAAATACTTCGGTTAATTTTTATTGGGGTTTGTACTTGTGACAACCAAAAATACTTAAAATTTAATGTGAGGATCGATTATCGGTTTGGCCTATGCTCACAACGAAATTATTTTCCTAAATTCCGAACCGGTAAAAATCCTCTTATCATTGCCGTTTCACGCACAGCCTCAGCCATGGTGTTCATCGCAGCTATAAAAGCATCCGCACCCCTCGTCGGTTCCTCTACAGGGTTCGCACCATGCCTACCACGTCCTCGTCCCTGTGCAGCCATCAAGATCCTGTTCACACCTAACATGCAATATTAAGGTGATCAGTCTTAACATTTCAGGTAAAGTGTGAATAGTCTCTAAAATGGAAACAAAGCGACAGTCATGCAATCCATATCACAAGGATATCCTATATGCATGAAACACAACTCAGAGAATGCAATGAAGCATGATTCAGTCCATATCCCCAGGCTTTAATAGGAACGAACTGCTATGATACCAAATTGTAACGACCCAATTTCCAGTACGTCATGATCATACTAGAAATCAAGTGTCACCAATTTGTTCACCTAAAACTTTAGCTATTTATTATTAAGCATGTAATCGTGTTAGCGCACTATCGAATTTTTTGGAGAAAAAAGCTTTTACTTTACAAAAAGATTTGCGAGGACAGCTAATTAAACATACATAAGCCATAATGGTAAATTAAATAAAACATACACAAGGCCAGCATTACATATAACCATAACATATAGCATAGATCATACATACACATAAAGGTACCGTCATATATATATATATATAAATCGTAAGTTAGCATACAACCTATATATATATATATATATATATATATATATCGTAAGTTAGCATACAACCCTTCACATCTTGCTACTATGTACAAATCGACACTCCGGGCCCTGGTTTATACAGAAAACCCCTAAGCTGGCGCCCAAACTAGCCTAGTTAACTATGTACACCCTACTCTCTTAGTGAGTCTAATCTAAAGTGAGAGAATAACCCAAAAGCTAGGTTAACACAAAAATTATCAAAAGACACAACCTCAGCTCACAGGCCTCAGCTATCATCGTTAGAGGAGATCACAATCACATCAGAACACTCATCAGGATTCTCGTCCTCGTTATTGGAAATCTCTATAATCTCAGGAAGGGCACTGGCACTCGTGCTACTGGTCTGACCAGCACCCGCCAGTCCACTAAAAGAGGCGGTGAGCGGCTCCTCAAAAGATGGCTCGGATGATGATACTGAGATCTTCTCTACTGGGATGTCCTCCTCTGGTACAGACTCTAGAATATGCTCCTCCATGGGCTCAAGCTCAGGGTCTGCCTGATCCGTAGGCTAATCAGGATGCTGGTGAGGCACCGGCCTATCATGAAACGGGTGAAATGGAGCATCCAGGTGGAGCCACTGCAGTGGGAGTTCAATCGGGTTTAGGGTTTAGTGTCAATCAGGTGACGAAAGGGGTGATAATGCAGAATGTACATACGGGCCCTAATCTCTGTACCTACTACATAAAACCTGTACTATACAATGTCCTCATATATATAGGGATGGTCCATCTCGTAAAATATAACTCTAGTCTCCATCTGAAGGGGAGGAAGAAAAGGGGTAAGAATTGGGGAGTTCTTAGTAGGATCGGGGGTAGTTAGTTTAGTCAGAATTACCACAGTTCAAGTAAATCACAATAAAATATACAAGTGTCACAGAGAAGTATCTAATTATCACAATTCAGAGTAGCAATAAGGAATGCATAAACACAGGAAGACAATCACAAACAAGTTCACCGGTCAAGTAAAATGCAAATGCACAACAAGGATGATGCATGTCAAGACCCATCGCAAGTAATGAGATCATTTGTCGGTTTCGACCGCACCCAACACAATCCGACTCGCAAGTCAGATAAGGCATTCCAGCAGCATAACCTCTTGGTGTGCGAATCCCCACGCTTCGTACAACTGAACCAGCAAGTACACTGTGTCATCCAAGTAATACCTGAGTGAGTCAGGGTCGATCCCACGAGGATTGTGATTTGAAGCAAGTATGGTTATCTTGCAGGTCTTAGTCAGGCAAATCAAGAGTTGTTGATTTTAAATTGGAAGATGGAATTATAATGATAATCTTAAAACCTAGATGAATGTAAATAGTGATAAGGAGTTGGTTAAGGTTTGGAGTTGCTTTGTCCTTCTAGATTAGCTCTGGTATTACTATCTTCTTTAAGTGTGAATGATTCTTTCTATGGCAGGATATGTGTGATTGACGCTGGTTTGAGCAGCCGCCAATACTCTTCCAGAACTGAACCCTAGAGTTAGTGTGGATCCATTCTGATTGAGTGTGAAGCTCCTGCAGTTCATTCTCCTTGATGATCCTACTTAAAACGCCACAGACAAGGTCAAATCTTTTGGATCGGCTGTATGTGATTGATGCTGGTTTGAGCAGCCGCCAATACTCCTCCAAATCTGAACACCAGGGTTAGTGCGTATCCAGTTTGATTGAGGGTGAATCTCCTACAGTCCATTCTCCTTAGTGATCCTACTCAAGACACCATAGACAAGGTCGGATCTTCTGGATCAGAGAATGCTGTGCCTTTGGATTCTAGCCTCTACCATAGAGACCCTAATCTCCTTACAAATCGGCTGAACTGATATCTTGAGAAGTCCCCAACAAAGTCGTGGATTAGCTGTCTGAGAGATGTATAATCAAGTTGGTGGTTCATCATTTTCCGATGAAAGACGCACTCTGAACCCATGTAGAATGTGATAACCTTATGCCAGTTCAACGCATTCATATTGATAAAGAATGAATATACATCTTAGAATAGAGAATCAAACACAGATTAAAGAGAAATAGTAATTCTTTTATTAATCCATAAAACTCAGCAGAGCTCCTCCTCTCAACCTAGAAGGTTTAGAAACTCATATTGATAGAAAATAAAATGTGTAAAGCGAAAATATGGTGAATGATAGGCGAACATCCCTAACAAATAGTGATCTTCTACTTTTAATACTAAACTAATGACTAGTAAGGGTAAAACATTCTTTTTAGTGCTAAAATCTACTTCTGGGGCCCACTTGGTGAGTGTTTGGGCTGAGCTTTGATGAGGCCTCTAGGGCATTGAATGCTGGTTAGGGGTCCTCTTTGGGCGTTTGGACACTGGACTCTGCTCTTTGGGCGCTGGACGCCTGGAAGGGGGCAGGAGGCTGGCGTTGGACGCCAGTTTTGGGCCTTCTAATTCGAAGTAAAGTATGGACTATTTTACATTGCTGGAAATCTATGGAATTCAGCTTTCAATATCCGTTGAGAACGCTCCATTTGAACTTCTGTAGCTCCAGAAAATCTCTTTCGAGTGCAAGGAGGTCAGTCCGGACAGCATCTGCAGTGCTTTCTCTGTCTCTAAATCAGACTTTTGCTCCGGCTCCTCAATTTCAGCCAGAAAATACTTGAAATTGCATAAAATTACAAAAACTCAAATTTGAATCCAAAAATGTGAATTTAACCCTAAAATCTATAAAAACTTAATAAAAACTAAACAAAACATACTAAAAACTATATGAAAATGATGCCAAAAGCGTATAAAATATCTGCTCATCACAACACCAAACTTAAAATGTTGCTTGTCCCCAAGCAACTAAAAACACAGTAGGAGAAAAAGAAGATTAAGATACAATAAATTTCTAAGTTTCCAATGAAGCTCAGTTACAATCAGATGAGCAGGACTTAGTAGCTTTTTGCTTCTGAATAGTTTTGGAATCTCACTATCCGTTGAAATTTAGAATGGTTGGCATCTTTAGGAACTTAGAATCCAGATGATATTATTAAATCTCCTAGTTCAGTTCTTTTTTATTCTTGAACACAGCTTTCAGAGTCTTAGCCGTGACACTAAGCACTTTGTTTTCCAATATTACTATCGGATACATAAATGACACAGACACTTTAACGGGGTGAACCCTTTTTGGATTGTGATTCAGCTTTGCTAGAATCCCCAGATAGAGGTGTCCAGAGTTTTTAAGGACACTCTTTTTGCTTTGGATCATGACTTTTACTGCTCAGTCTCAAGCTTTTCACTTGACACTTTCACGCCACAAGCACATGGTTAGAGACAACTTGGTTGAGCCGCTTAGGCCAGGACGATTTTCTTCCTTGTAGGCCTTCTTATCTATTAATGCTCAAAGCCTTGAATCCTTGTACTCTTGCCTTTTGGTTTAAAGGGTTACTGACTTTTTCAATCTGCCCTCCTTTTCTTGCATTTTTGGGCAGTAATGGATTTTTCTACTTTTTATTTTTCATTTTTTTTGCCATTTTATTTTTATTTTTTCGCATGCATATTTTTTTTCTTTTATTGCAACATGCTTCTTTTTTTTCTTTTTACTACCTTTTCTTGCTTCAAGAATCAATTTATTTAGATTTTTCAGATTACCAATAATACTTCACTTTCATCATCATTCTTTCAAGAGCCAACATTCTAAAATTTCAACTTCAAATATGCACTTTTTATTCATACATTCAGAAAATAAAAGCAATGCCACCACATCAAGATAATTGAACTATTCTTATTTTAAACTTGAAATTCATGTATCTCTAAATTCTTTTCAAAAAAAATTTTCTTTTTAAGCAAGGTGAGAGATATATGGAACATTTTACAACTTTAAGACGTCAATGCAAATGATCATGCAACAAGAACAAGAGAACAGAAAAAAATAACAGAAAATAGAAAAATACAACAGGAAAGGAGATAAAGAGAATGAATCCACCTTTAATGGTGGCGGCTAGTGCTCCTCCTTGAGGATCCAATGTGATGCTTGATCTCTTCAATGTCACTCCTTTGTCTTTGTTGTTCTTCCCTCATAGCTCTTTGTTCCTCCCTTATGGCTCTTTGGTCTTCTCTTATTTCATTGAGGGTGGTGAAATGCTCTTGATGTTCCACCCTCAATTGCTCCATGTTAGTGCTCAGTTTTCCAAGAGAAGTCTGCCATTGCACCCAATAGCTTTGAAGAGGAAAATACATCCCTTGAGGCATCTCAGGGATCTCTGATGAGTCCATATTTTACGATATATTTTGGTTTGATTTGAGTGAATTTCATCACATAAACCCACATTTATTCATCTAAATAGCATGCTTTTGAGATTTCTTCCTAAATTGTGCTTGAAAGTGAAAACATGCTCTTTTGTGCTTAATTTAGTCAATTTTAATTCACTTTAATCTCATTTGGTGCCTTGATGTATTTGTTATGTAATTTCAGGTTTCCAAGGCAAATATGGGTTGAAGAAGTGAGGAAAAGAGCATGCAAAAGGGAAAAACCATGAAGAAATAGAGTTTGGAAGTTCCAGCACCCGTGCGTATGCACAAGTATGCGTGCGTATGCACAAGTATGCGTGCGTACGCACAAGAGGGATTTGCAAGCGACACGTATGCTGGATGGATTTTGCCAGGCGATGGGTACGCGTGACCCACGCGTACGCGTGACCCGAATCACGTGAGCTAATTAATGCAAATCACTGGGGGCGATTTTTGGGCCTTCAGAACCCAGTCCAACTCATTTTTGGAGCTATATTAGGCCAAAGGAAAGCTGAATCAAGGGGGGCAATTAGGTTTAGCTTTTCACGCTTTTCTCTTAGTTTCTAAAGAGAGAAGCTCCCCCCTCTCTCTAGAATTAGGTTAGGTTTAGTTTAATTTCCTTTAATTTCAGCATTTAATTCTTGTTTTGGTGTAGTTTCACTTATGTTTCTATGCTTTCTTGTCTTTATCTTCTTCATCTCTTTTGTTATTTTCTCTTTTATGTCAATTTTCATGTTATGAACACTTTTGTTATTTTAATTCTAATTAAGGCAAATTTATGTTTCCATGTTATTTATTGCTTTCTTTAGTTGTCATTGTCATTTTCTTGCTTTTGGCATTTTAGAATTTATTTAATATTATTTTATTTTCATGCACACCAAGTGTTTGATGAAATGCTTGGCTTAGTTTTTATATAGCTTTTCCTCACTCTTGGCTTGGAATTGTGGACTTTGGTATTCCTTGAGTCATTCATGTCCATTCTTATTTGATATATTAGAGTAGTTAGTTGATTTGGTCTCTATTGACTCTATGTGACCCTTAGTGTTGACATAGGACATATGGATTGAAATTAACTATGCCTATTTGAATTATCTTCGATGTAAGGTTGACTAAGTAGGATTAACTCTTCATAATCATCATGTGTTTGTGGTCAATGGCTAGGATAGGTAGCCTTAGCTCTCAATTACTTGCCAAGATGTTTTCTTGCATTTGAATTTTCCTTTCCTTGCATTTAATTTCTTTGACTTTTTATTGCTTTGACTCTTAACTTCTTGCATGATCATTTAATTTCTTGCTATTTACATCTCTTGCTCTCTTACTTTCCCAATTCCCCATGCTCCCTCATAGCCAACAATAATGACACTTCATTGCAACTCCTAGGGAAGACGACTCGGGAGTCTAAATACTCTCGGTTTATATTTTGTGTATTGATTGTGACTATTCATTTGATTGATGGTCAAATTGTCGGGTTAGGACTATATCTACAACGGCAACCCTATTTTGATGAAAAATTCCTAACCTATGCAAATTGGCTATCATCAAATTTGGCATCGTTGCGGGAGAGTTGCAATGGTGTATATTTTTTGCTATTGTGCATATGTGAATATTGTAAATAGCTTGCTTTTTGGTTGATTGTACATATGTTGCATGCTTGTTTTTGGCTTTTGTAAATATGTTAGTATGTGAATATCTTGCTTCTTATTTGCTATTGTAAATATGCATCTCTTGTTTGTTTTTTTTTTTTGTTTTTCTTGTTGGGAGCTAATAGCTTGTTGGACACTACATCCAAGTTTGGTATAATTAATTGGGAATTTTGGAGATTCTAGCATTGTTGGAAGCTCCATGATGAATACAAGCACAAGATTAAAGCTCTCCATAAGTCTAACTTAAAGACAATAAATAAAAGTGCTAGGTGGGAGACACCCCACCATGGTAACACCTTTCTAACCCTATCTTTGTACATAGTTCCAATTTATTGCATTTTGTCTCTTGTAGATAGCTGGTACACGAAATCATGATCGCATACTTTTCACACAACTCCGTGCAACTAACCAGCAAGTGCACTGGGTCGTCCAAGTAATACCTTACGTGAGTAAGGGTCGATCCCACGGAGATTATCGGCTTGAAGCAAGCTATGGTCATCTTGTAAATCTCAGTCAGGCGGATTCAAATGTTCATGAGTTTGATAATTAAAACAGAAAATAAGATAGAAGTACTTATGTAATTCATTGGTAGGATTTCAGATAAGCGTATGAAGATGCTTTGTTCATTCTGAACCTCTGCTTTCCTATTGCCTTCTTCCAACCATTCATACTCCTTTCCATGGCAAGCTTATGTTGGGGGATCACCATTGTCAATGGCTACCATCCGTCCTCTCAGTGAAAATGGTCCAAATGCGCTGTCACCGCACGGCTAATCATCTGTCGGTTCTCACTCATGTCGGAATAGGATCCATTGATCTTTTTGCGTCTGTCACTACGCCCAACACTCGCGAGTTTGAAACTCGTCACAGTCATCCCATCCTAGATCCTACTCGGAATACAACAGACAAGGTTCAGACTTTTTGGATCTCAAGAATGCTGCCAATTGATTCTAACCTATACCACGAAGACTCTAATCTCACGGAATGGAAGGCTCTGTTGTCAGGAGAGGCAACCATGCGTCGTTGGTGCACGAAATTGTGATGTCCAGGCTCAAACAATCCCTGGCAACGTGAGCAACTTGGTGCGCTGATCTCAATACATAATTGTCAAAACTTCGATACAACTAACCACGGCACGGCTAATCGTCTGGAGGCATCACCCTTGTCAATGGCTTCATCTTATCCTCTCAGTGAGTAATATGCTCACGCACCCTGTCACGGCTGCCACAGACACATAATTGGGTGAACCTTTTCAGATTGTGACTTAGCTTTGCTAAAGTCCCCAATTAGAGGTGTCCAGGGTTCTTAAGCACACTCTTCTTTTGCTTTGGACCTTGACTTTAACCGCTCAGTCTCAAGTTTTCACTTGACACCTACACGCCACAAGCACATGGTTAGGGACAGCTTGGTTTAGCCGCTTAGACCAGGATTTTATTCCTTTAGGCCCTCCTATCCACTGATGCTCAAAGCCTTGGGATCCCTTTTTTAATTGCCCTTGCCTTTTGGTTTTAAGGGTTATTGGCTTTTTCTGCTTGCTTTTTCTTTTTCTTTATTATTATTTTTTTTTCTATTTTTTTTTTCGCCCCTTTTTTTTTCTGCAAGCTTTGTTCTTTGCTACTTTTTCTTGCTTCAAGAATTGTTTTTATGATTTTTCAGATTATCAAATAACATGTCTCCTAGTCATCATTCTTTCAAGAGCCAACATATTTAACATTCTTAAACAACAACTTCAAAAGACATATACACTGTTCAAGCATACATTCAGAAAACAAGAAGCATTGTCACCACATCAATATAATTAAACTAAGTTCAAGGATAAATTCGAAACTCATGTACTTCTTGTTCTTTT
>NC_029793.2:45894069-45923780 GCF_000816755.2 Arachis ipaensis | reverse complement strand
AACTTGGCTAAGAAAGCCTTGACCAGCTTATCCCAAGAGTTCAGGTTGTCTTTGGGTTGAGAATCCAACCATGATCTAGCTCTGTCTCTTACAGCAAAGGGGAAAAGCATGAGCCTGTAGACTTCAGGATCTATTCCCTTAGTCTTAACAGTATCACATATCTGCGAGAATTCAGTTAAGAACTGAAAAGGATCTTCAGATGGAAGTCCATGAAACTTGCAGTTCTGCTGCATCAGAGAAACTAATTGAGGTTTCAGCTCAAAGTTGTTTGCTCCAATGGCAGGAATGGAGATGCTTCTTCCATGTAAATTGGAATTAGGTGCAGTAAAGTCACCAAGCATCTTCCTTACATTATTATTATTTTCGGCTGCCATCTCCTCTGCCTGTTCGAAAATTTCTGAAAGGTTATCTCTGGATTGTTGTATTTTAGCTTCTCTTAATTTTCTCTTCAGAGTCCTTTCAGGTTCTGGATCTGCTTCCACAAGAATGTTCTTATCCTTGCTCCTGCTCATATGACAAAGAAGAAGGCACAGAAAAATAATAATAATAATGGAGATCCTTTTTACCACAGTATAGGGATCCCTGTGTGAGTGGAAGAAAAGAGGGGGAGACAAAGAATGTAATGTAAGGGAAGAGGCACAACTGTACGAATGGAAGAAATGTGAGATGAGATGTTAGGATATGAATGAATAAATAGAATAGGATGGGGGAGGTATAATTTTCGAAAATTATTTTAAAAAGGAGTTAGTGATTTTTGAAAATTGGTTTTTGAAAATTTGTTAGTATTTTTCGAAAACTTGATAACTCAAAACCGATCATATAATCTTAATCATGAGTCACACAACATGGCACTTGGCAAAGAGATGCTCATTCACCACATGTGACACCTTTTCTTGTTTATTGCTTCTGTCCCACGAATGGTTTCTGATTCATTCAAATATGTATTACATAAGGATAACCAAGAAAAAAAAAGGGAATTTCACTTACCATGAAAAAAAAGATAGAATTAAAGCTCAATCTATTAATTCTGGAAGAAAGCTCACTTGATTTAATGCTTGTTGCTTCTTTCCCTCAGATTATGTTATGCTAGTGTATAAGAGAGAATATTAATTTCTCAAAGTATGACAAATTAGTTGGCAATGCTTGACTTTTTTGCAGATGAACATCACGAGATTTCTGAGCACAAGGAATGTGTAGCAGCTGTAATTTTTGTGTGTAGAAGTAGAACCCACTACACTAGCCACTAATATCGGATTGCCAAGAAGCTCTAAAGAACAATCAAGAGCGCTTTTTAAGAGTAGCCTATTTATTAAGTTTTGGGTGCGCTTCAAAAGTGTTGCCTAATGTATCTAAGTGAAATGTCCAATCACTTAGTAAATTTTTTGAATTTTCCCCAAATGATACATGCGTACAAACACTTAGCCAAATCAGAAAACATAACCCTTAGCCACTGAAAACATAACACTCGATCATCACTACCCTTAGCTTTTCCCTTCTTCGCGCCACTCATCACCCCCAAATCAGAGAAAGGGATCGCCATCACCAGTCAACACTCACCACTCACCACTCACCATCTCCACCAGTCACTCATATTCGTCACTCACCACTCACCACGCCATCACTAGTCTTCATCGTCGCTTCTGTTCACTGTGCTCTCACATTAGGTAAATTTTTCCCCCTTTTCGTATCCATTCAGCCTCACGCACTCTCATCCTCCCTTAACTCACACACACGAAAGAGAAGAAATCAGAAAAGGGGAGCACAGGAAGAAGAAGAGAAGAAGAGAGGAGAGGGGAAGGAAGGAAAGAAACGACGACGCCGCATATGGCTCCACCGCTGTCGAGCGCCGGTGAAAGAGAGCTCGAGGGAGAGAGAAAACGCGATGGAGGAGAGAAGAAAGGGGTGCTTGGTCGCCGTTGAAACTCCACCGCCATTGCTAGGGCTTCTTCCACCGCTATCATCTCCTCAAGATTCAGATTCCCTTCTTCTCTTGCATCAATTTCTCGTTCCACGCTATCATCTCCTCTCTCCCCGCTTTTCAGATCCTCATTCAATTTCTCATCATCTCGTTCTTCTCGCCATCATATCGTGGTCAAAGCCACCGATGACTCTTCCAACCTATCCGGTGATGATCCTTTTCGATCTTTCCCGTGGTTCCAATTCGACTCTTGTAATCTTTCCTTCTTTTTCCTGAAATTTCATTCAAGTAGCTGGATTTTCCTTTCACTGATTGTTGTAATTGAAGTTCATTTCAATTGCGGAATTTGATTCTGCAGCGCTAGTTGTGATTGTGCAAGTTGTGAAACATATTTTTGTATATATAATATTCAAATGTGTGTGCTTTTTTAGAATATTTGAGCTGAAATCTTGAAAATTAAAATTAGTTTTTGTTGAAATGAAATGGTGGAGCTTTTGCTTCTTCTTTTCGATGTTTATGTGCTCTAAGTTATGGTTATTTTGTTTCTTCAAGGCCTAGTGATTTTGCTGCTTTAGTTGAGTTAGGTATTCTTCAAGTATAATTTATAAACTTTCAGAGGATTTTTAGGTTATTGAAGGGTGCAGTGCTTTTTGGATTCATGGCATTTGGTACTTTTTAAGTTTTAATTGATCGATAACTGAGATTGCCTTCATCAGAGTCTGCATTTTGGAAAATGATATACTGCTCTTTTATGCTGATGAGATTTATTTGCTAAGTAAAAAAAAAAAAAGCGGCCTGGTTCACAAGCATCCCGCGTTCACGCAGGGTCCCGAGAAGGGCTGCACCCAACAGGTGTAATTTATTTGCTAAGTACTATATTGCTGAAAAGCGTAGCCTTTGGTTCTGGACAGCATCACTTGAAAAGCGTAGCCTATTCCCAAACGCCAAAAGCGTAGCCCTTGGTGCAGGAAAGCGTAGCCTTTGAGAATAGGCAACGGCTGAATAGGAATCACCCCAAAAAGCGTAGCCGTAGCCCAAAAAGCGTAGCCGTAGCCTAAGGCATCATTTTTTTTCACTTTTGGCTACACTTTTCAAGTGTACCTGAATGGGTATTTTTCTTGTAGTGAGATTTTGAAAAAGATAAGATTTTCAAATTGAAAATTTGATTTGACTCATGAGAAACAACTTGATTTTTAAAAATTTTTGAAAAAGTCAATCCAAATTTTCGAATTTGATGAGAGAAAAAGGGAAAGATATTTTTTGATTTTTTTGAATTTTTATGAAAACATGAAAATTATGCAATGCATGAAATTTTTAGATCAAAACAATGAATGCATGCAAGAATGCTATGAATGTCAAGATGAACACCAAGAACACTATGAAGATCATGATGAACATCAAGAACATATTTTTGAAAAATTTTTAATGCAAAGAAAACATTGAAGGCATCAAACTTAGAATTCTTTAATGCTTACGCACTAAGAATTCAAGAATGCATATGATAAACATGAAAAGACACAAAACAAAAAATCATCAAGATCAAACAAGAAGACTTACCAAGAACAACTTGAAGATCATGAAGAACACTATGAATGCATGATATTTTCGAAAAAATGCAAGATGCATATGCAAGTGACACCAAACTTATAACATGACTCAAGACTCAAACAAGAAACAGAAAAATATTTTTGATTTTTATGATTTTCTAATTTTTTTGGATTTTTATTTTATTTTTCAAAAATTAATTGAAAAAGGAAATTAAGAAAAAGATTTTTGAAAAATATTTTTTGAGGAATTTTCGAAAATAACTAAGAATTTTGAAAAAGATAAGATTTTCAAATTGAAAATTTGATTTGACTCATAAGAAACAACTTGATTTTAAAAATTTTTGAAAAAGTCAACTCAACTTTTCGAATTTGATGAGAGAAAAAGGGAAAGATATATTTTTTTTTATTTTTGAATTTTTATGATGCAAGAGAAAAACAAGAAAAATGATGCAATGCATGAAATTTTTAGATCAAAACAATGAATGCATGCAAGAATGCTATGAATGTCAAGATGAACACCAAGAACACTTTGAATGTCATGATGAACATCAAGAACATATTTTTGAAAAATTTTTAATGCAAAGAAAACATGCAAGACACCAAACTTAGAATTCTTTAATGCTTAGGCACTAAGAATTCAAGAATGCATATGATAAACATGAAAAGACACAAAACAAAAAATCATCAAGATCATACAAGAAGACTTACCAAGAACAACTTGAAGATCATGAAGAACACTATGAATGCATGATATTTTCGAAAAATGCTAGATGCATATGCAAGTGACACCAAACTTATGATATGACTCAAGACTCAAACAGGAAACAGAAAAATATTTTTGATTTTTATGATTTTCTAATTTTTTTTGGATTTTTTTTTTTCGAAAACTATATGAAAAAGAGAAAATAAGGATTCCAAAAATTTTTAATATGAATTCCAGGAATCTTGCATTCTTAGTCTAAAGCTTCAGTCCAGGAATTAGACATGGCTCACTAGCCAGCCAAGCTTTCAAAGAAAGCTCCGGTCCAAAACACTAGACATGGCCAATGGCCAGCCAAGCTTCAGCAGGTGATTGAGGATCAGCAGCAGGTTGATTAGCAACAACTAGCTTGCTCTTGATAACAAATTGCAAGCCTCAGTCCAAATAAATTTAGACATGGCTTTACAGCCGGCCAGGCTTCACATGCTTCATGAAACACTAGAATTCATTCTTAAAAATTTTGAATAAAATTTTGAAAACATTTTTATATTTTTTTTTCGAAAACAGATGAGAGATTTTTGAAAATATTTTTTGAAAGATTTTTTTTTTGAAAACAAAACGAAAAGGGCGTTCAACTCT
Source organism: Arachis ipaensis (assembly GCF_000816755.2). Lineage (NCBI taxonomy): Eukaryota > Viridiplantae > Streptophyta > Magnoliopsida > Fabales > Fabaceae > Arachis > Arachis ipaensis. The sequence continues at coordinate 45,918,976 of NC_029793.2, read as the reverse complement.
GGTTTTGGATTCTTTTCTGGCGCTGGACGCCAGATTCAGGCAGAAATCTGGCGTTGAACGCCAGTTTACGTCATCAATTCTTGGCTAAAGTATGGACTATTATATATTGCTGGAAAGCTCTGGATGTCTACTTTTCAACGCAATTGGAAGCGCGCCATTTCGAGTTCTGTAGCTCTAGAAAAGCCACTTTGAGTGCAGGGAGGTCAGAATCCAACAGCATCAGCAGTCCTTCTTCAACCTCTGAATCTGATTTTTGCTCAAGTCCCTCAATTTCAGCCAGAAAATACCTGAAATTACAGAAAAACACACAAACTCATAGTAAAGTCCAGAAATGTGAATTTAACATAAAAACTAATGAAAACATCCCTAAAAGTAACTAGATCCTACTAAAAACATACTAAAAACAATGTCAAAAAGCGTATAAATTATCCGCTCATCAGTCGTGCACTAGGAGGCTACGAGATACACACTCAAGCTATTGTAAATAGAACGGAGGTGATTGTCAGACACATGTTCATAGGTGAGAATGATGACGAGTGTCACGAATCATCACATTCATCAGGTTGAAGAACGAGTGAGTATCTTAGAGAAGAAGTAGGCGTGAATTGAATAGAAAGATAGTAGTAATTGGATTAATTGGTTATTTGTAACCATTTCAATGAGTTCTTGGGCATCTTCAGGCATCTTCTTCAGATGAAGAGATCCACCAGCAGAGTTGTCCAATGACATCTTGGACAATTCAGATAAACCATCATAGAATATGCATATGATGCTCCATTCTGAAAGCATGCCAGAAGGACACCTTCTGATCAATTGCTTGTATCTTTCCCAAGCTTCATAGAGGGATTCACCTTCCTTCTGTCTGAAGGTCTGGACTTCCACTCTAAGTTTACTCAATTTTTGAGGTGGAAAGAACTTCGCCAAGAAGGCATTGACTAGCTTTTCCCAAGAGTTTAGGCTTTCTTTAGGTTGTGAGTCCAACCATGTCCGAGCTCTGTCTCTTACAGCAAAAGGAAAAAGAATAAGTCTGTAGACCTCAGGGTCAACCCCATGGGTCTTAATAGTGTCACAGATTTGCAAGAATTTAGCTAAAAACTGATGAGGATCTTCCAATGGAAGTCCATGATACTTGCAATTCTGTTGCATCAGAGAAACTAATTGAGGCTTAAGCTCAAAATTGTTTGCTCCAGTTGCAGGAATTGAGATGTTTCTTCCACAGAAGTCAGAAGAGGGTGCAATAAAGTCACCAAGCATCTTCCTTGCATCTTCACCATTGTTATTGGGTTCGGCCATCTCTTCTTCTTTTTTGAAAAATTTGTCAGGTCCTCTCCAGAGTATTGTGCTTTAGCTTCTCTTAGCTTCCTCTTTAGAGTCCTTTCAGGTTCTGGATCAGCTTCAACAAGAATGTTCTTATCCTTGTTCCTGCTCATATGAAAAAGAATAGAACAGAGAAGAAGAGGAATCCTCTATGTCACAGTATAGAGATTCCTTTTGTGAGTAGAAGAAGAGAAGAGTAGAAGAATGAGAAGAGATGAAGAATTTGAACTCAGAGAGAGGGAGAGAGGGTTTGAATTATAAGAAGAAGAGAAGAGTGTTAGTGATTAAATAAATAAATAAAAAGAGAGAAGAGGAGGAGAGAATTCGAATTTAAATTAAAATAAAAGAAGACTATTTTTGTTTTTATTTTAAAATGTAGTTAAAATTTAAAAATTAAAAAGAGAAATAAAATAAAATTTGAAAACTAAATAAATTACTTAATTAAAAAGATTTTTGAAAAAGTGGTTAGGGATTTTCAAAAATTTAGAAAGAGAAAAGTAGTTAGGTGGTTTTGAAAAAGATAAGAATTAGAAAACTTTTTAAAATCAAACAAAAAGTTAAGTAGTTAATTGAAAAAGATTTAAAAATCAAATTTGAAAAGATAAGAAGTTAGAAAGGATTTTGAAATCAAATTTTGAAAAAGATATGATTGAAAGATATGATTGAGGATCATTTTGAAAAAGATTTCAAAAGAAAATTAAAAAGATTTTATTTTTGAAATTAAAGTTGATTACTTGACTAACAAGAAACTAAAAGATATGATTTTAAAATTTAAAGATTGAAACTTTTCTTAATAGGCAAGTAACAACTTGAAATTTTTGAATCTAAAAATTGAATGCTTGCAATAAATCCGAAAATATGAAACAAAATAAGAAAAATATTTTGAAAATTAATTTGAAATTTTTGAAAATATAAAAGAAAAAATGAAAAAGATTTGATTTTTTGAAAAAGATTTGAAAAAGATAGAATTTTTAAATTGAAAATTTGACTTGACTCATAAGAAACAATTAAATTTTAAAAATTTTATGACTAAATCAATTCAAATTTTCAAAATTTATGAGTGAAATAAAGAAAGATATATTTTTTATTTTTGAGTTTTTAATGAAGAAAGAGAAAAACATAAAAATGATGCAAAAAAATGAAAATTTAAGATCAAAATAAAAATGCATGCAAGAACACTTTGAATGTCAAGATAAACACCAAGACTTATTTTTGAAAATTTTTAAGAAAAGAAAAACATGCAAGACACCAAACTTAAAATTTTTTTAAACTTTAGACACTAATAAATTGAAAATGCATATGAAAGACAAGAAAAGACACAAAACAAGAAAATACAAAGATCAAATAAGGGAAATCATCAAGAACAACTTGAAGATCGTGAAGAACACCATGCATTAGTTTTCGAAAATTTTATGAAAAATTAAAAAGATCCAATTGACACCAAACTTAAAAATTGACACTAGACTCAAACAAGAAACACAAAATATTTTTTGTTTTTATGTTTTTATTAATTTTTTAGTTTTTTCAAAAATTATTTTGAGAAAAACGAAAAAGAAGAAAAATTTTTTGTATATTTTTTTTCGAAAATAAGAAATAAAAAGCTTAAAAATAAAATAAAATTACCTAATCTGAGCAACAAGATGAACCGTCAGTTGTCCAAACTCGAACAATCCCCGGCAACGGAGCCAAAAATTTGGTACACGAAATCGTGATCACATACTTTTCACACAACTCCGTGCAACTAACCAGCAAGTGCACTGGGTCGTCCAAGTAATACCTTACGTGAGTAAGGATCGATCCCACGGAGATTGTCGGCTTGAAGAAAAATATGGTCATCTTGTAAATCTCAGTCAGGCGGATTCAAATGTTCATGAGTTTGATAATTAAAATATAATTAAAACAGAAAATAAGATAAAAGTACTTATGTAATTCATTGGTAGGATTTCAGATAAGCGTATGAAGATGCTTTGTTCATTCTGAACCTCTGCTTTCCAATTGACTTCTTTCAACCATTCATACTCCTTTCCATGGCAAGCTTATGTTGGGGGATCACCGTTGTCAATGGATACCGTCCGTTCTCTCAGTGAAAATGGTCCAAATGCGCTGTCACCGCACGGCTAATCATCTGTCGGTTCTCACTCATGTCGGAATAGGATCCATTGATCCTTTTGCGTCTGTCACTACGCCCAACACTCGCGAGTTTGAAGCTTGTCACAGTCATCCCATCCGAGATCCTACTCAGAATACCACGACAAGGTTTAGACTTTTTGGATCTCAAGAATGCTGCCAATTGATTCTAGCCTATACCACGAAGACTCTGATCTCACGAAATGGAAGGCTCTGTTGTCAGGAGAGGCAACCATGCGTCATGCACTAGGAGGCTAAGAGATACACACTCAAGCTATTGCAAATAGAACGGAGGTGGTTGTCAGGCACGCGTTCATAGGTGAGAATGATGATGAGTGTCACGAATCATCACATTCATCAGGTTGAAGAACGAGTGAGTATCTTAGAGAAAAAGTAGGCGTGAATTGAATAGAAAGACAGTAGTAATTGCATTAATTCATGAAGAACAGCAGAGCTCCACACCTTAATCTATGGGGTGTAGAAACTCCACCGTTGAAAATACATAATAACAAGGTCTAGGCATGGCCGAATGGCCAGCCTCCCAAAGAGGGTTCAATCATAAAAACATGATCAAAATATGAAAATACAATAGCAAGAGGTCCTATTTATAATGAATTAGTGACCTAGGGTTTACAGAAATAAGTAAATGATGCAGAAATCCATTTCCGGGCCCACTTGGTGTGTGCTTGGACTGAGCATTGAAGCTTTCATATGTAGAGACTTTTCTTGGAGTTAAACGCCAGCTCTGGTGCTAGTTTGGGCATTTAACTCTAGCTTTTATGCCAGTTCTGGCGTTTAACGCCAGAATAGGGTAGAAAGTGGGCATTTTGACGCCATTTTGGGCCATCAAATCTTGGGCAAAGTATGAACTATTATATATTGCTGGAAATCCCAAGATGTCTACTTTCCAACGCAATTGAGAGAGTGCCAATTGGGCTTCTGTAGCTCCAGAAAATCCACTTTGAGTGCAGGGAGGTCAGAATCCAACAGCATCTGCAGTCCTTTTTCAGCCTCTGAATCAGATTTTTGCTCAGGTCCCTCAATTTTAGCCAGAAAATACCTGAAATCATAGAAAAATACACAAACTCATAGTAAAGTCCAGAAATATGATTTTTATTTAAAAAATAATAAAAATATAATAAAAATTAACTAAATCATACTAAAAACTATGTAAAAATAGTGGCAAAAAGCGTATAAATTATCCGCTCATCACAATACCAAACTTAAATTTTTGCTTGTCCCCAAGAAACTAAAAACGAAGTAGAATAAAAAGAAGAGAATATACAATAAATTCCAAAAAATCTATGAAGATCAGTCTTAATCAGATGAGCGGGCCTAGTAGCTTTTTGCTTCTGAACAGTTTTGGCATCTCACTTTATCCTTTAAAGCTCAGAATGATTGGCATATATAGGAACTCAGAATTCAGATAGTGTTATTGATTCTCCTACTTCAATATGTTGATTCTTGAACACAGTTACTTTATGAGTCTTGGCCGTGACCCTAAGCATTTTGTTTTCCAGTATTACCACCGGATACATAAATGCCACAGACACATAACTGGGTGAACCTTTTCAGATTATGACTCAGCTTTGCTAAAGTCCCCAGTTAGAGGTGTCCAGAGCTCTTAAGCACACTCTTTTTACTTTGGACCAAGACTTTAACCGCTCAGTCTCAAGCTTTTCACTTGACACCTTCACGCCACAAGCACATGGTTAGGGATAGCTTGGTTTAGCCACTTAGGCCAGGATTTTATTCCTTTAGGCCCTCCTATCTATTAATGCTCAAAGTCTTGGATCCTTTTTCTACCCTTGCCTTTTGGTTTAAAGGGTTACTGGCTTTTTCTGCTTGCTTTTTCTTTTTCTTCCTTTTTCTTTTTTTTTTTTTTTTTTTTTCTTTTTTTTTTTTTTTTTTTTTTTTTTGCTTTTTTTTCACAAGCTTTTGTTATTCACTACTTTTTCTTGCTTCAAGAATCAAATTTATGATTTTTCAGATTATCAATAACATTTCTCCTTTTTCTTCATTCTTTCAAGAGCCAACAAATTTAACATTCATAAACTTCACAATCAAAAATATGCACTGTTCAAGCATTCATTCAGAAAACAAAAAGTATTGCCACCACATTAAAATAATTAAACTATTTTAAAATTTGAAATTCATGTACTTCTAGTTCTTTTGCAATTAAAATCATTTTTTCATTTAAGAAAGGTGATGGATTCATAGGACATTCATAGCTTTAAGGCATAGACACTTAGACACTAATGATCATGTAATAAGGCACAAACATAGATAGAACATAAAGCATAAGAAACGAAAAATAGAAAAATAAGAACAGAGAAATTAAAAAACGGGTCCACCTTAGTGATGGCGGCTAGTTCTTCCTCTTGAAGATCTTATGGAGTGTTTGAGCTCCTCGATGTCTCTTCCCTGCCCTTTGTTGCTCCACCCTTAGTTGTCCCATGTTGGATCTCAGCTCTCCTAAGGAGGTATTGATTTTCTCCCAATAGTTTTGTTGAGGAAGGTGCATCCCTTGAGGCATCTCAGGGATTTCATGATGAGGAATTTCCTCATGCTCTTGTTGAGGTCCATGAGTGGGCTTTCTTGTTTTCTCCATCCTTTTCTTAGTGATGGGCTTGTCCTCATCAATGAGGGTGTCTCCCTCTATGACAATTCCAGCTGAATTGCATAGGGTACAAATGAGATGAATCTCTCCATTTTCCATGACTCGGAAGTGGAAGCAATTGTCTTCCCTTTCCTCTTTCTAGAGGTTTCTCCGGCCTTAGGTGCCCTTAATGGTTATAAAAAAAATAAAAAGCTTTAGCTTTTCCCACACCAAACTTAGAATGGTTGCTCGTCCTCGAGCAAAAGAAGGAATAAAAGAGTAGAAGAAGAAGAGGATGGGGGAGATGGAGAGGTCTGAGTGGTTCGGCCAAGGGGGAGAGAAGGGTGTATGATGTATGAAAATGAAGGTGGTAAGGAGGGATATTTATAGGGTAAGGAAGAGAGGGTTTTCGGCCATGTGTGGGTGGATTTGGGAGGGAAATGGTTTGAATTTGAATGGTGAGGTAGGTGGGATTTTATGATGGATGGATGTGAGTGGTGAAGAGATTATAGAGAAAAGGGAGTGAGTTGAGGTAGGTAGGGATCCTATGGGGTTCACAGATCCTGAGGTGTCAAGGATTTCTCATCTCTGCACCATGTTGGCATGTAAACGCCCCTTGGAGTGCCAATCCTGGCGTTAAACGCCAGGTTACTGCCCATTTCTGGCGTTTATCGCCAGCTTTTCTCCCCTTTCTGGCGTTAAACGCCAGCTTGTTACCCTTTTCTGGCGTTAAACGCCAGTCTGGTGCCCTTTTCTGGCGTTAAACGCCCAGAATGGTACCAGACTGGGCGTTTAACGCCCATTCTGCTACCCTTACTGGCGTTTAAATGCCAGTAATCTCCTCCTCCATGGTGTGCTATTTTTAATGCTGTTTTTCATTCTGTTTTTGCTTTTTCAGTTTTTTTTGTGACTTCACATGATCATCAACTTACAGAAAATATAAAATAACAATAGAAACTAGAAATTTAACATGGATAAGTAATAATTGGGTTGCCTCCCAACAAGCGCTTCTTTAATGTCAATAGCTTGACAGTGGGCTCTCATGGAGCCTCACAGATACTCAGAGCATGATGATAGCCTCCCAACACCAAACTTAGAGTTTGAACGTGGGGGCTCTGTTTGACTCTGCATTGAGAGAAGCTTTTCATGCTTCCTCTCCATGGTTACAGAGGAAGATCCTTGAGCCTTAAACACAAGGTAGTCCTCATTCACTTGGAGGACCAATTCTCCTCTGTCAACATCAATTACAGCTTTTGCTGTGGCTAGGAAGGGTCTGCCAAGGATGATGGATTCATCCATATTCTTCCCAGTGTCCAGGATTATGAAGTCAGCAGGGATGTAAAGATCTTCAACTTTTACCAAGACATCCTCTACAAGTCCATAAGCCTGTTTCCTTGAATTGTCTGCCATCTCTAGTGAGATTCTTACAGCTTACACCTCAAGGATCCCTAGCTTCTTTATTATAGAGAGAGGCATGAGGTTTATACTTGATCCTAAGTCACATAGAGCCTTCTCAAAGGTCATGGTGCCTATGGTACAAGGTATTGAGAACTTTCCAGGATCCTGTTTCTTCTAAGGTAATGTCTGCCTAATTAAGTCATTCAGTTTATTGGTGAGCAAGGGGGTTTCATCCTCCTAAGTCTCATTACCAAATAACTTGGAATTTAGCTTCATGATTGCTCCAAGATACTTAGCAACTTGCTCTTCAGCAATGTCTTCATCTTCTTTAGAGGAAGAATACTCATCAGAGCTCATGAATGGCAGAAGTAGGTTCAATGGAATCTCTATGGTCTCTGTGTGAGCCTCAGATTCCTCTGGTTCTTCATTAGGGAGCTCCTTAGAGGCCAGTGGACGTCCATTGAGGTCTTCCTCAGTGGAAATCACTGTCTCTTCCTCCTCTCTAGGTTCGGCCGTGTGGGTTATGTTTATGGCCTTGCACTCTCTCTTTGGATTCTCTTCTGTGTTGCTTGGGAGAGTACTAGGAGGGAGTTCAGTAACTTTCTTACTCAGCTGACCCACTTATGCCTCCAAATTCCTAATGGAGGACCTTGCTTCAGTCATGAAACTAAGAGTGGTCTTGGATAGATCAGAGACTACAGTTGCTAAGTCAGAGTGGTTCTGCTTAGAATTCTCTGTCTGTTGTTGAGAAGATGATGGAAAAGGCTTGCTATTGCTAAACCAATTTCTTCCACCATTGTTATTGTTGAAACCTTGTTGAGGCTTCTGTTGGTCCTTCCATGAGAGATTTGGATGATTTCTCCATGAAGGATTATAGGTGTTTCTATAGGGTTCTCCCATGTAATTCACCTCTTCCATTGCAGGACCCTCAGGGTCATAGGCTTCCTCTTTAGAGGAAGCTTCCTTAGTACTACCTGATGCTGCTTGCATTCCAGATAGACTCTGAGAAATCATATTGACTTGTTGAGTCAGTATTTTATTATGAGCCAATATGGCATTCCGAGTATCAATCTCAAGAACTCCTTTCTTCTGAGGCGTCCCATTACTCACAGGATTCCTTTCAGAAGTGTACATGAATTGGTTATTTGTAACCATTTCAATGAGTTCCTGGGCTTCTTCAGGCATCTTCTTCAGAAGAAGAGATCCACCAGTAGAATTGTCCAATGACATCTTGGACAATTCAGATAGACCATCATAGAATATGCATATGATGCTCCATTCTGAAACCATGCCAGAAGGACACCTTCTGATCAATTGCTTGTATCTTTCCCAAGTTTCATAGAGGGAATCGCCTTCCTTCTGTCTGAAGGTCTGGACTTCCACTCTAAGCTTACTCAATTTTTGAGGTGGAAAGAACTTTGCCAAGAAGGCATTGACTAGCTTTTCCCAAGAGTTTAGGCTTTCTTTAGGTTGTGAGTCCAACCATGTCCTAGCTCTGTCTCTTATAGCAAAAGGGAAAAGCATAAGTCTGTAGACCTCAGGGTCAACCCCATGGGTCTTAACAGTGTCACAGATTTGCAAGAATTCAGCTAAAAACTGATGAGAATCTTCCAATGGAAGTCCATGATACTTGCAATTCTGTTGCATCAGAGAAACTAATTGAGGCTTAAGCTCAAAATTGTTTGCTCCAATTGCAGAAATTGAGATGCTTCTTCCACAGAAGTCAGAAGAGGGTACAATAAAGTCACCAAGCATCTTCCTTGCATCTCCACCATTGTTATTGGGTTTGGCCATCTCTTCTTCTTTTTTGAAAAATTTGTCAGGTCCTCTCCAGAGTGTTGTGCTTTAGCTTCTCTTAGCTTCCTCTTTAGAGTCCTTTCAGGTTCCAGATCAGCTTCAACAAGAATGTTCTTATCCTTGTTCCTGTTCATATGAAAAAGAATAGAACAGAGAAGAAGAGAAATCTTCTATGTCATAGTATAGAGATTCCTTATGTGAGTAGAAGAAGAGAAGAGTAGAAGAATGAGAAGAGATGAAGAATTCGAACTCAGAGAGAGGGAGAGAGGGTTTGAATTATAAGAAGAAGAGAAGAGTGTTAGTGATTAAATAAATAAATAAAAAGAGAGAAGAGGGGGAGAGAATTCGAATTTAAATTAAAATAAAAGAAGACTATTTTTGTTTTTATTTTAAAATGTAGTTAAAATTCGAAAATTAAAAAGAGAAATAAAATAAAATTTGAAAACTAAATAAATTACTTAATTAAAAAGATTTTTGAAAAAGTGGTTAGTAATTTTCGAAAATTTAGAAAGAGAAAAGTAGTTAGGTAGTTTTGAAAAAGATAAGAATTAGAAAACTTTTTAAAATCAAACAAAAAGTTAAGTAGTTAATAGAAAAAGATTTGAAAATCAAGTTTGAAAAGATAAGAAGTTAGAAAGGATTTTGAAATCAAATTTTGAAAAAGATATGATTGAAAGATATGATTGAGGATCATTTTGAAAAAGATTTCAAAAGGAAATTAAAAAGATTTGATTTTTGAAATTAAAGTTGATTACTTGACTAACAAGAAACTAAAAGATATGATTTTAAAATTTAATGATTGAAACTTTTCTTAATAGGCAAGTAACAACTTGAATTTTTTAATCTAAAAATTGAATACTAGCAATAAATCCGAAAATATGAAACAAAATAAGAAAAATATTTTAAAAATTAATTTGAAATTTTTGAAAATATAAAAGAAAAAATGAAAAAGATTTGATTTTTTAAAAAAGATTTGAAAAAGATAGAATTTTTAAATTGAAATTTTGACTTGACTCATAAGAAACAATTAAATTTTAAAATTTTATGACTAAATCAATTCAAATTTTCGAAATTTATGAGTGAAATAAGGAAAGATATATTTTTTATTTTTGAGTTTTTAATGAAGAAAGAGAAAAATATAAAAATAATGCAAAACATGAAAATTTAAGATCAAAATAAAAATGCATGCAAGAACACTTTGAATGTCAAGATGAACACCAAGAACACTTTGAAGATCAAGATGAACACCAAGACTTATTTTTGAAACTTTTTAAGAAAAGAAAAACATGCAAGACACCAAACTTAAAATTTTTTTAAACTTTAGACACTAATAAATTGAAAATACATATGAAAAATAAGAAAAGACACAAAATAAGAAAATGCAAAGATCAAATAAGGGAAATCATCAAGAACAACTTAAGATCATGAAGAACACCATGCATTAGTTTTCGAAAATTTTAAGAAAAATTAAAAAGATCCAATTGACACCAAACTTAAAAATTGACACTAGACTCAAAGAAGAAACACAAAATATTTTTGGTTTTTATGATTTTATTAATTTTTTGGTTTTTTCGAAAATTATTTTGGGAAAAATGAAAAAGAAGAAAAATTTTTGTATATTTTTTTTCGAAAATAAGAAATAAAAAGCTTAAAAATAAAATAAAATTACCTAATCTGAGCAACAAGATGAACCATCAGTTGTCTAAACTCGAACAATCCTCGGCAACGGCGCCAAAAACTTGGTACACGAAATCGTGATCGCATACTTTTCACACAACTCCGTGCAACTAACCAGCAAGTGCACTGGGTCGTCCAAGTAATACCTTATGTGAGTAAGGGTCGATCCCACGGAGATTGTAGGCTTGAAGCAAGCTATGGTCATCTTGTAAATCTCAGTCAGGAGGATTCAAATGTTCATGAGTTTGATATTTAAAATATAATTAAAACAAAAAATAAGATAGAAGTTCTTATGTAATTCATTGGTAGGATTTCAGATAAGCGTATGAAGATGCTTTGTTCATTCTGAACCTCTGCTTTCCTATTGCCTTCTTCCAACCATTCATACTCCTTTCCATGGCAAGCTTATGTTGGGGGATCACCGTTGTCAATGGCTACCATCCGTCCTCTCAGTGAAAATGGTCCAAATGCGCTGTCACCGCACGGCTAATCATCTGTCGGTTCTCACTCATGTCAGAATAGGATCCATTGATCCTTTTGCGTCTGTCACTACGCCCAACACTCGCGAGTTTGAAGCTCGTCACAGTCATCCCATCCCAGATCCTACTCGGAATACCACAGACAAGGTTTAGACTTTCCGGATCTCAAGAATGCTGCCAATTAATTCTAGCCTATACCACGAAGACTCTGATCTCACGGAATGGAAGGCTCTGTTGTCAGGAGAGGCAACCATGCGTCGTGCACCCGGAGGCTAAGAGATACACAGTCAAGCTATTGCAAATAGAACGGAGGTGGTTGTCAGGCACGCGTTCATAGGTGAGAATGATGATGAGTGTCACGGATCATCACATTCATCAAGTTGAAGAACAGGTGAGTATCTTAGAGAAGAAGTAGGCATGAATTGAATAGAAAGACAGTAGTAATTGCATTAATTCATGAAGAACAGCAGAGCTCTACACCTTAATCTATGGGGTGTAAAAACTCCACCGTTGAAAATACATAAGAACAAGGTCTAGGCATGGCCGAATGGCCAGCCTCCCAAATAGGGTTCAATCATAAAAACATGATCAAAAGATGAAAATACAATAGTAAGAGGTCCTATTTATAATGAACTAGTGACTAAGGGTTTACAAAAATAAGTAAATGATGCAGAAATCCACTTCCGGGTCCACTTGGTGTGTGCTTGGGCTGAGCATTAAAGCTTTCATGTGTAGAGACTTTTCTTGGAGTTAAACACCAACTCTGGTGCCTGTTTGGGCATTTAACTCCAGCTTTTATGCCAGTTCTAGAATTTAACACCAGAATAGGGTAGAAAGTGGATGTTTTGACGCCAGTTTGGGCCATCAAATCTTGGAAAAAGTATGGACTATTATATATTGCTGGAAATCCCAAGATGTCTACTTTCCAACGCAATTGAGAGTGCGCCAATTGGGCTTCTGTAGCTCCAGAAAATCTACTTCGAGTGCAGGGAGGTCATAATCCAACAGCATCTGCAGTCCTTTTTCAGCCTCTGAATCAGATTTTTGCTCAGGTCTCTCAATTTCAGCCAGAAAATACCTGAAATCATAGAAAAATACACAAACTTATAGTAAATTCTAGAAATATGATTTTTATTTAAAAACTAATAAAAATATAATAAAAATTAACTAAATCATACTAAAAACTATGTAAAAACAGTGCCAAAAAGCATATAAATTATCCGCTCATCAATAGCTTAGCTTAGTTTGATTTCAAGCTTAATTCGCTTAGATTTTAGTTTAGATTATGTGTTTTTGATGAATAATATGTTTTCGGGTTGAAAAGCTATTTTGGATGTCATGTTTGGTGCCTTAGAGCACTAAATATTTTTGAGAAAAACAGAGTATGTGCGTGCGCACACACCTGTGCGTATGCACACAACCCCAATTTTCGCGTTCTATGCGCTCACACCCACCTGTGCGCGCGCACACCAGCTCATACACCTTCTGCTGGGAGCGTTAGCACACCTTGTGCATCTGCAACCTCCCTCATTTTGCCTCTGTGCATGCGCATGGACCTATGTGCGTACGCACAGAAGGCGTGAAAGCTGTCCATTTTGACGTCTCATATTAAAAAAAAATTTTGGCTTTCTGTGCGTGGGCACAGGTCTGTGCCCACGCACACCTCAAAACAAGGCCTCTGGTCACGGCGTTAGCACGCATAGTGCGAACACACAACCTTTTAATTTTTTCCCATCAACGCGTACGCGTGACCCACGCGTACCCGTCACCTTGCATTTTCGCCATCCCCTGCGCACGCGTCCATGACGCATACGCGTGACTCCTTGTGTGTGCGTACATCCCTTTGTGCATACGCACGCCCCTGTTTTCTCACTACTAGACTTCTTTTCTTCTCTTCTCTCTCCTTCTTTCTTCCACCTCTCTCTTCTCTTACTTTTACCCTCTTCTCTACTTGCTTTACTTTGTTTTGTTTGCATTTTATTTCTACTTTAGCAATTATATTAGTTTTGCTTTGGTTGTTTGTTAATTAAATAAGTTGCAAGTGTTTGCTTGTTATTTGATTAGGTTATTTCTTGATTGAATTTCATCAATGCACTTATACTTTTCCTTAAATTACTAACCACTAATTAGATTTTCACATTTACATGTTGCGTATTAGGTGAAATTTTTACAAGTGCATAATGAATTTAGTGAATTGAGTTGAACTATTTATTCATCATGGTTTTTAGTGAATAAAATCACATAACAAGGTATTTGTTCCTTGTTAATGCCTTGCATTTTTTTTTAGTCGACTTGACTTGATTCTTATCAAGACTTGTCACTTTTTGTAACAAGTATCTTATACATGGGATTATTTCATTATTCCTAAGGGTGAATAAGTAGGCTATTTTCATTATTGAATTGGTTATTGTTAATTGTGCCGTTTTATATTAATTTTTCGCTTTCACTTGCACAATTTCAATATCCAGTAGCTCAAATACTCAATTCCCTTTAGTAGTGGTTACCTAGGTTGTTTGTATTTCTGTTGTTTCTTATTCATCACTTGCAACCTAGACTACTTAATTGAGGAACGTGCTATTTCTTTTGCTTTTGTGGTTATTATTTTACCCGATCAATGTGTTGTGTTCTAAATTGTGCGCGCATTTAGAATACACACATTGCCTTTTATCACACCACACACATCTTACTTTTCCTCAATTGTTGTTTAGTTGTCTACAAAGCAACCGGAGCCCCCGGAGCCCACCCGCTGAAGGTGGAGCCTCAAATCCCTTCATCCCTCGGATTGTGTGCATGCACGGAGGACCATGCATTATTTAAGTGTGGGAGAGGATCGCTAACTTCAAGGGGGGTAAAATTTCTTTTCTCAGACACTTTGCAACATTCTTATTTTTGGTTCCTTTTTCTTCAATTTTTTCAATATTTATTCTTACTTGCACTTGGTTTGTTTGTTTGTATATATTTCCATAGTGCTTATAGTGTTATGGTAGTAAATATTGGCATTTGCATGGTAGAGTAAATAAGTTTTGGTAAAACAACAAAGAATTTTCAAGAAATCTCTTTCTCTGGGCATTCCATTGATTAGATTTGAAAACTTGTTTTTGAACTTGCTTGAAGTATTTTTAAGGAACATAGAAAAGAGCTTGAACAAATACCAAATGAGATTTGAGCTTTAATTGTGTGGTTGCATATTTTCAATCACAAATTTTGTTCTTGTGTGTTATAAACTCCTTTTATGATTGTGATCTTAGATTTGCTTTAGTCTATATGTCCTATATTTGTTGTTTTGGATTGCATTTAGTATGATTGAGGCCATCTTTGTATAGCTCACTAACCCATATGGCTAACCCTTGCATCTATCTTTGTAAACCACTTTTTGAGCCTTTAATTCCCCTTTGTTCTCATTATAAGCACATCATTTACCCTAAGTGAAAAACCATTATGTCCATTGATTGTATCTTTGATTAGCTTGGGTTTGAGTGTGTGTGTTAATCAAGTGTGGGAAGAATTTGTTAAAAACATTGGTAGTTAGTGCTTTAGGTGTTCATTGAAAATATTTGGAAAAGTGGAAAAATACTCATGCATTCATTACTTAAAGGCATATGCATCTCCTCTTTGTCAATAAAAAAAATAAAAAAAATAATAATAAATAAACAAATAATAATAATGAAAATAAGATATGCATATTTGGTTGAATTGAAAAGAAAATGCATGAGTGAATGTGAGAAAGGGATAAATGGGTAGTTAGGATTGTTTTGTTATAAATATAGGATGATATATAGGATTAGGTGGGATACTTGAGCTAATCAAAGATCCAATCTATTAGCCCACTTAACCATATTAATCCTACCCTTACCTAAGCCCCATTACAACCCTCAAAAGTCCTCATGATATTTGCATTCATGCATCAAATATTAGTTGATTGTTAGACGACTTGCAAATCTTTGAGAAACATGATTAGAGGAGGATTGAGTGATTAAGCCCTAAACACTGAGCGACTAGAGTGTAAACACATCCTGTGAGGGGTTCAATCGCTCAATCCTATGTTTCCATTGCTTATCTTGTATCTTCTTGCAAGTTGTTGAACTTAATTTTGAAAATTTCAAATCAAATCTTTTGGGACATTGATCATATTGTTATATTTGCTTTGTCTTGGCCCTAAAGTTCTACTTTGGATTGATTGAGATTCTTTTGTTTGTGTTTACCAAACTCAATAGGAAGCATATTATGGATGTATATAGATAGCATTTAGTATAGTTGCATGCATGTAGGTAGTTGCATTAAATAAATTATTTCCCCTTCATTCATCTCCTTTGGTTGTGTTTAGCATGAGGACATGCTTGGTTTAAGTGTGGGGGAATTGATGAGTCCATATTTTATTATATATTTTGGTTTGATTTGAGTGGATTTCATCACATAAACCCATATTTATTTATCTAAATAGCATGCTTTTGAGATTTCTTCCTAAATTGTGCTTGAAAGTGAAAACATGCT
This sequence comes from Arachis ipaensis, assembly GCF_000816755.2. Classification (NCBI taxonomy): domain Eukaryota; kingdom Viridiplantae; phylum Streptophyta; class Magnoliopsida; order Fabales; family Fabaceae; genus Arachis; species Arachis ipaensis. The sequence goes on along the minus strand of NC_029793.2, from coordinate 45,903,091 downwards.
CTTTTGTGCTTAATTTAGTCAATTTTAATTCACTTTAATCTCATTTGGTGCCTTGATATATTTGTTATGTGATTTCAGGTTTCCAAGGCAAATATGGGTTGAAGAAGTGAGGAAAAAAGCATGCAAAAGGGAAGAAACCATGAAGAAATGGAGTTTGGAAGTTCTAGCACCCGTGCGTACGCACAAGTATGCGCCGTACGCACAAGAGGGATTTGCAAGTGACGCGTACACATGACCCACGCGTACGCGTGACCCACGCGTACGAGTGGATGGATTTTTGCCAGGCGATGCGTACGCGTGACCCACACGTACGCGTAACCCAAATCACGTGAGCTCATTAATGCAAATCACTGGGGGCGATTTTTGGGCCTCCAGAACCCAGTCCAACTCATTTCTGGAGCTATATCAGGCCAAAGGAAAGCTGAATGAAAGGGGGGGCAATTAGATTTAGCTTTTACATGCTTTTCTCTTAGTTTCTAGAGAGAGAAGCTCCCCCCTCTCTCTAGAATTAGGTTAGGTTTAGTTGAATTTCCTTTAATTTCAACATTTAATTCTTGTTATAGTGTAGTTTCATTTATGTTTCTATGCTTTCTTGTCTTTATCTTCTTCATCTCTTTTGTTATTTTCTCTTTTATGTCAATTTTCGTGTTATGAACACTTTTGTTATTTTAATTCTAATTAAGGCAAATTTATGTTTCCATGTTATTTATTGCTTTCTTTAGTTGTCATTGTCATTTTCTTGCTTTTTGGCATTTTAGAATTTATTTTTAATGCAATTTAATATTATTTTATTTTCATGCACACCAAGTGTTTGATGAAATGCTTGGCTTAGTTTTTATATAGCTTTTCCTCACTCTTGGCTTGGAATTATGGACTTTGGTGTTCCTTGAGTCATTGATGTCCATTCTTATTTGATATATTACAGTAGTTAGTTGATTTGGTCTCCATTGACTCTATGTGACCCTTAGTGTTGACATAGGACTTATGGATTGAAATTAACTATGCCTATTTGACTTATCTTCGATGTAAGGTTGACTAAGTAGGATTAACTCTTCATAATCATCATGTGTTTGTGGTCAATGGCTAGGATAGGTAGCCTTCGCTCTCAATTACTTGCCAAGATATTTTCTTGCATTTGAATTTTCTTTTCCTTGCATTTAATTGCTTTGACTTTTTACTTCTTGCATGATCATTTAATTTCTTGCTATTTACATCTCTTGCTCTCTTGCTTTCCCAATTCCCCATGCTCCCTCATAGCCAACAATAATGACACTTCATTGTAACTCCTAGGGAAGACGACCCGAGAGTCTAAATACTCTCGGTCTATATTTTGTGTATTGATTGTGACTATTCATTTGATTGATGGTCAAATTATCGGGTTAGGACTATACCTACAACGCCAATCATATTTTGATGAAAAATTCCTAACCTATGCAAATTGGCTATCATCAATCTCATGTTGAGGCGGCTGCACAGGTTCTTGTACATGCTCTCTTATTTGCTCTATTCTCTTATTAGTGATGGGCTTGTCCTCTCCAATGAAGATATCTCCTTCTATGACTATTCCAGCTGAATTACATAGATGACAGATGAGGCGTGGGAATGCCAACCTTGCATTGGTGGAAGGCTTCTCAGCTATCTTTTACAATTCTTGAGGAATCACCTCATGTACTTCCACCTCACTTCCAATCATGATGCAATTGATCATGATGGCTCTGTCTATGGTCACTTCTGACTGGTTGCTAGTGGGGGTGATGGAATATTGGATTAATTCCAACTATCCTCTAGTTATGGGCTTGAGGTCAAGCCTTCTTAGTTGAATGGACTTGCCTTGGGAATTCCTCTTCTACTGTGCTCCTTCCACATAGATGTCTGAGAGCACTTGATCCAATCTTTGATCAAGGTTGACTCTTCTAGTGTAAGGATGTGGGTCTCCTTGCATCAATGGCAAGTTGAACGCCAACCTCACACTTTCCGGGCTGAAATCTAAGATTCTCCCTCGAACCATGGTGCTCCAATTCTTTGGATTTGGGTTCACACTAGTGTCATGGTTTTTAGTAACTCATGCATTAGCATAGAACTCTTACACCATTAGAATCCTAACATCTTGAATGGGATTGGTGAGGACTTTCCAACCTCTTTTCCGGATCTCTCTTCATATTTCCGGATACTTATTCTTCTTGAGCCTGAAAGGGACCTCTGGGATCACTTTCTTCTCTGCCATTACTTCATAGAAGTGGTATTCATGAGCTTTGGTGATGAATCTCTCCATCTCCCAAGATTCAGAGGTAGTGGCTACTGCCTTTTCTTTCCACTTTCTAGAGGGTTCTCCAACTTTCGGTGCCATGAATGGGAATGGAAAGAAAAAAAAGCTAGACTTTTCCAATACTAAACTTAAAACTTTCCTCGTCCTCGAGCAAAAAAATAAAGTAAAGAGAAGAATAGAGTAGAAGAAGAAGAAAATAGATGAAGATAGAGGGAGATGGAGGGCTCGGCCGTGGGGCTTATGAATGGATATGAGAGGTGTGTGTATGAAGCGTTATGAAGAGGGGTATTTATAGGAGTGGGGTAGGGGGCAGTTCAACCATAGGTGGGGTTTTGGGTGGGAAATTTGATTTTGAATTGGGTGGGGGTTGGTGGGAGTTATGATGGTTTTGGGAAAGTGATATGGATGTGATTGGGCTAGGGTTTATAGGGAAGTGTGAAAGTAAGTGGGGTAGGTGAAGATGCTGTGGGACCCACTGGTCCTAAGAGGCTAGGAAATTCAGATTTCCTGTCCTCTACACTGGCATTTGAACACTCAGGGTCTGCTCCCTAGCTGGCATTCAATGCCAGCAATGCTGCCCATTTGGGGCGTTGGACGCCCAGCCAGAACTCCCTGGCTGGCGTTCAACTTTTAATAACACTCCATCTGGAGTGTTCTGTTTTTACTGTTTTGACATTTCTGTCTCTGTTCTGACTGCTGGATATGATCATGACCCTAAAAATAACTGAAACAAAATGAAAGAAAAGAAAAATAATTAATTAAGGTTGGGTTGCCTCCCAACAAGCGCTTCTTTAACGTCATTAGCTTGACGGTTAACTCCTTACGGAGGTGAGTATGGGCTCAGATTTTCGCCCCTTACAGTGAACTTTCTTCCTGTCTTCTAATGAATGAGCTCCACATGCTCTAGAGATAGGATACGACTCACTGTATGTGGTATGACTGGTTTCTTAGTGAAGACAACTCTCATGCCAGGTGAGAGGCCTTCAGTTGGGACTTTCTTGCCCCTCCAGCATTTAGGTACTTTCTTTCTAGTACCTTTGTGCTTAGAGCTTGTTGATGGCTACCTGAAAGGTGCAAAACCATCAGCATAGAATTTGTTTTCACAAAATAATTCTATTGCAAGTATAGTTCCAAGCCAACGAGTAATGCTCAAATCAAATTTTAAATCAAAGATGTCACAATTCAAATCAACTTAACCAAGAGTATTTAAACTCCCAAGTCGTCTTTCCTAGGAACTAATGCCTAAGAGTGCACAATTTTGGTTGTGAGAGTCAAAGAGGTGTTTTCAATAAGGAAGCAAACAATAAAGAGATAAAAGAATGATCCAAAATTGTAATTAATAAAGAGATAAAAGAACTATGTATATAATATAGACAAGTAAAACTCAAAATTGACGGAAATATGGTTCAAAACATAAATGGAACCTTGACTTGGGGTGAGTTATGGAATTTCTTCCTTGCCATAACCACAACTATAATAATTATGATGGATTAATCTCACTAAGTCAACCATTAACATCGAAGAGTAGGTCAAGTGAGCATAATTGTTATTAATCCACAATCCTAGCTAACTTACCAATTACCTTAGTAAGAAGCTAGCGTTAGTGGAAACAATAACAACTAACAACCCAAGAATTATCACTAAATGTCGGACATTATGACTCTAGTAATCTATATACTCATTTTTCCAAGTTAAGGGGTGGAAATTTACCCCATAATTAAAATTGGAATTTCATCAAACACCTAATGAGCATAATCATGAAACATGGCAAAATTGAAAAAATGATGAAAACTATGAACCACAAAGGACAAAATCAACAATGGCAATCCAATAAACATATAAAAACCATCAAACATCAAATTCATTAACCAAAACTCAAAATTGCAAACTATGTATATATTGACAAGAGAAATGAAAATATAAGAAAGTGTAGAACAAGTAGTGTAATAAAAGAGGAATTAAAGAAATACTTACAATGAGATAGAAAAATCCAATATCAAAATTAAACTATAAAATGCTACATTGAAGACTTAATTAAAACCCTAATAAAATTGAGAGGAAACCTAAACTAAACTATCCTAAAACTACCCTAAGTGTATTCTATAATGTATGGTATGATCCTCTCTCAATAGATGTTGCTCCCCCCTTCATATATGCTTCAGCCACTTCAGAAATGGGCCAAAAAGCCCTCCAATTCGCGAGCCACGTGACTTTTTAATGAAGTTACGCGTTGGTACCTGTGCGTACACATGCTGAAATTTCCTCTTGTGCGTACGCAAAGAAAGTTGTGCGTACGCACACATGGCTGTGTACTTCTCCTTTGATTTCTTCATGTATTCTCCCTTTTTGCATGCTTTCTTCCACTTCTACCAACCCATTCTTGCCTAAACGACCTGCAATCACTCACAAAATATATTACGGCATTGAATGAATAAAAGTGGGATTGAATTGCTCAATTTAAGCACAAAATAGCATGTTTTCACAATTAAGCTCAATTTAGGGAGAGAACACAAAAGTATGCTATTTTGATGAATAAATATGGGTTTATACGATGAAATCTACTCAAATCAAACCAAAATGTATCGTCAAATATGGATTCATCACTGCCCAACACCAAATTTAGAACTGATGTTTGGGGGTTCTACAAAGCTCTGCACAAAAAGAGAGGGTTGGAACACTAAGTGTTGCACAGTTATCTCCCTTTTAGAGGGAGAATTGGGATGAGGCATCTTGAACAAGATCTGATCCTCCCGTAGTTGTAGAGTCTGTTCTCCCTTAGCCACATTAATGATAGCATTGGTAGTGGCTAGGAAAGGTCGTCAAAGGATGACAGAGTCATCCTCATCCTCTCCAATATCCAAGACTATGAAGTTTGCAGGGATGTAGTAGTTTTCAACTTTTACCAAGACATCCTCTACTAAGCCATATGGCTTCTTCATTGTCTTGTCTGCCATCTCTAATGAGATGTTTGCAGCTTGTACCTCAAGGATTCCCAGCTTCTCCATTATAGAGAGTGGTATGAGGTTGATGCTTGACCCTAGGTCACACAAAGCCTTGTCAAAGGTCATGGTGCCTATGGTACAAGGGATCAGGAAGCGTCCAGGATCTGGAAGCTTCTGAGGTAGCTTTTGCTGAACCAAAGCATGGAGTTCTTCAGAAAGCAATAGAGGTTCTTCCTCCCAAGGCTTTATACCAAATAGCTTGGCATTCAGCTTTATAAGAGCTCCTAGATACTGAGCAACTTGCTCTTTCTTAGTGTCTTCATCCTCATCAAAGGATGAGTATTCGTCAGAACTTATGCACTACATGAGTGCATTCAAAGGAACCTCTATGGTCTTTATGTGAGCCTTGGTTTCCTTTAGTTCTTAGATAGGGGTTTCTTGAATGGGTATTGAGCACTCAAATGGTGTGTTTTTACTGGCTTCAACGCCAGCGCTGATAGCTCTTTGGGCGTTGAACGCCTATGCTGTGTACCCTTACTGGTGTTAAACGCCAGTCCCTCTATCCTTTTGGACGTTGAACGCCCAGCAGGGGTATCCTTGCTGGCGTTCAACGCCAGCTTCCCTAGATGTGTGGGCGTTGAACGCCCAGTGAAGGTTCCTCACTGGCGTTCAGCGCCAGAGTGCCTGCCTGTTTGGGCGTTGAATGCCCAGCCAGTGCTCCATGGCTGGCGTTTAACGCCAGCTTTGCTGCTTGATTGGGCGTTGAACGCCCAGTGAGGTCTTCCTCACTGGCGTTCAAAGCCTTCCTAGTATCTCCAGTTTTGGCCTCATCCTCAGAGGTGATGGCCTTGCACTCTTCTCTTGGGTTCACCTCAGTGTTACTTGGAAGAGTGTCAGGAGGAGTCTCAGGGATTCTCTTGCTCAGTTGACCAACCTGTACCTCCAAGTTTCTAATGGAGGATCTTGTTTCATTTATGAAACTATGAGTAGTCTTAGAGAGGCTAGAAAGCAGAGTGACTAAGTCAGAGAGGCTCTTCTTAGGGGTTTCCATATTTCCTTGAGAAGATGGGAATGGTGGTCTGTTGTTGAACCTATGCTAGTTCCTTCCACCTTGATTATTGTTGAAGCCTTGCTGAGGCTACTATTGATCCTTCCATGAAAGGTTAGGATGATTCCTCCATGAAGGATTGTAGGTGTTTCCATAGGGTTCTCCCATGTAATTCACCTCCTCCATGGGGGGTTGATCAGGATCATAAGCATCTGCAGCTTCTGAGGTAGCTTTTGCTGAACCAAAGCATGGAGTTCTTCAGAAAGCAATAGAGGTTCTTCCTCCCAAGGCTTTATACCAAATAGCTTGGCATTCAGCTTTATAAGAGCTCCTAGATACTGAGCAACTTGCTCTTTCTTAGTGTCTTCATCCTCATCAAAGGATGAGTATTCGTCAGAACTTATGCACTACATGAGTGCATTCAAAGGAACCTCTATGGTCTTTATGTGAGCCTTGGTTTCCTTTAGTTCTTAGATAGGGGTTTCTTGAATGGGTATTGAGCACTCAAATGGTGTGTTTTTACTGGCTTCAACGCCAGCGCTGATAGCTCTTTGGGCGTTGAACGCCTATGCTGTGTACCCTTACTGGTGTTAAACGCCAGTCCCTCTATCCTTTTGGACGTTGAACGCCCAGCAGGGGTATCCTTGCTGGCGTTCAACGCCAGCTTCCCTAGATGTGTGGGCGTTGAACGCCCAGTGAAGGTTCCTCACTGGCGTTCAGCGCCAGAGTGCCTGCCTGTTTGGGCGTTGAATGCCCAGCCAGTGCTCCATGGCTGGCGTTTAACGCCAGCTTTGCTGCTTGATTGGGCGTTGAACGCCCAGTGAGGTCTTCCTCACTGGCGTTCAAAGCCTTCCTAGTATCTCCAGTTTTGGCCTCATCCTCAGAGGTGATGGCCTTGCACTCTTCTCTTGGGTTCACCTCAGTGTTACTTGGAAGAGTGTCAGGAGGGGTCTCAAGGATCCTCTTGCTCAGTTGACCAACCTGTACCTCCAAGTTTCTAATGGAGGATCTTGTTTCATTTATGAAACTATGAGTAGTCTTAGAGAGGCTAGAAAGCAGAGTGACTAAGTCAGAGAGGCTCTTCTTAGGGGTTTCCATATTTCCTTGAGAAGATGGGAATGGTGGTCTGTTGTTGAACCTATGCTAGTTCCTTCCACCTTGATTATTGTTGAAGCCTTGCTGAGGCTACTATTGATCCTTCCATGAAAGGTTAGGATGATTCCTCCATGAAGGATTGTAGGTGTTTCCATAGGGTTCTCCCATGTAATTCACCTCCTCCATGGGGGGTTGATCAGGATCATAAGCATCTACATCAGGAGATACTTCTTGGGTACTGCCAGCTGCAGTTTGCATTCCAGTTAAATGCTGAGAGATCATATTGACCTATTGGGTCAAGATCTTGTTCTGAGCCAATATGGCATTCAGAGCATCAACTTCAAGAACTCCTTTCTTCTAAGGGATTCCATGGTTTAAATGATTTCTCTCAGAAGTGTACATGAATTGGTTGTTTGCAACCATCTCAATGAGTTCTCTTGCTTCTGCAGGTGTTTTCTTTAAGTGGAGTGATCCACCTGCAGAGCTGTCCAATGAAATTTTGGACATCTCAGATAGACCATCATAGAACACGCCTATGATAGGCCATTCTGAGAGCATGTCAGGAGGACATCTCCTGATCAGTTGCTTGTATCTTTCCCAAACTTCATAGAGGGATTCACCTTCTCTTTGTCTGAAAGTTTGAACTTCTACTCTAATTTTCTCATTCTTTGAGGGGGAAAGAATCTAGCCAGAAAAGCAGTAACTAGCTTTTCCCAAGAGTCTAACCTCTCTTTTGGTTGAGAATCCAATCATATCTTAGCTCTGTCTTTTACAGCAAAGGAAAAGAGCATAAGCTTGTAGACTTCAAGATTTACTTCATTAGTCTTTACAGTATCACAGATCTGCAAGAATTTAGCTAAGAACTGATGTGGATCTTCCATTAGAAGTCCATGGAACTTGCAATTATGTTGCAAAAAGAGACTAACTGAGACTTAAGCTCAAAATTGTTAGCTTCAATGGTAGGTACAGAGATACTTCTGCCATAAAAGTCAGAGGTAGGCATGGTAAAGTCACCAAGAACCTTTCTGGCATCTCCTTCAGGTTCGGCCATGTCTTCTATTTCTTGTTCAAGATTTTTTGAAAGGTTTCTTCCAGCGTGTTGTGCTCTAGATTATTGTAAGCTTTTCTCTTTCAGGTTTAGGATCAAGATTAAAGAGGGGTTCTTTATCCCTGTTCCTGGTCATAAACAAGAAAAGAAGAAACAAGAAAGAAAGGAAGCTTCTATGTCTGATTTGACTATAGAAGACTCCCAGGGAGATGTGAAGGAAGAAGAGGAAGATAGAAAAGTGAAGATGGAGGATGAGAGAGGAGAAGAGTTCGAATAAATAGAAGTAAATAGAAGAAGAATTAGAAATAGAAAAGATAAATAAGAATTAAAATATTTTTGTTTTTATTTATTTATTTATTAATTTTGAAAATTAAAGTTAATAAATTAAAAAGAATTAAAAATTAGTTAATAAATTTTGAAAATAGAAGAGAGAGAAGAAGAAGAGAATTTTCAAAAACTAGGAGAGAGAAGTAGTTGGGAAGTTTTGAAAAAGAAGAAAGAAAAAATAAGTAACTAATTAAGAGAGATTTGAAAATAAGATAAGATAGAAAATTTGAAAAAGATTTGATTTTGAAATTTAAATTTTGAATTTTGAATTTTGAATTTTGAATTTTAAAATTTGA
>NC_029793.2:45835483-45893979 GCF_000816755.2 Arachis ipaensis | reverse complement strand
TAATTTAAAAAGAATTGAAAATTAGTTATTGGATTTTTGAAAATAGAAGAGAGAAAAGAAGAAAATAATTTTCGAAAATAAGAAAAGAGGAATTAGTTAGGAAGTTTTGAAAAAAAAGAGAGAGAGTATGAATAACTAATTAAGAAAAGATTTGAAAATAAGATAAGATAGAAGATAAGGAAAGATTTGAATTTAAAAATTGAAATTAAAAAAAGATAAGAAAAGATAAGATAAGAAATTACAAAGATTTGAAAAAGATTTTATTTTAAAATTTGAGATTAGAAAAGATTTGAAAAAGATTTAAAAGAAAGATAAGATTTGAAATTTGATTTTGAAAAAGATTTGATTTTAAAATTTGAATTTTGAAATTTTAAATTTTGAAAATTGAAATTTGAAATTAGAAATTTGAAATTTGAGTTTCAAATTTTGAGATTTGAAATTTGGATTTTAAATTTTGAAATAAGATAAGATAAGATTTTGAAAAAGATAAGATTTTTTATTTTGAAAAGATTTGATTTTTAAAACTAATTTTGAAATAAGATAAGATCAGATTTTGAAAAAGATAAGATTTTTTTATTTTGAAAATATTTGAATTTTGAAATTTAAAACTAAGATAAGATAAGATAAAAATTTAAAAATTAAAATCTGAATTTTTAATGTGAATTTCGAAAATTAAGTTAAAATAAAAATAGAAAAGATATTTTTTTTATTTTTTGAATTTAATGAAGAAAGAGAAAAACAAGTAAAAGACACAAAACTTAAAATTTTTAGATCTAAGAAGATCAATTTTCGAAAATTGAGACAAAAAATATAAAGAGACACCAAAGAACACTTTGAAGATTAAGAAGACCACTAAGAACAAGACTCAAGGAACTCAAAGAACACAAGAACATGTAAAGGACACCGAACTTAAAATTTTTGGAAAACCAAACACAAAATTTTCAAAAATTAAAAGAAAAACACAAGAAGACACCAAACTTAAAAATTAACACAAGATTTAACCAAAGAAACTATTTTTGAAAAATTTTTTTGAAAGAAAGACTCAAAATTTTCGAAAATTACCAAGAACAAAAACAAAAAGACTCAAACCAAGAACAAAGATTAAACAAGAAAAAGAAAAATATATTTAAAAAAGTTTTTTTATTTTTTCAAAAATAGAGAAGAAGAAAATAAAAATAAAATACTCTTGCAAAAATTAAAGACAATACCTGATCAAGGGAACTATATAATTCGTCAGTTATCTAAACTCGAACAATCCCCGACAACAGCGCCAAAAACTTGGTGTGCGAATCCCCACGCTTCGTACAACTGAACCAGCAAGTTCACTGGGTCGTCCAAGTAATACCTGAGTGAGTCAGGGTCGATCCCACGAGGATTGTGATTTGAAGCAAGCTATGGTTATCTTGCAGGTCTTAGTCAGGCAAATCAAGAGTTGTTGATTTTGAATTGGAAGATGGAATTATAATGATAATCTTAAAACCTAGATGAATGTAAATAGTGATAAGGAGTTGGTTAAGGTTTGGAGTTGCTTTGTCCTTCTGGATTAACTCTGGTATTACTATCTTCTTTAAGTGTGAATGATTCCTTCTATGGTAGACTATATGTGATTGACGCTAGTTTGAGCAGCCGCCAATACTTCTCCAGATCTGAACCCCAAGGTTAGTGCGGATCCATTCTGATTAAAGGTGAAGCTCCTGCAGTTCATTCTCCTTGATGATCCTACTTAAAACGCCACAGACAAAGTCGAATCTTTCGGATCAGAGGATGCTGCGCCTTTGGGTTCTAGCCTCTACCACAGAGACCCTAATCTCTCCGCAAATCGGCTGAACTGATGTATCGAGAAGTCCCCAACGAAGTCGTGGATTAGCCGTCTGAGAGATGTATAATCAAGCTGGTGGTTCATTATTGTCTGATAAAAGACGCACTATGAACCCATGTAGAATGTGATAACCTTATGCCAGTTCAACGCATTCATATTGATGAAGAACGAATATACATCTTAGAATAGAGAATCAAACACAAATTAAAGAGAAATAGTAATACTTTTATTAATCCATAAAACTTAGCAGGGCTCCTCCCCTCAACCTAGGAGGTTTAGAAACTCATACTGATAGAAAATACAATGTGTAAAACGAAAATACGGTGAATGATAGGCGAATATCCCTAACAAAGGGTGATCTTCTACTTTAAATACTAAACTAATCACTAGTAAGGGTAAAACAGTCTTTTTAGTGATCAAATTCAATTCTGGGGCCAACTTGGTGAGTGTTTGGGCTGAGATTTGATGAGATCCATGTGCTAGGAGGCCTCTTGGGCGTTGAACGCTGACTAGGGAGTCCTCTTTGGGCGTTTGGATGCTGGACTCTGCTCCTTGGGCGCCGGACGCCTGGAAGGGGGCAGGAGGCTAGCGTTGGACGGCCAGTTTAATAATAAAATTATATTACCATCTATTTTACTTTGAGGTTCGAAATCGACTCATCATAATAAAACTAATCGCTCCACAATAATATTTTAAAAAAATTCGCGTTAATGCAAAAATTAGAGTTGTTATAATTTTATATTTGTATTTACGGGTAGTAAGTCCAGGATCAAATATGTAGATACATATGTAAAATCTATTTTCTGGTTTTATTTATATGCAAATCGAATTGAATCTAGTATGATGGATTTGTGGATCGGATTATGTCCGTACATTTTGAATCAGATAAATACCATAGATTTTTTAGATCGGATCGAGATTTGTACTTTCCTAAGAAAGAGAAATTTAAATTCCTTCACTTAAAGGGAAAATTAATATTCCTATTTTAGGCAATTAAAACTTTTTATAAAAATAGAATTTAATTTTTATATATTGTCAAACTAGTTTTATACATGCATCTAATTATGTAACGTCACATCAATAAAATAACTATTTTTTATATTGACCGCGTGAATAGTCATAACAAAATAGACGTGACTTTATATTGTCAATGCATTAAAATTAAACTCATAAAAGTATCATTGAATTTTAAAAGAGAGTAATACCAGGGCCATCAGAAATTTATTGGTTTTGACTATCACTTAAGCTGTGTTTGGTTTAGCGTTGAAGAGAAGAAAAACACGTTTGAGTGCATTGAATGCTTCGTTTTTATGTTTGGATTTTGTTTTTGATATAAAATATATTTTATCAATTTTTATATGTTATTTTTAATTTAATAATTAAATATTAATTTTTATTATAAAATTGATTCATAAATTTTATTTAAATATTTAAATTAAACTAATAAAATTCTATAAAATAATTATTTTAATTTATGTGTTTTTTAATAAATTTTCACTTAAAAGTGATTTTGAACAACATAATCCAAATAACATTTATTTCATTACAATCCATTTTGATATAAAGTTGTCAAACATAAATCACATTAATACCAACTCACTTTTATCGAAAATCAATTTTATGCAAATTATCGTTTACAAACTTTAATCCAAACACTAGGGTGTTCATGGATCGGATATAATTTGCATATCCGCAGTATTTTATTCGAATCCGATCCGAAAAGTGTGGATATGGATCCGATCCACAAGGCTATTAGATCGAATCAGATCTGCTGGGCACACTTATAGGATCAGATTGCGGATTTTATGTAGGTATCCACATATCCCATCTGCATATCCGCAGATCCGCAAAAATAAATAAATAAATATTCTTATATTGTATTCAACTAATAATTATCATATATGTTGTATTATTTTAATTTAATTATTTAAGAAAAGTATGTTTAATATTATTTTAAGAGTAAACATATTTAAAAGAGTAAAAAAAGAATTTTATTAATATTTTTTAATAAAATAAGCTTTTAAAAATATTTTGTGTTTTGCGAATATATCCGATATCCGATATCCGATCCGATGATTTTAGTGCGGATCAAATCGCAATTTTGTCTATATCCGATCTGATCCGCATTCACCCTGCCAAACACACACTTACACATCAACTCAATTTAATTAAAATTTATATTTTAAAATAATATTAAATAAAAGAGTACTGAAAATATTAAAAAAATATGAATAATATAATTTAATAAAATATATTTTAATATATTATTCATATATTATTTTTGTTTTTGATATAAAATATATTTTATCAATTTTTATATGTTATTTTTAATTTAATAATTAAATATTAATTTTTATTATAAAATTGATTCATAAATTTTATTTAAATATTTAAATTAAACTAATAAAATTCTATAAAATAATTATTTTAATTTATGTGTTTTTTAATAAATTTTCACTTAAAAGTGATTTTGAACAACATAATCCAAATAACATTTATTTCATTACAATCCATTTTGATATAAAGTTGTCAAACATAAATCACATTAATACCAACTCACTTTTATCGAAAATCAATTTTATGCAAATTATCGTTTACAAACTTTAATCCAAACACTAGGGTGTTCATGGATCGGATATAATTTGCATATCCGCAGTATTTTATTCGAATCCGATCCGAAAAGTGTGGATATGGATCCGATCCACAAGGCTATTAGATCGAATCAGATCTGCTGGGCACACTTATAGGATCAGATTGCGGATTTTATGTAGGTATCCACATATCCCATCTGCATATCCGCAGATCCGCAAAAATAAATAAATAAATATTCTTATATTGTATTCAACTAATAATTATCATATATGTTGTATTATTTTAATTTAATTATTTAAGAAAAGTATGTTTAATATTATTTTAAGAGTAAACATATTTAAAAGGGTAAAAAAAGAATTTTATTAATATTTTTTAATAAAATAAGCTTTTAAAAATATTTTGTGTTTTGCGAATATATCCGATATCCGATATCCGATCCGATGATTTTAGTGCGGATCAAATCGCAATTTTGTCTATATCCGATCTGATCCGCATTCACCCTGCCAAACACACACTTACACATCAACTCAATTTCTTTAATCTAGTAATTTAACAACATATATCTCTTACTTTTAAATATTTATATGACTAACTTATAGCTAAAAATAATAAATTCTAATAATCTTCAAACGTTCTTTCATAAAAAATTATTTCAAATTTTCAATTAAATATGCAGAGATATGATTTTATTATAAAATATTTCGAATCCTTTTTAGATACCGAAACAAAAACACAACAACAAATATTTCGAATCCTTTCTAAATTAATTTTCTTCTTTTAATTACCCTATCCAAACACAGTATTCAAATGTTTTAACTAAATTCCTTCTTCAAAATTTTTGTTTAGATAAAATAATTTTCTTGCGTGAATTGAAAGGAAATAAGGTAATTGGAAGAAAATAAGGAAAGAAAAAAAAACAGAATAAATTGAAATATCAAAAAAAGTTTGAAAATTTTAAAAAATCCTTCTGAAATAAGTAAAATTTGAAATACCTCTTTTTTTGTGTGTCTAAAATACATCATTCAAACTAGCAAAATCCTTTCTTAATTCTCAAAGGAAAAAAATATTTCTTAAAAGTATCCAAAAAATATTTCTTAAAAGTATCCAAAAAATTATAATAGAATATCTTATATTCTCTCCAAAATTAAATTACCTTTTCCAGTTACTCATCAAACACCCTAAAATTAGTTTCCATGTTTTTTAATTTCATCATCCAGCTCACTATTTAAGGTGAGGATAGGGTTTGAAAAGTGAGGAAGGGAAATTGGCAATGTGCCAAATTGGGAGAAATCATAGGGGCATCTCACGTGGGACTCGGCACCGTTTACTAATTAGCTAACTTCGCTCTTTTCACTACAGCTCAAACACCAACATACCCTCTCATGTTAATCAATTTTCACACTCTTCTTCTTCTTTGATTTTTTCCCCACTCTCTCTTGTCTCTTCACCTCATCACCATTACCCATACATAAATAATAATACTATATATCTCTCTCTATCTTTGGGATGAGGGTGTTGATATTAAGACCCTCACCCTAGCCTTCTCTCTTCTTTTGTCTTCTCTTGGACACAGCACACATCCCTACTCTCTTCTATTAATCCTGTTTTCCTTTATTCTTTTTTAACATAAGATTGATTTGAGAAACATACATTATTGATCGAGGAACAATCCATGACGATATTTTCTTTGTACCTCCCTATTCTTCTTTCGCTTTCTCTTCCTCTTTCTTTTCTTCTTCATACATTCAAGAAGCATTTCTATTCTCTCTTCTTCCACGTTTTCAGCGCCTTCAAGAACAGTTTCAAGACTTCTAACCGATCCTCTTCGCGAATCTTGGCGCGGGCGATCACCGATCCTCCTCCTCCTCCTCCTCCTCCACCGTCGAAAGCCGTGGTTGTTGACGAAGAAACCGATGGCAATTGCAAGCGGACGTTCTGCACCGAGAGTCTAGGGTTTGAGAGCATCGAGGAAACGCTAGTGGACGGTGAAGACAAAGATCAAAAGATAACGCAGAAGATCGAAGATCTTGATGTTGAGGAAAATAGGAATGATAATAGGAGAGAGTTATTGAGGAATTCGAAGGCGGCGGCGGCGGCTCCGTCATTTCCTCCGCCGCTTTCTTCGTTGAACCAGAAGGGACAAGCGAGTTTCGCTCTTATTCCGGTGAGGGAGAATGGAAGGTTGCAACTCAACAAAGTGAGAATCAAAAGACCTGAGATTCTCTACGCTTCGAGAGAACACGGAAGGTTGAAGATGTTTCTTGTTCCAGATCAATGCGACGACGATCTCGAAGACGAAGAAGAAGAAGAAGAACCACAACAAGAATTCAAAGTAGAAGAAGAAGAAGATGAATCGACATCGTTAGTATCAGAAGAAGAAGAAGAAGAAGAAGAAGAAGAAGTTAGGGTTATTGTTGGGGATTGGAAGTTTAACAATAACAAAATTGAAGGGTTTATGAGGTGTCATCACCAATTGGTGAATCAAAGCCAAAATAATAATCCTCATAATCATCATCATCACAATCTCAACATGTATGGAGTGATCAGCATTGCATGAACGTGATCGTGTGTTTTATGTGACTCTGAACTATTATTCTGCTGCGGAAAGTGTTGCTTTTGTCACAACAGAGACAAGACAGAGGCTCCGATCCAATAATCCGTTTTTGTTGCACCGTAAGTGTACATAACAAAACATAACGGTGTCGTTTAGCCGATAGCTACCATTCTAATTCTAGTGCACAAGAAGAAGAAGGATCCAGGGATATCCTCTGTAGTAAATTTTTTTATTCATTGTTTTTAAAGTAAGGGGAATAGATCTCAAAGAGACGGCAAGTAAAATACAAAAGAGCGAGAGTGAGAGAGATATAGAGATTATTTATTTATTTACACTTTACAGAATTTTGAATTCTTTATTATATTCTTTTGGTGAGGAATTTAATTAATTATATTAAGGCATATGCAATTGTAGCAGCTTGCTCTAATTCTGTCTCTTAATAGTATTTTTGCTTAATAAGTTCTCTGTATACAGGGTTTGTGGTGCTTTGTGGATTTTTTTATAAAATAGTTGATTGATCAATGAGTAATAATGCTATTATGTTAGCACAGTAGCACTATGAACTATGCAATGCGAACATGTTCATTCTAGAAAGATGAATAAGTATATGCCAGCGACAAAACAAACAAAAAAACGCAGAAGGAAATTTTTTTTGGAACAAAAAAAAGCTCAACACATTAATATGGAGCAACATAAAGAGACAAGACACAAATAAACAAAGTAAAAACAAAAATGACCAATCTATTGTCATTTCCGACATTGCCATCAACAACCACATAGATCAGCACTAGACTACTCTTTATAGCTCAACACCGATTTCAATTTAATATCTTCAATGTTAACTTCTTCATTCCTAAATATTCTTGCATTTCGTTCTCTCCAAATATTCTAAATTACTGTCCAACTTTTAAATATTTCATTAATCATATTTAAAACAGTCTAAACTCTATTAGAGTATATCAATCAAGCGCACTACACCTACTAAGTAAACTTGCAGGAAACGAACAAATAGTGAACAAATTCTATATCTTCTACGCAGAAGGAAATTGCTGTGCATCTTTATGTTTTTTTACCAAAAGACAACTTTCCTTGATTAATTAGTGTGATGATTGGTCAAATAGTAGAAATCAGTTCTGATTGTTCAAGGGCGTTGACATTTTATTAAAGAATGAGGAGTTATAATGTGGAGAAATGTTATACATTTAAATTTTTTTATAAATTAAATTTAACCAAGTTAAATAATAAAATTTAAAATAATGTTAGTCATAACTGATTTTTGTTATGATATACTAATTTAATTGAAGTTACTTAAGGATGTTATATATATATATATATGGAAAACAAATTGAGCCAAAAAATATTTTTTTTTTATTTTAGATTAATCTACTAATTAAGGACAAATGGGTGAGGAAAACTCCATTAAATTTATATTAAGTATATAATTTTTCTTACAGACCTTTTCCATATTTATTACACTATTGATGAATATTCTCTCTTTTACCATTGTTGAATAAAAACAAGGGTAAAGTACTAAATTGGTCCTCTATGTTTGGGCGTAATTCTGTTTTGATCTTTAAGGTTTAAAGTATCCTATTTAAATCCAAAAAAGTTTCATTTAGCATCAATTTAGTCCCATAATGAAATCAAAGTTAAATAATTAACGGAATGTCCTACATAACAACAGTACAAGAACAAAATCGATAATCTGGAAAACAAGTACAAGCTCCAGAGGCACAAAATCAATCGTGGATGCATCAATACATTTATTTATCATTCTCTTTAGTTCTATAGAAAATATTTTATTTATATTATAAAAAAAATAATAAATAAATGTATTGATGCATCCACGGTTGATTTTGTACCTCTGGAGCTTGTATTTGTTCTCCAGATTATTAATTTTGTTCTTGTACTGTTGTTATGTAGGATATTCCGTTAATTATTCAACTTTGACCTCACTGTGAGACTAAATTGATGCTAAATGAAATTTTTTTGAATTCAAATAGGACAGTTTAAACCTTAAGAACTAAAATAGAATTATGCCCAAACATAAGGGACCAATTTAGTACTTTACCCTAAAAACAAATTTGTCAGTGTAAAATTATATTTTTATTATGTTAAATACTATATAATAAGTAATTGTGTGTATATTTCTAGTTCTTATCAATATGTATAAATAGTTCTAATTTAAAATTTTAAATATATCTAAATTAATTTGGATTGATCAAGTGATCAGCTTAGTTGTCCGTTTAAATAAATATCGGGAATTCAAAATTTGTCTCGTATGTGTAGCAACTCATTGCCGGCTAATTGTATACTCTTAAAAAAACTCAAATTTACGACGAATTAGTTCTTAACTTGTTGGGTATCATGAGAAGCAAAAAAAAAAAAATCTATACCTAAATTTTATTATATTTTTGCCCCCACTGCTAAATTTTTCTGAGCCCGTCACTGAGTGTAAATGAAATAAGTTTGTGTATATCTCATTTACATTGTAAACGAGATATAAGAGAAGATAACACATTTGCATTGTAAACGAGATAAAGTATGACAAATTTCAAGCTACTATAAAAGGATATGCAACCATTTGTATTCTTCACAAATATTTCACTTCTTCTTCTCCCCTTTTTCTTCAATAAATTTAGTAAAAATGTCTAGTAGTAGTAGATATGTTGTTGTAAGTGTGTATTTCAATTGTCATATGAGAAACAGTGATATCGGGGTTATATTTGAGTGTGATAATTGATGCACAGAAACTTGTCTCTCAACAATTTT
This sequence comes from Arachis ipaensis, assembly GCF_000816755.2. Lineage (NCBI taxonomy): Eukaryota > Viridiplantae > Streptophyta > Magnoliopsida > Fabales > Fabaceae > Arachis > Arachis ipaensis. Next base: position 45,884,242 of record NC_029793.2, on the reverse strand, counting down.
TCTCTCGGCAAGTATACCGAATTGTCGTCAAGTAAAAACTCACAATAGAGTGAGGTTGAATCCCACAGGGATTGATTGGTCAAGCAATTTTAATTGGAAGAATGTTCTAGTTGAGCTAAGCAGAATTTGATTTGAGAATTGTAGAAAATTAAATGGCGGGAAAGTAAATAACAGAAAGTGTAAATGCTGGAATTAAAGAGCAAAATGTAAATGACGGAAAGTAAATTGCAGAATCTTAAATGGGGATTTAGGGAAATGAACATAAAAGTAAATGGCAGAAAGTAAAGAGAACGGGTAAGATTAGAAATGGGGAATTCATTGGGCTCAGGAGATGTTGTATTCTCCGGATCAAGTTCATCTTCATCTCTTCCTCAATCAATGCATTCATTGATCTCCTTGGCAATCTTAAGTGATTGAATTCCAATTCCTTGGTAATTCAATCTCTCAAATCTTGATCAATAGCCAATTCCTTGGTCTAATTGCTCATGAGAAGAGATGAAGAGTGATCACTGATTATACCACATGTATTCCCAAATCAAAGTGTTGGTAGGATTATATGTCACTATATCCATCCAAACCCCAATTTGGTCCAACATGAGAAAGTATTTCTAGCATGATCTCTTCATTCCTCTTCCAAGGATCCGAAGAGATCCAAGTATGAATAGCTTCTTTTCCAAGACAACTACCCAATTGGATGAAGATTGAAAGCTTTCTAGTAAAATCAAGAGAAAAGAAAGAAGAAGAAGAATGAAAACTATTATTGATCCATCAAATTACAACAGAGCTTCCTAACCCAATGAAAGGGGTTTAGTTGTTCATAGCTCTGGGAATGGAAAGCAAAGATGCAGAATACATTCTGAAAGTAAAACTAGAGTTGCAGAGAAAGTAAAATTATACAGAGTAGTTCTCCCAATGCCCAAAAGCTCCTTCTCTAGTTCAAAACTACTCCTATATATACTACTCTTCTGATCTTCTAGTTGGCTCTTCAAGTCTTAGGATATGGGCCTTTGGATCTTGAGTTTGAAGCAGTTTGGAATCTTCAGTGGGCTCAGCTTTACTTGCAGAGAGAGTCTGAAGTAGGCATGGACTTTAGCTAGGACGTTAGTGGCGTTAACGTTAAGTAAAAATGTGGGTTCGAGAACGTTAGTGACGATCACCTTTTTCACTAACGTTCCTAGCCCAAGATGGTTCACGTTAACTTCAACGTTAGTGGCACTAACGTGACCACTAACGTTGCCTCTTAGCCCATCACAAGCGTTATTGGCGTTTACCTTTGCCAATAACGTTGCTCTTAGCCCCCCTTTTCTCACGTTAGAGTCCACATTAGTATAACTAACATGGCTCTTAACGTGGGCATGCCTTAGCCTCGAGAGCATTAGTGACACTTACCTTTGTCACTAACGCTCCAAACGCCCCTTCTCACATTAGTGCCTCACGTTAATTGTCTTAACGTGGCCACTAACGTTGTGGTGATAGCCATCTCCAACGTTAGTGACAAAGGTGGGTGTCACTAACGTTGGCTCATCATTCCTTCCTCCACGTTAGCTTCCACGTTAATGCAATTAATGTGGCAGCCAACGTGGCTCATAGTGGCTTAGTCCAACGTTAGTGACAAAGGTGGGTGTCACTAACGTTGGCGACTCTTTGCTCCTCCCACGTTAGAGTTCACGTTAATGTAGTTAACGTGAGTCTTAACATGGCCAATTGGGCTTAGTCCAACGTTAGTGACAAAGGTGAGTGTCACTAACATTGGCATGGTCTTCCTTTCCACGTTAGAGTTCACGTTAACTAAGTTAACGTGACTCTTAACGTGGCTAATTGCCAATTTGGAGCGTTAGTGGTATTCACTTTTACCACTAACGCTGGAGCTCCCTTTCTCTCCACGTTAACAACCACGTTAATGTAGTTAACGTGGCAATTAACGTGGGCCACGATGGTTTCGAAGGCATTATTGGCAATCACTTTTCTCATTAACGTTGCAAGTTTATTCCCATTCCACGTTAGTAGTCATGTTAATTAGATTAACATGGCTGCTAATGTGGCTCTTTCTTGCTTCTTTTGTCCTGAAATCAAGCAAATAAAGTGCATCAAAGCTCTAATCCAAGTTATGAGACATGCATTATCCAATTTGTCATTCAATTCATGCATATTTCTCATAAAATTACATGAAATTCACAATGTTTGCTTGAATCAAGATGTAAGTGATTATCTACCCAAAACTTGCTTATTAACTAAGAAAATGTATGAAACTACCCTAAAACAGTAAAGAAAAGGTCAGTAAAACTGGCCAAAATGCCCTGGCATCACAACACCAACCTTAAAGCTTGCTTGTCCCTAAGCAAGTATTGAAACATAAGAATGATGAATGAAATGACAAGAGAAATGAATCATTATTGTGGAAGTCATGTCCTTGGTTTTATGGGATTTCATGCATAGCAACTTAGGTTCATTCCTTTATTGGGTTTCAGACCTTTACCATGCCCTGGAATACTCACTTGATTGCACCCTATGAGACTTTTATTTATTGATCCCTTTTTTCTTTTCAGGGTTTGATTGTGTTCTTTAGACTAGGTGCTTTGTAAGGGGGCGACTCTTTAAGATAAGCTTTCAGCCAGCACTCCCGAACCAGTTGGTCCAAGGTGCTGGGTGTTAAGACACCCCTAAGGACTTACTCCCTCAAGTCTCTTTCCCCAATACATACACACCACAGGCACATGGTTTGTTATTTTCTTACTTGAGGCCTTGGTGTCCAGTACCTCTTTGGGTTACTAAGTGTTCTGTAGCAAATGTTACTCTTGATAGTGGACTTTCAGCTGATAATCCTGGGTTAGTTAACCCAAGTTACCAAGTGATAAGGCACCCCTGAGAGCTTATTCATCCAAGTATATCCTTTGCACAAGAGCACCACAGACACATGCTTTAAGGTTTAACCCTTGGTGCCTAGCCTTATTTCTTATTCTTTTTCTTTATTTCTCAACTTTCATTTTTCTTTCTCTTTTTCTAATTAGGATCTTGTTATGTAGCTAGTCTCATGGGGTGTGTTTCAAGCATATGATTCAGAACAGATAGTTGCCTTCCTACCTTGTTGGTGAACCAACTTAGCTAAGTAATTACTACACCACAAGCTTAAGAACTTTAATCCACAAATTAAACATCACTCTGGTCTTTCATAACATCTCTTTTTATTTGACTTCAAAGGACAAGCATACAAGTAAGCAAGGTGAAAATGTAGCAGATAATTTGGCAAAGCTAGCATAGACCTAAGTAGGGAAAAACAAACATTAAATTCTAGTGATTTAAACTAAAGAGTAACTAATAATTCAGGGACACATTCAGATTTCCCATCTTTTTGATCATTTCCAAGCATATAGAATCAAGTAACAATACAACCTTTTGGTGGTGCCTTCTAGCTATCTCTTTGTTATCATCATCCTCCCTGGATGATGGTGTACTATTTTTCCAGAAGGTTACTTGAATCCCTGCAGAGTTATGGAAAGTTGCTTGTTCCCCAAGCACTTGAGAAATAGTCAGCATGCATGTATACTCATGAATTTCTGAACTTTATTTGGTGTGTGAGCACCAAACTTAGTTCCTTACCTAATGCAACAGATTGAATATATGCATAGAATCTCATGTGCTTTTATTAATAAAACGAATATGAACTAGAAACTAAACTGTTGTTAAGTGGTTTCCCTGATTGGTTGGGGCTAGCAATATGCCCCTTGAAATCTTTGGTGGAACACCAAACTTAGAATTACGCATTCACTTTTGGATTGTTTTGGTGTGCAACACCAAACTTAGCTCCTTACAATACAGGAAAAACTACTTGTAACTTTTATTGAAAAGATCATGAAAAGGAAACTACCTTAGGTTGGGTTGCCTCCTAACGAAGCGCTCTTTTAACGTCGCTAGCTCGACGATTTCTCCATCAGTTGAGATGATACTTCATTTTGGGGTTTTCCCCCATGTTGCCCATGTAGTGCTTGAGCCTCTTTCCGTTCACAGTGAAAGTCCTCTTTGAACTTTCCTCCATAATTTCTATGTGTCCATGTGGTGAGACCTTTGTGATGAGAAAGGGTCCAGACCACCTTGATTTGAGTTTTCTATGGAAGAGTCTCAATTTGGAGTTGTAGAGGAGCACTTGCTGTCCTTTTTCGAAGCTCCTGGGTGTCAGATTAAGGTCATGTCTTATCTTTGCCTTTTCTTTATAGATCTTGGTATTTTCATAGGCTTGAGATCTAAACTCCTCCATATCCTGCAACTGCAAGACTCTTTTTTCACCAGCAGCAATGCTATCAAAATTTAGTAGCTTGAGAGCCCAGAGGGCTTTATGTTCCAGCTCCAGTGGTAAATGACAGGCCTTTCCATACACCAGTTGATACGGGGACATCCTAAGAGGTGTTTTGAATGCCGTTCTGTATGCCCAAAGAGCATCATCTAGCTTCTTCGCCCAGTCTTTTCTTGATGCTCCTATAGTCTTCTCCAGAATCCTTTTTAGCTCTCTGTTAGATATCTCGGTTTACCCACTTGTTTGGGGGTGGTAAGGTGTGGCAACCTTGTGTTTCACTCCATATCGTAAGAGAAGAGCTTCTAGTGGTTTGTTACAGAAATGGCTTCCTCCATCACTGATGAGTGCTCGTGGGACTCCGAACCGGCTAAAAATATTCTTTCTGAGGAAGTTTATGACCACCTTGTTATCATTTGTTGGGGTTGCAATAGCCTCTACCCACTTGAAAACGTAATCCACTGCTACCAAGATATACTTGTTTGAATATGAGGTTGGGAATGGTCCCATGAAATCGATCCCCCATACATCAAACAGTTCCAGCTCTAAGATGAAATTCTGCGGCATCTCATTTCTTTTGGGTAGGTTGCCAGCTCTTTGACATTCATTGCAGTTCTTTGCTACTTCCTTGGCATCCTTGAAAAGGGTGGGCCAAAAGAATCCACTCTGTAATACCTTGGCTGCAGTTCTTTCTCCTCCAAAGTGGCCTCCATAGCATGAGCCATGGCAGTTCCATATGACCTCTCTTCCCTCTTCTTCTGAAACACATCTTCTCAGGATTCCATCTGAACACTTCTTGAAGAGATACAGCTCATCCCAGATAAAATATTTTGCATCATTGATGAGCTTTCTTTTTTGATGTTTGTTGATCTCTGGAGGTAAAGCCCCATTTGCCTTGAAATTGGCAATGTTTGCAAACCAGGGTACTTTGTGAACCGTCATTAACTGCTCATCTGGGAAACATTCATTCACACTTGTATCATGTGTTCCACCTTTGTCATGAGGGATTCTGGATAAGTGATCGGCTACCTTGTTCTCCACTCCTTTCTTGTCTCTAATCTCAATATTGAATTCCTACAACAATAAGATCCATCTTATCAGTCTTGGTTTTGATTCCTGCTTGGCAAACAAATATTTTAGTGCTGTGTGGTCTGTGAAAACAATCACTTTGGCACCAATGAGGTATGATCTAAACTTGTCAAATGCAAAAACTATTGCCAGCAACTCCTTTTCAGTAGTGGTATAATTTCTTTGAGTGTCATTGAGGACTTTGTTGGCATAGTATACTACATGGACTAAGTTATCTTTTCCTCTGCCCTAACACTGTCCCAACTACAAAATCAGATGCATCACACATCAGTTCAAATGGTAAGTTCCAGTCAGGTGGGGAAATGATAGGGGCAGAGGACAGCCTCTTCTTTAAATTTTCGAATGCTAGCATGTATTTTTCATCAAAGACAAATGGTGTATCTGATACAAGGAGATTGCTTAAGGGCTTGGCTATCTTTGAAAAATCTTTAATAAACCTTCTGTAAAAGCTAGCATGCCCCAGAAAGCTCCTAATTGCCTTGACATCACTTGGTGGGGGTAATTTTTCAATGAGTTCCACCTTAGCTCTGTCTACCTCAATGCCTTGGTTAGAAACCTTATGGCCAAGAACTATTCCTCCTGTCACCATAAAGTGACATTTTTCCCAGTTCAAGACCAAATTAGTCTCTTGACATCTTTTTAATACCAGGGCCAGGTGATTTAGGCAATTAGGAAAGGAATCTCCGAATACTGAAAAGTCGTCCAAAAAGACTTCAATGAATTTTTCTATCATATTTGAGAAAATGGAGAGCATGCAGCGTTGGAAGGTTGCAGGTGCATTACATAGCCCAAATGGCATGCGCCTGTAGGCAAACACTCCATATGGGCAAGTGAATGAGGTTTTCTCTTGGTCTCTCGGATCAACCACTATTTGGTTATATCCTGAATAACCATCAAGAAAACAGTAATATGCATGTCCTGCAAGTCTTTCCAGCATCTGATCCATGAAAGGAAGGGGGAAATGATCTTTTTTGTAGCTTCATTGAGTTTTCTGTAGTCTATGCACATCCGCCATCCTGTGACAGTCCTTGTAGGGATTAGTTCGTTCTTCTCATTGGGGACTATAGTGATTCCTCCTTTTTTTGGAACAACTTGCACGGGGCTGACCCATGGACTGTCTGAGATCGGGTAAATTACCCCTCCCTGCCATAACTTCATGACTTCTTTCTGTACCACTTCCTTCATGACTAGATTCAGCCTCCTTTGGGGTTGAATGGATGGTTTGGCATCCTCTTCCAACAGTATCTTGTGCATGCATATGGCCGAACTGATTTCCTTCAGGTCAGCGAGGGTCCATCCAATGGAATCCTTATGCTTTCGCAATACTTGGAGTAGTTCATCCTCTTAATCTTGGCTGAGGGCTGAGTTTATGATCACTGGGTAACTTTCATTCTCTCCTAAATATGCATATTTGAGAGTGGGTGGCAGTGCTTTGAGTTCAAGTTTGGGTGCTTCTTTTCTTTCATCCTCCTCCTTTGGTGCACCCTGAACATGAATCTTCGCTGTTGCAGCCTCTTCGCTAGATGCTAATTCCTCTTCTGTTAACCCTTCAAGTTCTTCTTCTTCAAAAATTTCTTGTACTGCATCTTCCAGTGAATCTAACCTCATACACTCTCCTAATGGTTCTTGTGGGTAGCTCATGGCCTTGAATACATTGAATATCATCTTCTTATTGTGTAATCTCAGGGTGAGTTCACCTTTTTGGACATCAATGATAGCTCCAGCAGTGGCCAAGAACGGTCTTCCCAGGATGATGGAGGCCTTGGCTTCCTCCTTCATGTCCAGCACTACAAAGTCTGCTGGGAAGATAAAATCTCCTACCTTCACTAGCAAATCCTCGACTATGCCATGAGAAAACTTGAACGATCGGTCTGCCAGTTGTAGGGCCATTTTTGTTGGCTTAGCCTCCTCAATTCTCATTTTTCTCATCATAGCTATTGACATCAGATTTATGCTGGCTCCTAAGTCACATAGAGCCTTCTCCACTATGATTTCTCCTATAATACAAGGGATCTGGAAGCTCCCAGGATCCTTCAATTTCTGGGGTAGCTTGTGCTGAATGATGGCACTACATTCTTTGGTTAGTATCACAGTCTCATTGTTCTTCCAGCTTCTCTTTTTGGTCATCAATTCTTTCAAGAACTTGGCATAGAGCGGCATTTGCTCTATTGCTTCAGCAAAGGGTATGTTGATTTGTAGTTTCTTGAAGATTTCCAAAAACCTTAAGAACTGGTTGTCGTCCCCCTTCTTCTTCAATTGCTGAGGGTATGGAGCTTTTGGGACGTCTGGCTTTAGCATTTCTCCTTTTTGCTGTGAACTGGGAATGGAAATTTGGACTTCATCTCGCTCCTTTTCCCTTTCATTTGAGTTTTTCTCTTGTGAATCCTTGGGAATTTCCTTCAATTCCTTCCCACTTCTGAGGGTGATAGCCTGACATTCCTCTCTTGGGTTTGGATCGGTGTTGCTGCACAGGTCATGGCTAGAAATTTGCTTGAATAGGTAGCCAATTTGTGTCTCAAGTTTCTTGATGGCAGCATCTTGATTCTGCATATTGGAGCGCACTTCCTCCTGGAACATTTTACTGTCTTGAACTTCCTTGTATATACGTTCAAGTAGAGTCTCAATCCTTGAGAGTCTATCTTCAGATGTTGATGAGTTAGAGTTGGAGTGATGAGAAGGGCCATTTTGACTTTGGTATGGATGTTGAGGTGTGTTGTTAGGTGGGTGCTGATATGATCTCTGTGTGGAATATTGGTGAGCTGTATTGTTGTAGGGGTTGTGGCATCTCTGATATTGGCCTTGATCTTGTTGATTTTCCCATCCAAAGTTTGGGTGGTTCCTCCAACCAGGATTATAAGTTTTGGAATATGGATCATGGGTCTACCTAGGTGAGTTTCCAATGTAGTTGGCTTGTTCCTGATCACCTTCTGCCTCTGCATTTACTCCTTCTTAAGTTGCTGATGAGGTGGTGATTGCTGCTACTTGGTTCCTCTCCATCTTCTTGGTAAGGTCAGCCAGCTGCTTGGTAATAAGCTTGTTCTGGGCTAGCAGTGCATCCATATTATTTAGCTCCATTACTCCTCTAGTGTTGCCTCTTTCAGAAGCATAGAAGTAGTCATTCTCAGCTACAGTCTCAATGACATCTATGGCTTCTTCAATGGTCTTCTTCTTGTTCAGAGATCCCCCAGATGAGTGGTCTACTGCCTTCTTTGATTCGTAAGAAAGACCCTCATAGAAGATGTGTAACTGCACCCATTCATTGAACATATCTGGTGGACACCTTCTTGTCAAATCCTTAAACCTCTCCCATGCTTCATATAGGAGAGGTAAAGGGAAGAAAATAACTAAAACTGAAAGTAAATTACTCAAACAGAATTTAAATCAAACAAAAGAAAATTGCTCAATCTAGTTATCCACCAATTTAATCATTGTTGATACAAAATAATCCCCGGCAACGGCGCCATAAACTTGATGCACGGAAACTTGTCTCTCAACAATTTTTCCCTCGGCAAGTATACCGAATTGTCGTCAAGTAAAAACTCACAATAGAGTAAGGTCGAATCCCACAGGGATTGATTGGTCAAGCAATTTTAATTGGAGGAATGTTCTAGTTGAGCTAAGCAGAATTTGATTTGAGAATTACAGAAAATTAAATGGCGGGAAAGTAAATAACAGAAAGTGTAAATGCTGGAATTAAAGAGCAAAATGTAGATGGCAGAAAGTAAATTGTAGAATCTTAAATGGGGATTTAGGGAAATGGACATAAAAGTAAATGGCAGAAAGTAAAGAGAATGGGTAAGATTAGAAATGGGGAATTCATTGGGCTCAGGAGATGTTGTATTCTCCGGATCAAGTTCATCTTCATCTCTTCCTCAATCAATGCATTTATTGATCTCCTTGGCAATCTTAAGTGATTAAATTCCAATTCCTTGGTAATTCAATCTCTCAAATCTTGATCAATAGCCAATTCCTTGGTCTAATTGCTCATGAGAAGAGATGAAGAGTGATCACTGATTATACCACATGTATTCCCAAATCAAAGTGTTGGTAGGATTATATGTCACTATATCCATCCAAATCCCAATTTGGTCCAACATGAGAAAGCATTTCTAGCATGAACTCTTCATTCCTCTTCCAAGGTTCCGAAGAGATCCAAGTATGAATAGCTTCTTTTCCAAGACAACTACCCAATTGGATGAAGATTGAAAGCTTTCTAGTAAAATCAAGAGAAAAGAAAGAAGAAGAATAATGAAAACTATTATTGATCCATCAAATTACAACAGAGCTCCCTAACCCAATGAAAGGGGTTTAGTTGTTCATAGCTCTGGGAATGGAAAGCAAAGATGGAGAATACATTCTGAAAGTAAAACTAGAGTTGCAGAGAAAGTAAAATTATACAGAGAGTAGTTATCCCAATGCCCAAAAAGCTCCTTCTCTAGTTCAAAACTACTCCTATATATACTACTCTTCTGATCTTCTAGTTGGCTCTTCAAGTCTTTGGATATGGGCCTTTGGATCTTGAGTTTAAAGCAGTTTAGAATCTTCAGTGGGCTCAGCTTTACTTGTAGAGAGAGTGTGAAGTAGGCATGGACTTTAGCTAGGATGTTAGTGGCGTTAACGTTAAGTGAAAATGTGGGTTCGAGAACGTTAGTGATGATCACCTTTTTCACTAACGTTCCTAGCCCAAGATGGTTCACGTTAACTTCAACGTTAGTGGCACTAACATGACCACTAACGTTGCCTCTTAGCCCATCGCAAGCGTTATTAGCGTTTACCTTTGCCAATAACGTTGCTCTTAGCCCCCCTTTTCTCACATTAGAGTCCACGTTAGTATAACTAACGTGGCTCTTAACGTGGGCATGCCTTAGCCTCGAGAGCGTTAGTGACACTTACCTTTGTCACTAATGCTCCAAACGCCCCTTCTCACGTTAGTGCCTCACGTTAATTGTCTTAACGTGGCCACTAACGTTGTGGTGATAGCCATCTCCAACGTTAGTGACAAAGGTGGGTGTCACTAACATTGACTCATCATTCCTTCCTCCACGTTAGCTTCCATGTTAATGCAATTAACGTGGCAGCCAACGTGGCTCATAGTGGCTTGGTCCAACGTTAGTGACAAAGGTGAGTGTCACTAACGTTGGCAACTCCTTGCTCCTCCTACGTTAGAGTTCATGTTAATGTAGTTAACGTGACTCTTAACGTGACCAATTGGGCTTAGTCCAACGTTAGTGACAAAGGTGAGTGTCACTAACGTTGGCATGGTCTTCCTTTCCACGTTAGAGTTCACGTTAACTAAGTTAACGTGACTCTTAACATGGCTAATTGCCAATTTGGAGCGTTAGTGGTATTTACTTTTACCACTAACGCTGGAGCTTCCTTTCTCTCCACATTAACTACCACGTTAATGTAGTTAACGTGGCAATTAACGTGGGCCACGATGGTTTCGAAGGCGTTATTGGCAATCACTTTTCTTATTAACGTTGCAAGTTTATTCCCATTCCACGTTAGTGGTCACGTTAATTAGATTAACGTGGCTGCTAATGTGGCTCTTCCTTGCTTCCTTTGTCCTGAAATCAAGCAAATAAAGTGCATCAAAGCTCTAATCCAAGTTATAAGACATGCATTATCCAATTTGTCATTCAATTCATGCATAATTCTCATAAAATCACATGAAATTCACAATTTTTTCTTGAATTAAGATGTAAGTGATTATCTATCCAAAACTTGCTTATTAACTAAGAAAATGCATGAAACTACCCTAAAACAGTAAAGAAAAGGTCAGTAAAACTGGCCAAAATGCCCTGGCATCAATAATCCTAATTTGTTACGCACTCGGAGAGTAAATTCTTTGTCTGAGCTAAAAGAGTCTAATATTGATGAACCTCAGTTCTAATAGAACAAAAGAGGTTGGAAGAGTTGCATATAGGTTGCTAGCACCGATGGAAAATGGACAATTTCAGTTTCGTCTGTTTTGTCTTGATGGCGATGAGTATATGCGCCTCATGTTTGATATCTATGGGAGAATCATTGGGGGAACAAGTGATGGAGCTTTTTATGGAGGATAATGATGTTGGTGGTGGTGGTTCTGGCCACTCGAATTTCATCTAAGACAACCAACCTCTTGCACCACTACCACTGCACTATGCTAGTCCAATGGTAGAGATGGACGTGAACGGTGAGGAGCCTGATGAGGAGTATGTTGTCGATAGCGACGATGGTGGTTCTTTTGAGGATGATGATAAGGAGGAGTTTGTACCAGAGACTTCGGTTGGTGCTTCAGTTCGGTATCTTTTGCTTGTCCTGCAACCAATTTTGGAGTTATCAGCTGTACACAGTCACTATCATACACTGGATCTGGATGCAATGCATGACAAAATTCTATTTTCCAATATGGGTGGGGATGATTATAACATAGACGGTAGTGTGGAATTTCGCATTGGTCACAGATTCAAAAGCAAAGAGGCAATCATGCAAGGTGTGAAGAATTACAGCATTCGAAGAAGTGTTGAGTACTAAATTGTGGAGTTGGATCGATCAAAGTACCATATGCATTGCAGGCAATTTGCAGTAGGATGTCTATGGAGTCTCTGTGTTGCTCTTCGATAGAATCTCGAGTATTGGTAAGCATTACTTTGTATTGTAATGTATATTCTTATTTATCATGATTATTTTGGTTTTAAATTTCTATCGATTATATTTTTATTCGTTAGGGAGGTGCGTAAATTTGGCGGTCTGCACACCTGTTTAGCCTCCAGCATGTCTCAGGACCAAAGACAGCTGGACAGCAACCTAATATGTAGTATCATCTTTCTCTCATATAGTCCAACCCATCAATTACTATTCCTGTTCTACAAGGTGTAGTTAGGTATAGCTATCACTTCAAATCCTCATACAGAAAAGTCTGGATGGCAAAGTAAAAGGCAATTGTGCAGATATACAGTGATTGTGAGGAGTTATATAATAAGGTTCTGAGGTTGCTTCAACCATTGCAGAATTGTTGTCCCGGAACAATATGTGATTTCAGGAGCGTATCGTACTATGATGGGTACTTGGTGGTATGCGACTGCAACTAATTTGATAGTGTTCTGGGCTTTTTCTCCCTGTGTGAAGGCTTTCAAGCATTGCAAGCCCTTCATCTCCATCGATGGGACGCATCTATATGGCAAATATGGTGGTGTGTTGCTAATTACAGTGGCACAAGACGGTAAAAGTAACATTCTTCCTGTGGCATTTGCAATTTTCGAGTTTGAGACTACGGATTCCTGGTCATTCTTCCTTACCAATCTCAAACAATATGTGACACCACAAAAAGGACTTTTGATTATATCTGATAGATCCCAAGTGATCAAGGCTGCACTTAGAGCTGATGATAGTGGTTGGAAGACTCCTAGAGCGTTCCATGCGTACTATGTCAGGCACATGATCGCAAATTTCATGTCTCATTTCAAGTCTGTCGTGAAAAAGTGATATCTCATGAATGTTACTTATAGTCCAAGCAAAGCTGGGTACGAGTGTTACATGGATTCTTTGAGGGGGCTATCGTGTGAGATGGCAGACTGGGCCGGTAGATTCAACAAGAAAATATGGTTACAACATTGTGACAGCAGTCACAGGTTTGGACACATGACAACTAACCTCTTTGAGTGTATGAATGCAGTTCTAAAGAGTAAGCTATATTTACTAATTTCAGCCATCATTAGATGCACTTATGAGAGGCTGCAATAGTTGTTCGTCAGGAAGGGTAGGGAGGCACACGCACAAATGGAAGCCGGTAATTGACTTTTACAGTGGCTGCTAGCTACTGTTGAGAAGAACAGGGAGGGAATCTCCAAGATGCGTGTTACACACTACGACAGGATAGCCTCAGTGTTTGTGATGGAGGAGTTAAAGCCTTTTGAGGGTTGGGGTCAAGGTTCATTCTGTGTTTGGTTGAGTACGGGGACATGTGACTGTGGTCTTTTCCAGTCACTTTATTTCTTGTGTCGTCATGTACTTGATACTTGTGCCACTGCAAGTGTCGAGTGTGGGACATATGTTCATCCAGTGTACATGTAAGAAGCTGTGTTCAAGGTGTACGAGGTTGAGTTCCCCCCTGATATCAGACTAGAAGCTTTGGCCAAAATGGTATGGGACACGTGCATCCTAATCCTGCCATGCGTAGGAAAGTAACCAGCAGACTAGTTTCCATGAGGTTTCATAATCAGATGGATGAGGTTGAGCATTAAGAGAAACGGTATGGCCTATGTAGGCAAGCCGGCCATACTCAGAGGTAGGGGTGGCAAACGGGCCGAAATCCACTGGGCCAGCTCGTGTAACCCGCCAAAAAGGCTGGCTGAGCTGAAAATTTGAAACCACCAAACTTAAAAAGCTCGCCTAACCCACACTGCCTAATCCGTGGGCTTTGACGGGCTTCGGCAGGGCAGGACAGGCTTCCTCGGAGGGCCAGAAGTTTTTTAGTCAGGGCCATTTTTTTTATAAATTTCTATGATATTATTGATCTACAAGAGGACGAAGATGATAATTGAAGATGTTTTAAGTTATATTTTGGATTATATTTTATGTTTGATTTATTATAAACTTAAATATGTTTAATTATATGTTCTGGACAAAGTTTGTTTTGCTTTAGACAAAGTTGGTTTTATTATTTTGGTTCAAAAAACTTAGTTTATGATTATGTTTATTACATATTTATAATTATAAAGACTTTAATGTTTGTAAATTTAGAAATTATAATTTTTTTATATCTTTAGAAATTATAATTTATTGAAATAGTTGTGAAATTATATATATTATTTAATATTTAATGATTTATGAAAAAATAGAGATTTGGCGGGCTTGACCCGCCAACCCACCAGCCTACCGATAGGGAGAACGGGGGAGAAATTCAGGACTGCCTCACTAGGTGAAACGGATCAGCCCGCCAGATGGCGGGTTTTTGGCGGGACGAACTTTTTCGTTTGCCACCCCTACTCGGAGAGGCTATTCCAATCAACCCACAAAGGATAACTAGTCGTGTTGTTTATTTCATTTATTACAAGTGGAATGCAAAAACTGAATTAAAAATCGACATTCTTCATTCAAGTATACTTCCAATAGGATGGATAATAGACGATGATAGATAAATTCAACTTCTAATAAGCTAATTAAAGTGTCCATATATAAACTAGAGAAAAGTACAAAACACAAACTAAATAAACTACTACACACAAACTAAATAAAAGTACAAAATACAATATAAATAATACAAAATGTATATAAAATACATCATCGATGTTGGTCAGGTGGGTCATGCAAGCAATACCAGTGCCATAGGCTGGAGGCTGTGTTTGCCGAGATGGTTTGCCAAGTCGTAGAGCCGGAGGAGCCTATGCGTGCGGTGGTGGAGGTGACAGAGGAGGTGGAGGATGTGGGTACACTTGACTATCATGGTACTACACATGAGTATATGGCTGTGTCTTGTAGTGAGGTTGTATAGGTCGATAACATGGTGGTGCAGGCAGTGGCTGTGATGCAGTTATCAGTCGCCCATAGTCGACCGACAGGGGTGTCACATACTAAGAATTGGGGCAGGCGTTTATGCCGTATGAGGATCTAGGCCCCGGTGGCAAGTAAGGAACCCACACTGAGGTAGATGCAGGAAATGATGAATGATGAAAATTTGCCTAACACTTTACTTTTTGTCTGTGTGAAACTGGTCCGCAAGACATTGCATTGTTTGCTGGTTAGTAGTATGAATTTGAAATACCTTATCGAATTGGATCTTGTCTAACATGGACTCTCATGATCACTGCTCGTTGCACCAAGATTAACCCAGCCAGGTGGAGCCGTAAAAGAATTGTCCTGAACATATTGTGCCTATGTGCCCGAGGGTGAGGATGGCGGTGGTGGTGGTGGTGGTGGTGGTGGTGGTGAGTCCTCCTCGGTGGCTGGTATGTCACTGACTCACTGTGATCCTCCTTCCATAAATACTCGGCCTCCTTCTCATACTCGATATCTAACCATTCTCTACGAGGTCTGACCCGCTCATTCTGGGGCCCCACAGCTCTTTTGTGATCCCTGGCACCCCTCTCTCTCTCCTAGTCGACCTATGAGTGTCTGGTCGAACCTCCCTGTCACACCTACGACGATCAGGGACATTCTGGAGAAAGTCAAGCACGTGTCTAACAGATTGGCAGTAGGCTGCACGTCATCTGGGAAAGTCAACAGCCTAGGATCATCAAGCACGTCTTGACCAGAAAAATGTCTAATGTGGCAAGCATTCTAGTACCAAGCCCAATAGTCCTATGTAGGCTGGTAGTCTGTGAATGGTTGGATGGAAATCCTGTGACCTCCCTTAAATCAAGCCCTCTATCTATCGTACCACTTCCGATGTTGGGTGGGCTACCACACGTCCTCTCCCCATCCTGTGGTGGTCAGGAACCTGTCAACATTGAATACGGCTCCGGGCACTGGCTACTCACCATCGAATTGCCGTTTTACCCGATCAACATGGTGAAACTCAACAATGTTGAAATAGACCAAGGAAACTATAGTCATCCATGTCCCCCACTCTGTCTCCTCCTTCAACCAGTCCGAACTGATGGCCTACAAGGCTGGGTCGTCGTACAATGTTCACAGGAACTACAAAATAAAGTGTAATATAATCGTCATGTTACCTTCGATACATACGAGAACTAATTATTTAGCGACAACTAAATAATACAATTTCCCGTACCTCATGCAATTGCAACCGATCCAAGAAAAGACGCCATCGGAGAACTCTCTGGTCAAACTGGTCCTTACTTTGCTAGAACATACCTATCAAGCTGTGGACATATGCAATACTAATGTCAGAATAGTTACCTCATAGCCAAAGGAAACGTCAGAATCTGTCTATCAAGTGGGAAGCACAGAGAAATCTATGGTATATCCATGAGACTAGTAGTGAAGTGCATCCAGCATCGTAGGTGGTGGATTAATATGCTACAGAGCGTAAAGAGTGGTACGTCTATGCAAGCATAGTGGATCCCTAAGATAGACTGCGAAACCTCTCAAAGTCCTATAATAATGACAGCCAACTAATATGGACCTGATTGTTTGACTTGTCTGTCATCAGGTAACCCCAGATTAGCAACAGGATGTAACACCTCATGTATTGTCGGAGGGTGGCTGCATTTGCAGTAAGCGAAAAACTAAAAGAGAGAAGAGTTAAAAGGATGTTACCATGGTGGGGTGTCTCCTACCTAGCACTTTGGTTTAAAGTCCTTAAGTTGGACTTTTTGAGTGAAACTTGTGTCAAGGTGGCTTGTGCTTCCACTCTTCCTTGAATTGCCACCCATGTTTGCTTTTCTAAAATCTTCCAGGATCCCAAACAAAGTACGTCAAGCTCTTAAGCAACTTCAAGCAAGCAATTGGGACCTAAGATTGTTGGTTGTAGAATTGTATGTCTGGATCCCACACATTAGTTTTCCAGTCATTCTCTTGTTGATTCTGATGCGCCACTATTTGGTGGTGCATTCTATGTTGAATTTAAGGGATTTTATCACCCTTTTCCCACATTTATCCACTAAAGTAGCATGGTTTTATATATTCTCCCTAATTTGTGCTTAAGAGTGAAAACATGCTTTTTAGGCCCTTAATTGGTTATTTTAATTCACGTTTGATTCCACTAGATGCCTTGATGTGTTTGTTGAGTGATTTCAGGTTGAAAAGGCTAGGAATGGATCAAAGGAATGAAGAAAAAAGCATGCAAAGTGGAGAAATCATGGGAAATCAAGGATTTGGGATGCATTCATCGACGCGCACGCGCAGCAGACATGCACGCGTGGAATGTGAAGTCGCATGGCGATGCGTACACGTACATGACGCGTACGCATGGAAAGCTAATTGTCAAGCAACGCGTACGCGTGACCCACGCGTAAGCGTCGATGCTTGCACGTGACTTCATTAAAGTGAAAACGCTGGGGGCGAATTTTGGGCTTCCTAGGCCCAAATCCAACTCAACTCTGAGCCTATTATATGCAGAAATCAAGAGGAGTCAAAGGGGGGAAAGTCATAATTGAATTTTGGAGGGAATGTTTTAGTTATTTTCTAGAGAGAGAAGCTCTCTCTTCTCTCTAGAATTAGGTTAGATGTAGATTAGGATTTCTTAGATCTAGGTTTAATTCATGCTTTGATTTACTTTTCCTTTATCAATTCCTGTTCCTCTACCTTTTTCTTTCTCTAGTTTAGCATTTAATTCTAGTAATTCTCTACTTGTTGTTGATGCACTTTTGTTTTTCTATTTCTCTTTTAATGCAATTTATGTTTCATGTTCCTTTATTGTTGATTTGAATTGTTGTTGTCAATTTCCTTGCAATTAGTAGTTGTAGATTTATAATTCTTGCAATTTGATTTTACTTTTCTTTTATGCCTTCCAAGTGTTTGACAAAATGCTTGGTTAGATTATAGAGTAGGTTTTTCTCCTCTTGGCTTTGGTTGAGTAATTGGAGACTCTTGAGTTATCAAACTCTTTTGTTGATTGATAATTAAAAGTTGCTAGTTGATTTAAATTCCACTAACTCTAGTCTTTCCTTAGGAGTTGACTAGGACTTGTGGACTCAAGTTGATTTCTCCACTTGACTTTCTTTCATAGTTAGAGGTTGACTAAGTGGGGGCAATGGACAATTGATGTCATAATTGAGGAAGATAATGAGGATAGGACTCCTAGTTCTCATACCTTGCCAAGAGCTTTCTTAGTTATTAGTTTGCTTTTTTTTTTTTACAATTTATCTTTCATGTCTCTTATCAAAACTCCAAAATATACAACCCATAACCAATAGCAAGAACACTTCCCTGCAATTCCTTTGAGAGATGACCCGAGGTTTGAATATTTCAGTTATTGTTTTTAGGAATTTGTACTTGTGACAAACAATTTTTTGCATGAGAGAATTATTTGTTGGTTTAGAAACTATACTTGCAACGAGAATTTATTGTGAAATTCTATACCATCGAAAAATCCACTCATCAGATTCTTGCTCTTGCACTTGGATGAAAAACCTCCCAATTTTTCTTTGAAGCACCCAATTAACTCTTGGACTCCTCCTAATTGGACCTTGTACCACTTCCGAGTTTTACTTCTTGATTTGGCTTCCTTGGTGAGCCTTGAACTCCTTTTGCAACCAACACCCATTCCTTCATTGTTGAACACCTCAAGAAGGATCTTAAGTTGGTGATCCGTTTCCAAGATAGCAAATTGATGTGGGCCTAAGAAGTTCATGGAGAATTTTGTTACCCACTCAAATTGCCCTTGGATTGGAGTCATCCTATTGGACTCCTGCATGAATGCCTTCACTTCTTGGGTGACCACCTCTTCCTCACCACCCATATCTCTCTCAAAATCAAAGGAGAAAGGTTTATCAAGATCATTGAGGGGATTGAACAAGGTGGACAAAAAATCATTAATGATGGAATCCACTACTTGATCAAACTCCCTCAATTCTCTATTTACCTCTTGTGGTTCAATTGTTTTACCTTCCTCCTCTTGTGACTCAAGCCTTAATTCTACCTCTTCTCTTTTAGACTCCATGTTCTTCTCCTCACTACACTCCTTAGTTGATCGTCCATATTTCTCACGGAAAATGTTTTGATTGCTTGAGCATAGTAGGGCTAAGCGGTTTACCGCTTCGGCTATGGTAGCCGTGAACTCCCCTTGCTTCTTTCAAAATTCATCTTGCTCTTGGAGAAAAAGTTAAAGATTTTGTTGTTCATCGGGTAAGGGTTGGAGAACTTTACATTTTGGTGAAAAAGAAGGTTCAATGGTTGGGAGAAAGGTTGTATAACTGGAAGGTGTATTATGTGGGTGGTATTGAGGTAGTATGTAAGGAGGTGATGGTTCATTTGGTTGATGGTAAGGTATATAAATATTCAGATTCCATGGAGGTGGGTAATGTGGTGCTTGAAGATTTGGCAGTTGAGGGTTGTGTAGTGGATACCGTTCATATCTTTGGATTTGGTATGCACATTGGGGAGGGTTTGACTAATTATAATATGGGAGAGGTGGTTGCCATAAGTGTTGCTCATACGCATACAGTTTCTCCCTCAATTGATTCTCCCACTCCATGATGCAATCCCAATTTGAAGTCATCATACCCTACAATATAGTCACATCCAAACTCCAAGCAACAAGGGTGATAGCCCATAGAGAAAGTAAAAAAATAAAAGCAAAAGACATCGATAATCAAGAAAAAAAACAAACACCTAAGTATTATAAAAAACAACTAAGTAACCAAAAAGTAAGCTATTTACACTATTAACATATTTACAACAACAAAAAACATGACACCATTGCATGTCTCCGGCAACGGCGCCAAAAACTTGATATGAGAATTAACGTTGGTTTAGAATTTCTCAATAGAATAAAATCTCGTTGCAAGCATAATCTAAACCAATAATTAACTCTCAATCAAAGTTTAATTAAAAGATGTCACAATTAACACAAAATAATAACCGGGAGTTTGAAGTCCCGGCTCGTCTCCCTCGGACAATGCAATTAGGGGTGTCACACTCTTGGTTGTGAGGAAAAGGGGGTTTTCAATTGTGGAATGAAAGATTAAAAGAACTAAGAAATAAAAGAACTAAGAAATGATCAAAAAGGGAATTAAAGCAAATTAAAAGAAAGCAAGATCAAAACTTAGTGAAAATGCTATGCAACATAAAAGATCCTTGACTTGGGAATGAGAATTAAGGAATCCTATCATCGTCATAACCACAACTATGGCAAATATGATGAGTCGATCTCGCTTCGTTAACCCCTAACATCGAGCAGTAAGTCAAGCAAGTATAATTGACCTTAATCCATAAGTCCTAGCTAACTTACTAATTTCTTAGTAAAAACTTAGTGTCAATGGAAACAAGAATCAACTAATGACCCAAGAATTACCACTAAATATCAGACATCATGGCTTTAGTATCCTAAGAACTCATTTCCCAAGCCAAGGTGTGAAAATCTACTCAAAATCTAAAGTTGCCATTTTCACAAACATCTTGTGGGTATAAAAGCAAAACATGAAAAATTGCAAAGGAAAATGAAAACTATAACCAAACTATTCATAATATCAACAATAAACATGCAATCAAGCAAATATAAACCATAAAATACTAAATTCATCAACCAAAACTTCAAGAAATCAAAATTGAATATGTTACCAAAGTAACTTGAACAAGAGGAGAATATAGCAAAAGTAGTGTAATTAAAAAGGGAATTAAAGAGTACTTACAATAAATATGAGCAAAATCCAAACCAAAATTGAAACTATAAAATGCTACAATTAACCCTAAATAAACCCTAGGAGAGAATTTGAAGAAATCTACTCTACACTACTCCTACTCCTAAATTATGTGTTCTAATACAAAAAATGAGCTCCCTAAGCTCCCTAAGCTAATGCTTTGATATGGAATAAATTTCCCTTCATATAACACTTCAATTCAGCTTCCATCCTTCCAAAATTGGGCCAAGAAGGCCTCCAATTCTCGATCCACGTACTTCATTAATGAAGTCATGCGCAGGGACTTGTGCATATGCACAGATGTGTGTGTATGTACACTTGCTAATTTTTTTCACTTATGCGTACGCACAGAAGGTTGTGTGTAGGCACATTTGTTGATTGCTGCACTTGTGCGTACGCACAGGGGGTTGTGCGTACACACACTTGACTGTGTGATTCTCCTTTATTTTCTTCATGTGTTCTCCCTTCTTGCATGCTTCCTTCCACTTTTGCCTAGCCATTCTTGCCTTTTGGACCTGAAATAACTCACAAAATATATTACGGCATCGAATGGAATAAAAGTGGAATTAAATTGCTCAATTTAAGCAGAAAAATACATGTTTTCATATTTAGGTCAAATCTAGAGAGAGAACACAAAAGTATGCTATTTTGGTGATTAAGTGTGAGTTTATGTGATGAAATCCGTCTAATTCAAGCCAAAAATTATCGTCAAATATGGAATCATCAATTTCCCCACACTTAAACAATAGCATGTCTTCATGCTAAATACAAACAAGGAGAACGATCAAAGGGTAACAACTTATTAAATGCAACTATCTATATGCATGCAAGTATACTATATGCTATCTATATCTATCTATACCATAGTGTCCTATTGATTTGGTGAAAATAAACAATCAAATTCCAAGCAAGTATATTGGTGCACGGAATTGTGATCACACTTTTCACAACTTCGGTACAACTAACCAGCAAGTGCACTGGGTCGTCCAAGTAATAAAACCTTACCCGAGTAAGGGTCGATCTCACGGAGATTGCCGGCTTGAAGCAAGCTATGGTCATCCTGTAAATCTTAGTCAGGCGGATTCAATTGGTTATGAGTTTTGATAATCGAAAGATAAATAAAACGTAAATTAAAATAAAGATACTTATGTAATTCATTGGTGGAAATTTCAGATAAGCGTTTGGAGATGCTTTGTTGCCTCTGAACCTCTGCGTTCCTATTGTCTTCATCCAATCATGCGTGTTCCCTTCCATGGCAAGCTGTATGTTGGTGGATCACCATTGTCAATGACTATCATCCGTCCTCTCAGTGAAAATGGTCCAAGCACGGCTTCTGTACGGCTAATCATCTGTCGGATCTCTCGTCTCAGATGAAGAATACCAGGCACAGCTACTGCACGGTTAATCATCTGTCGGTTCTCACATGTGTCGGAATAGGATCTCTCTATCCTTTTGCACACTGTCACTACGCCCAACATTCGTGAGTTTGAAGCTCGTTTGTTCTAGCCTTTACCACGAAAGTTCTGATCTCTGTGATTTCGACTGCTCTGTTGTTAGGAGATGCAAGTCAAAGTCACGAACCAGAGGCCTAAGAGATTATACTCCAGCTATCGTCCAATGACTACGTTGAACATCATGTAGACCGCTTGTGGTTGTCAGGCACGCGGATCTTGGCTAACCGACTAATGAAGATAGTGGGTGATTGTCATGGGTCATCCCTTCATTCTGACTTAACTGAATTAAGAATGAGAGTATATCTTGGAGAAGAGACATGCGTGAATTGAGAGAGAAACAATAGTACTTTCATTAATTCATGAAGAACTTCTATGAGGTGTAGAAACTCCACCGTAGAAAATACATAAGAGAAAAATTTCTTGGCATGGCCATGTGGCCAGCCTCCCAATGTGAAAATGGCATAAGCTTCGAATACAATAGTAAAAAGTGCTATTTATACTAAACTAGTTACTAAGGATTACAGAAAATAAGTAACTAAGTGCAGATAGTGCAGAAATCCACTTCCGGGGCCCACTTGGTGTGTGCTTGGGCTAAGCATTAAGATTTACACGTGCATAGGCCTTTTTTAGAGTTAAACGCCAGCTGGGATACCAGTTTGGGTGTTTAACTCTAGTTATGGTGCCAGTTCCGGCGTTTTACGCCAGAAAAGGGTCTCTGGCTGGTGTTGAGTGCCATTTTGGGCCATCAAATCTCGATCAAAGTATGAACTATTATATATCATTGGAAAGCCCAAGATGTCTACTTTTCAACGCAATTGAGAGTGCGCTAATTGGGCTTCTGTAGCTCTAGAAAATCCACTTCGAGTGCAGAAGGGTCAGAATCCAACAGCATCTGCAGTCCTTTCTCAGCCTCTGAATCAGACTTTTGCTTGGATCCCTCAATTTCAGCCAGAAAATACCTGAAATTGCAGAAAAATGCACAAACTCATAGTAGAATCCAGAAATGTGAATTTTTGCATAATAACTATAAAAATATACTAAAAAGTAACTAAAACATATTAAAAACTATGTAAAAACAATGACAAAAAGCGTATAAATTATCCGCTCATCATATATGAACATATAGGGCTAAGCAAAGAAATAATTCAATATAATCAAAATCCCAAAGAATTGATCCAATTTTCAGAATGAAGCAACTTGTAAGAATACATAATAAGAGGTGTGGAAACATAGATTGAGTAATCGAACCCTCACTGGATGTGTATACACTCTCATCATACTTTCAAGGATTTGCTCTTCATCTAACAATCAACAAACATATGATGCATGAATGCAAATATCTTGAGGACTTCTTAGGGTTGTAATGGGGTTAGGGTTAAGGTAGGATAAACATGGATAAGTGGACTAAGAGATTGAATCCTTGATTAGCTTAAGTATCTAACTCAACCTATATCAACCAAATAACAAAAATATGCAACCTAACTTCCCATTCCCCCTTTTTACGCACATTCATGCATCTTTTTTCATCTAAATCCACATATGCATTTCTTATTTATTTTTTTTCTTTTTCTTTAGGATAACTTTATCCCTTTTTTTCATTTTTTTTCTATTTCTTTTTCTCTTCTCTCTTTTTTTTCCAAAAACAAATGCATATGATTAAAGCAAGTTCACACATGAATGTGTACCCATTTTCCAAAATTTTCAATGAATATCCAAAATAAAATTTTTCTCTACCAATGCTTCCTAAAATTTCCCCCACTTAAATGACACACACACCTCAACCTAAACCAATCAAAGATACAATTCAAGGTTATTCTTGGTTTTTCACTTAGGGTTAGTGATGTAGTAACAATTAAAACAAAAGGGGATTAAAAAGCTCAAATTGGCTTACAAGGATAGATATAAAGTTTTGGCTATATGGGTAAGTAAGCGTTAATTAAAATAATGGTCTCAATCATGCTAAATGCATACAAAATATCAAACATCGGAAATAAAGAATCAAGAAAATCTAAGATCACAATAATAGAAGGAGCATAGCACACAAGAACAAAATAGTGGTCAAAATATGTAATCACACATTATAAGCTCAACAACTCACAAGGTTGTTTGTTCTATCTCTCTTTTATGTTCCACAAAAAAATTATTCAAGCAAGTTTGAAAATAATTTTCCAAATCAAATAATAGAATGCCCTAAAAGAGATTTTTTGGAGATTTTTGTTGTTTTCACCAAAATTATTTCCTATATAAGTATGTATGTTGTTGATGAGCGGATAATTTATACGCTTTTTGGCATTGTTTTTAGTATATTTTTAGTAGGATCTAGTTACTTTTAGGGATGTTTTCATTAGTTTTTATGTTAAATTCACATTTCTAGACTTTACTATGAGTTTGTGTATTTTTCTATGATTTCAGGTATTTTCTGGCTGAAATTGAGGGACTTGAGCAAAAATCAGATTCAGAGGTTGAAGAAGGACTGCTGATGCTGTTGGATTCTGACCTCCCTGCACTCAAAGTAAATTTTCTAGAGCTACAGAACTCAAAATGGCACGTTTTTAATTGCGTTGGAACGTAGACATCCAGGGCTTTCCATCAATATATAATAGTTCATACTTTGGCCGAGTTTAGACGACGTAAAAGAGCGTTGAACACCAGTTCTACGCTGCTGTCTGGAGTTAAACGCCAGAAACACGTCACAAACCAGAGTTGAACGCCAAAAACATGTTACAACCTGGCGTTCAACTCCAAAAAGAGCCTCTGCACGTGTAACATTCAAGCTCAGCCCAAGCACACACCAAGTGGGCCCCGAAAGTGGATTTATGCATCAATTACTATGATCTGTAAACCCTAGTGACTAGTTTAGTATAAATAGGACTTTTTACTATTGTATTAGACATCCTGGATTGTATTTTTGATCCTGTGATCACGTTTTGGGGGCTGGCCATTCGGCCACTATTCCAGTATGATCGAGAACCTCAGATGATTAGCCGTGCTGTGACAGAGCATTTGGACCATTTTCACAAGAGGATAGGATGCAGCCATTGACCACGGTGATGCCTCCAGATGATTAGCCATGCAGTGACAGCACATTGGACCATTTTCCAGAGAGGATGAAAAGTAGCCATTGACAATGGTGATGTCCTTACATAAAGCCAGCCATGGAAAGGAGTAGGACTGATTGGATGAAGACAGCAGGAAAGCAGAAGTTCAGAGGGACGAAAGTATCTCTATACCTTTATCTGAAATTCTCACCAATGATATACATAAGTATTTCTATCTTTATTTTCTGTCTATTTATTATTTATTTTCGAAAACTCCATAATCAATTATTATCCGCCTGACTGAGATTTACAAGATGACCATAGCTTGCTTCATACCAACAATCTCCGTGGGATCGACCTTTACTCACGTAAGGTTTTATTACTTGGACGACCCAGTGCACTTGCTGGTTAGTTGTATCAAAGATGTGAATGAAAAACGATTTATTAAGACGTGCGTATAGAGTTTTTGGCGCCGTTGCCTGAGATCACAATTTTGTGCACCAAGTTTTTGGCGCCGTTGCCGGGGATTGTTCGAGTTTGGACAACTGACGGTTCATCGTGTTGCTCAGATTAGGTAATTTTCTTCTTATTTTGTTTTCAATATATATATATATATATATTCAAAAATTTTTGAAAAATTTTTCCTTTGTTTTCGAAAAAAAAAATTTAAAAATAAATGTTTTCAAAAATATATTTTTCTTCAGAATTTTTAAGAATGAATTCTAGTGTTTCATGATGATTTGTTGAATCCTGGCTGGCTGTAAGCCATGTCTAATCTTTTGGACTGGGGTTTCAACTTATCATCACAAGAGCTTGTTGATCCTCACACACTTAGTTGCTCTATACATGGAAAGTATAAATATCTTCTAAAGCTTGGCTGGCTAGTAAGCCATGTCTAACCCTCAGATTGGAGCTTTAGACTAAGAGTACAAGATTCTTGGAATTCATATTAAAAATTTTAGAATCCTTATTTTCCTTTTTCAAATTTATTTTCGAAAAAATCCAAAAAAAAAAAAATCATAAAATCATAAAAAACAAAAAAATATTTCATGTTTCTTGTTTGATTCATCTTGACATTCATAGCATTCTTGCATGCATTCATTGTTTTGATCCAAAATTTTCATGCATTGCATCATTTTCATGTTTTTCTCTCTCATCATTAAAAATTCAAAAATAAAAAAATATCTTCTCCTTTTTCTTCTCTTAAATTCGAAAATTTGAGTTGACTTTTTCAAAACTTTTTAAAATTTAGTTGTTTCTTATGAGTCAAATCAAATTTTCAATTTAAAAATCTTATCTTTTTCAAAATCTTTTTCAAAAATAAAATCTTTTTCATTTTTCTTATTTATTTTCGAAAATTTTAAAATATTTTTCAAAAAAATCTTTTTCTTATCTTTATCTCCTAATTTTCGAAAATAACATCATCAATTAATGTTTTGATTCAAAAATTTCAAGTTTGTTACTTGCTTGTTAAGAAAGATTCAAACTTTAAATTCTAGAATCATATCTTGTGATTTCTTGTGAATCAAGTCATTAATTGTGATTTTAAAAATCAAATCTTTTTCAAAATTAATTTCAATCATATCTTTTCAAAAATATCTTCTTATCTTATCTTTTTCAAAAATTTGATTTTAAAATATCTTTTCTAACTTCCTATCTTCTTATCTTTTCAAAAATTGATTTTCAAAATTTCTTTCAACTAACTAACTTTTTGTTTGTTTCTTATCTTTTTCAAAACTACCTAACTAACTCTCTCTCTCTAATTTTCGAAAATATCTTCCCTCTTTTTCAAAAATTCTTTTTAATTAACAAATTGTTTCAAATTTTAATTTTAATTTTCGAAAATCACTAACTCTTTTTCAAAAATAATTTTCGAAAACTTCCCCCTCTCATCCTCTTCTGTTTTTTTTTTTTTATTTACTAACATCTCTTCCTCACTCACCAAAAATCCGAACCCCCTCTCTCTCTCTGAGTTCAGATTTTCTCTTCTTCTTTTCTTCTACTCTTCCTTTCTTTTTCTACTTACATAAGGGAACCTCTATACCTGAGTAAAAAGGATCCCTATTATTATTATTTTTTTGTTCCCTCTTTTTCATATGAGCAGGAGCAAGGACAAGAATATTCTTGTTGAAGCAGATCCAGAACATCCCTGCTGATTTCATAATCCTAGATACTGGGAAGGATGAGGATGAATCCATCATCCTTGGAAGACCCTTCCTAGCCACAGCAAGAGCTGTGATTGATGTTGACAGAGGCGAATTAGTCCTTCAATTGAATGAGGACTCCCTTGAGTTCAAAACTCAAGGACATCCTTCTGTAAACATGGAAAAGAGGCACAGTAAGCTTCTCTCAAAACAGAGTCAACCAGAGCCCCCACAGTCAAACTCTAAGTTTGGTGTTGGGAGGGCACAACCAAACTCTAAGTTTGGTATTAAACTCCCATATCCAAACTCTAAGTTTGGTGTTGGGGAGTCTCAACAATACTCTGAACATCTGTGAGGCTCCATGAGAGCCCACTGTCAAGCTATTGACATTAAAGAAGCACTTGTTGGGAGACAACCCAATTTTTATTTATCTAATTTTAATTTATTTTCATTGCTTTTCATGTTTTATTAGGTTCATGATCATGTGGAGTCACAAAATAAATATAAAAATTGAAAACGGAATCAAAAACAGCAGAAGAAAAATCACACCCTGGAGGAGGATCTCACTGGCGTTTAAACGCCAGTAAGGAGCATCTGTCTGGTGTTCAACGCCAAAACAGAGCATGTTTCTGGCATTGAACGCCAGAAACAAGCAGCATCCTGGCGTTCAGACGCCAGAAATGCACAGTGAAGAAGAGCTGGCGCTGAACGCCAGAAACAAGCATCTGGCTGGCGTTCAACGCCAGAAATATGCTACATCTGGGCGTTGAACGCCCAGAACAAGCATCAGTTCGGCGTTTAAACACCAAAATTGCATGCAAAGGCATTTTACATGCCTAATGGGTGCAGGGATGCAAATCCTTGACACCTCAGGATCTGTGGACCCCACAGGATCCCCACCTACCACCACTCACTCTCTTCCCTCTTCTCAATGTTCATCCTCTCTTCCCAATAAACACTCTTCCCCAAAACTCTTCACCAATCACCTCAATCTCTCTTCCCTATCACTACTTCACCACTCACATCCATCCACTCTTCCCCATAAACCTACCTTATAAACTCCACCTACCTTCAAAATTCAAAATCAATTTCCCACCCCATTCCCATTGAGGAAGAGAAGCCCATCACTAAGAAAAGGATGGAGCAAACAAGAGAGCCCATTCATAGAGCTCAAGAGACGCATGAAGCTCATCACCATGAGATCCCGGAGATGCCTCAAATGCATTTTCCTCCACAAAACTATTGGGAGCAAATCAACACCTCCCTAGGAGAATTAAGTTCCAACATGGGACAATTAAGGGTGGAACATCAAGAGCACTCCATCATCCTTCATGAAATTAGAGAAGATCAAAAAGCAATGAGGGAGGAGCAACAAAGACAAGGAAGAGACATAGAAGAGCTCAAGGACATCATTGGTTCCTCAAGAAGGAAACGCCACCATCACTAAGGTGGATTTATTCCTTGTTCTTAAATTCTCTATTTTTCGTTTTCTTTATGTTAAGTGCTTATCCATGTTTGTGTCTTATTACATGATCATTAATAATTAGTAACTATGTCTTAAAGTTATGAATGTCCTATGAATCCATCACCTCTCTTAAATGAAAAAATGTTTTAATTCAAAAGAACAAGAAGTACATGAGTTTCGAATTTATCCTTGAACTTATTAGTTTAATTATATTGATGTGGTGACAATGCTTCTTGTTTTATGAATGAATGCTTGAACAGTGCATATGTCTTTTGAAGTTATTGTTTATGAATGTTAAATATGTTGGCTCTTGAAAGTATGATGACAAAGAGACATGTTATTTGATAATCTAAAAAATCATAAAAATGATTCTTGAAGCAAGAAAAAGCAGCAAAGAATAAAGCTTGCAGAAAAAAAATAGCGAAAAAAAATTAAAAAAAAAAAGAGAGAAAAAGCAAGCAGAAAAAGCCAAAGCTCTTAAAACCAAGAGACAAGAGCAAAAAGCCAATAACCCTTAAAACCAAAAGGCAAGGGTAAATAAAAAGGATCCCAAGGCTTTGAGCATCAGTGGATAGGAGGGCCTAAAGGAATAAAATCATGGCCTAAGCGGCTAAACCAAGCTGTCCCTAACCATGTGCTTGTGGCGTGAAGGTGTCAAGTGAAAACTTGAGACTGAGCGGTTAAAGTCAAGGTCCAAAGCAAAAAAACAGAGTGTGCTTAAGAACCCTGGACACCTCTAATTGGGGACCTTAGCAAAGCTGAGTCACAATCTGAAAAGGTTCACCCAATTATGTGTCTGTGGCATTTAGGTATCCGGTGGTAATACTGGAAAACAAATTGCTTTGGGCCACGGCTAAGACTCATAAAGTAGCTGTGTTCAAGAATCATCATACTGAACTAGGAGAATCAATAACACTATCTGAACTCTGAGTTCCTATAGATGCCAATCATTCTGAACCTCAATGGATAAAGTGAGATGCCAAAACTATTCTAGAGGTAAAAAGCTACAAGTCCCGCTCATCTGATTGGAGCTATGTTTCATTGATAGTTTGAAATTTATAGTATATTCTCTTCTTTTTATCTTATTTGATTTTTAGTTGCTTGGGGACAAGCAACAATTTAAGTTTGGTATTGTGATGAGCGGATAATTTATACGCTTTTTGGCATTATTTTTAGTATGTTTTTAGTAGGATCTAGTTACCTTTAGGGATGTTTTCATTAGTTTTTATATTAAATTCACATTTCTGGACTTTACTATGAGTTTGTGTATTTTTCTGTGATATCAGGTATTTTCTGGTTGAAATTGAGGGACTTGAGCAAAAATCAGATTCAGAGGTTGAAGAAGGACTGCTGATGCTGTTGGATTCTGACCTCCCTGCACTCAAAGTGGATTTTCTGGAGCTACAGAACTTAAAATGGCGCGCTTCCAATTGCGTTAAAAAGTAGACATCCAGGGCTTTCCAGCAATATATAATAGTCCATACTTTGGTCGAGTTTAGATGACGTAAAAGGGCGTTGAACGCCAGTTCTACGCTGCTGTCTGGAGTTAAACGCCAGAAACACGTCACAAACCAGAGTTGAACGCCAGAAACACGTTACAACCTGGCATTCAACTCCAGAAAGAGCCTCTGCACGTGTAACATTCAAGCTCAGCCCAAGCACACACCAAGTGGGCCCCGGAAGTGGATTTATGCATCAATTACTTACTTTGTAAACCCTAGTGACTAGTTTAGTATAAATAGGACTTTTTACTATTGTATTAGACATCCTGGATTGTATTTTTGATCCTGTGATCATGTTTTGGTGGCTGGCCATTCGGCCATGCCTGGACCTTTCACTTATGTATTTTCAATGGTAGAGTTTCTACACTCCATAGATTAAGGTGTAAAGCTCTGCTGTTCCTCATGAATTAATGCAAAGTACTACTGTTTTTCTATTCAACTCAACTTATTTCGCTTCTAAGATATTCATTCGCACTTCAACATAAATGTGATGAACATGACAATCATCATCATTCCCCCACGAACGCGTGCCTGACAACCACTTCCGTTCCACCTTAGATTGGATGATTATCTCTTGGATCTCTTAATCAGAATCTTCGTGGTATAAGCTAAATTGATGGCAGCATTCATGAGAATCCGGAAAGTCTAAACCTTGTCTGTGGTATTCCGAGTAGGATTCTGGGATTGAATGACTGTGACAAACTTCAAACTCGCGAGTGCTGGGCGTAGTGACAGACTCAAAAGGAGGGTGAATCCTATTCCAGTATGATCGAGAACCTCAGATGATTAGCCGTGCTGTGACAGAGCATTTGGACCATTTTCACAAGAGGATAGGATGCAGCCATTGACCACGGTGATGCCTCCAGATAATTAGCCATGGAGTGACAGCGCATTGGACCATTTTCCAGAGAGGATGAAAAGTAGCCATTGACAATGGTGATGTCCTTACATAAAGCCAGCCATGGAAAGGAGTAGGACTGATTGGATGAAGACAGCAGGAAAGTAGAAGTTCAGAGGGACGAAAGCATCTCTATACCTTTATCTGAAATTCTCACCAATGATATACATAAGTATTTCTATCTTTATTTTTTGTCTATATATTATTTATTTTCGAAAACTCCATAATCAATTATTATCCGCCTGACTGAGATTTACAAGATGACTATAGCTTGCTTCATACCAACAATCTTCGTGGGATCGACCCTTACTCACGTAAGGTTTTATTACTTGGACGACCCAGTGCACTTGCTGGTTAGTTGTATCGAAGTTGTGAATGAAAAACGATTTATTAAGACGTGCGTACAGAGTTTTTGGCGCCGTTGCCTGAGATCACAATTTCGTGCACCAGTTGTGATGGATGCAATTTCAAAACTTCGTAGTTTTTTTCCTAATTTCCAATATCTAAAAACTATTATGAACAATTAGGACAAAATTGAACTAGGCACTGTATTATTCACATCATTCAATCACAACTTTTATCTATAAACTATATACCATGCAAAAGAAAAAATGCCAAATGCAATAGCTAGAAATAAAACTATGAATAAGCTAAGATATATGTACTAGAAGAAAATGCAATGCAATATTCAAAAGCACTCTAAATATCTACAAGAAACATAATAAAAGAAAACAAAAATAAAGTGCAAAGTGTTCGAAAAAGAAAATTTATAGTCCAAAATCGCGAATCCTTGATTGGGTCACGGATACCGTCAATAAGGAACTTCACAAGAATTTTAGTGTTGCAAGTATTGTCCTCAATCGACAAATAATCTGCGAATCAAATTTAGAAGGAATTGGTTGTCACAAGTTCAACCCCAATAAAAGTAACCAAAGTATTCAAACCTCGGGTCGTCTCACAAGGAATGGGCAAATATGTGCATCAACATTGGTTAGAATTCCGGGGTTGCAAGTCATGAGCAAGAAATTAAACTAGGAATCTTAACAAGAAAGCAATCTTAAAGTGCAAGAAACTAATTCAAATAACTAAAGCAAAATGTGAGCAATTCTAAACTAATAAAATAGCATCCAGTATAAGTCTATTCTAAAGCTAAACAAATGCTATAGCTAAGGCAAAGCAATTAGGAATTTTGGGATTTCAAATATGAATGATAAAAGCAACTCTTGGCTAAGCATGGGAATTGAGATCGCCATCCTTGTCTCCATATCAAACATTGACAATTATGAGGTACCAACCCATTAAGTCTACTCTCAAAAGCCTTAAGTACGTATTGTCTACTCCTAGGTTTGAAGTACGTTAAATAGGTTTCATCACATCAATCCACAAGTCCCAACCTATCTACTAATTAGATTAGTAATGGGTTAGTATCAATGGGTATCAAATTGATCACCTAGGATTCTCAAATCACCAATTCAATGAGACCCAATGATTCAAGGTCACTTAATTCCCTTAGCTTATGCCAAGAGTAAAGAAAACTACTCCATAATCAAAGGGAGCATTTCATCAAACACATGGTAAGCATTACTAAAAGACATTTCTAAAATGCAATTAAATTGAAATTAACAAGTACCCACTAACAATTATCAACATACAATCACTCAAATAACAAAATTAACCATGAAAATCATCAATGTAACATTAGTAATTCAAGATTCACAAGATTCAAGAAATGGGTATAAAATGACAATTGACAAGAAAACATAAATCTAACACAAGATCTAAACAAAATTATACTAAGGAATTCAAATTAAGCAATCAAAACTAGTAATTAACAAGATCCAATTCAGAATTCAATAAGGGAAGATCAATGCAAACTAGATCTAGAGAGGAACAAGGGTTTCTCTCCCTAGCAGAACAAAAGAAAACCAAAAACTAGCTAAAAATTGTGTCTAAGTGTAAAATGATTGATCCCCCCTTTCCCCCTAGCATCCTTGGATCTTTTCCATGCAGAACCAGCTTGAATTTGGGCCTCTTGAGCCTCAGAAATCGCCAGGCATGATTTCCTTTAATGAGGTCACGTGCAGCTTTCCGTGCGTACGCGCCATGCGTGCGTGCGCGCCGGTGTGGATTTTCCTAATCTACACGGATGTGTCCATCTTTGCGTGCCACTTCCAGCTATCCTCATCCATGCGTGCGCGCTAGGTGTGCATGCGCGCCCATGCTGAAGTTCTCAAAATCCAAATCTTCATGTTCCTTCCTCTTGTGCATGCTTTCTTTCTCTCTTCTAGGCCATTCTTGCCCTATAAATTCTGAAATCACTCAACAAATACGTCACGGCATCGAATGGTAATAAAAGAGGATCAAAATATAGCAATTTTAAGGTAAAAGAAGCATGTTTTTCATCATGGAACAATATTAGGAAGAGAACACAAATCCATGCATTTCTTATGAATAAGTGTGAAAAATATTGACAAAACCCCTCAAATTCTACACAATATAAACCACAAATTGGGGTTTATCAAATCTCCCCACACTTAAACCAAGCATGTCCTCATGCTTAAAATAAAAAAACCAAAGATCATGGTAAGAAAGGGTTTATGAAATGCAAATTTCCTAAATGAATGCATGCAACTAATGTAAAATCATCTACCTACTTGGTCAAGGGTAAATCTATCATCCAAGAACACATATGAGCTCATGGGGTGAAAGTGATATGTAGTTCATAAATCCTACCAAATTGAACATTACTATGGAGTGCATATAACTTGCTAGATGACGCTTGTGAAAGCCGGGAACAAGGAGTTGAGCATCGAACCCTCACCGAAAGTGTATCCGCTCTATTCGCTCGAGTGTATAGGGTTCGTCACTCAATTCCTCTCCTAATCATGCTTTCCAAAATTTGTCTTTCATCTAACAATCAACAATTACTTAATGCATGCTTACAAGTATCATGAGGTCTTATTCATGGGTTGTAACGGGGCTAGGGTGAAGGTAAGGATGTATATGGTCAAGTGAGCTTAAAATTTGAATCCTTGATTAACCTAAGATCCCACTAGACACATAGAACAACCTATACAACTATAATACGATACCTAGCTACCAATAGGTTTCACTTTTTGCATACTCATGCATTCTTTTCAATTCACATCTCATATGCATTGTTATTATTACTTTGTCTTGGGACATTTTTGTCCCCTTTCATTGCTTCCTCTTTTTTTTATATTTTTGTTTCTTTAACATTTTTTTCTATTTCTTTTTCTTACATACTCATATATACACATAAATTTTTTTTTTCTTTTTTTTGGTCCCCTTTTTCTTGAGGTTTCATGTACAAAAGTTTCAAAGCATATGGTTCAATCATTCAATACATGAGTATGTTCCCAAATCCCAGAATTTTCAATTATAACTACAAATACACACCTTTACGTCTACCCAAGTTCCCAAGTACACCCTCCCATTTGAATGATACACACCTCCACTTGCCTAAGCTAATCAAGGATCCAAATCCAGGGACATTCATTGTTTTTCACTTAGGGTTGTTGATGTGCTCTATGTAGAACAAAGAGGGTTTATCATGGGCTCAAAATTGGTTAGCAATGGTAGATAAAAGGGTTACGGCCGTTTGGGAAAAGTGACTATTGAAATGATGGCCTCAATCATGTAAATGCATTCATATACAAAGTAATGGACATATAGAATTAGACAAAGCAAGGATTACAATCATAGAGAGAGAATAATGCACACAAGAATGGGAAATAGTGGTTAGAGGATATAACCACACAATAGGCTCAAAACCCGCATGCTTGTGTTCTTAGCTCAATCACTATGTTCCAAAATACATTCTCGAAGCAAGTTTATCGCAAAAATTTTTTTCAAAATTGGTAGGGTACCCCGAAATCACAGTTTCTTGGGGAAGAAGTCATTATTTTGACCAAGTAACTCTATAGAGACTAACTATCATGCAAGGAGTATTTACAAGCAAGACTAACTACACATGCAATGTACTACCTACTAAGCAAAAGATAAATCCATGGGTGTTGAAAGGACGGTCGGGACCGGAACCGTCACTATCCCCTTCATCAAAGCTCCCATCACTTGGGGTTGAGGTGGATGTGAATATTTCAGGTTCCTCCATGCTAGGGGTAACACAACGCAGAAGCTTCTTGATATAAGTGTATCAGCGTTGGTTGCACCGCTCATATCTATCAATCTTCCGGTGTAGATCTTCTATCCTTTGATGGGTGGATCTTTGTGGTGGTGGTGACGATGAGGTGGAAGGAATAGTAGATGGGAGGGCTATGTCAAGGCTTGGGTTGTTCATAGGAAGATGTAAGTATTTTCTGCTTGGGACAACATCGCCCTTAGCCGGAATGATAGCCTTCGTATCCATGTCTTCCCAAGAAACACCTGCAGCAGCAACTAAATCAGATACCAATGCTGGAAATGGCAAATTACCACGGGCGTGGACTTGACCCATAGCTTGCTTAACAAGAGGCGGAATGTTCACCGGTCTTTCCGTGAGAACACACTAAACAAGCAAGGCGAGATCTACCGTGAAGGATGACTTGTGGGTGCTGGGTAGCACATAGTGGGATAGGATCTGGGCCCAAGCTCTAGCTTCTACAGTGAGGAAACGTGCGTCAATGCACTTGGGCCTCATCCGGAGTCGACCATGGATCCAAAATGCCTCTAGTTCAGCAATGACTCGGAGAATTGAGTCCCAATCAAACCCAAACTTTTTTCGCTGATGTAAGACCTCTTGGTAGCCATCCATGTCACTTGGTACTGGTAAGACATTAAGCACTTACTGAATAGCCTCTTCTGAAACTGATACTTGCTTCTGGCGCACGTATACCACTTGAAGAGAGGGAATATGGTAGTTAGTGTAGAATTCTACCACCCATGAGAGGTTAACCTCCTGTGATTTTCTCAGAAGAAACTCCCATCCTCGCCGTTCAATGCGGGGTAGAATACAAGGAGCAACCTTGTCCGGCAGGGCGAGTAGATGCTCAGCATGATAGTTCCTCTCAACCATGGTGGGGAACACAAGTTCATAAAAGCGGTTGGAGAATCTTAAAGAATCCTTTGCCGGTTTGCTCTTCTCATTTTCATCAATAGGAGCGGGTGCCTTCGCCTTCTTAGATAGGGGTTTGGCTCCAAATGAAGAGTGCGCCTTAGAGTTTGACCTTTGGGGTGCCCTCTTTGCGGCCAGTTTCCTTGAAGTTTTCCCTTGCCTTTCATGGTGGCCATCCTGAAAAAGAAAGAGAAAGAAGGAAAGCATTAAACCTAAAGAATCATCTCAACAAAAACATGCAAGTGACAGATAGTGCCCAAAAGAAATATTGCAACAAAGTAATCATAGAGACATGGGTCACAACACTTGGCATGGGATGCAAGAGGGAGTGAAGCATGCAATATGGCATGAGAAGAATAATCTCAAGCATCCATAACAAAGAGCAAGTCATATTCAATGAGTACCTAATTAGCAAGTAATAAGCAAAGTAGATTCAATGCACTTAGAAGAGAGCAAGTGAATGAGGAGGAAGCACCAAATTGAAGATATATGACTAGAATAAACCAAAATGGTATATGTGCCTTTCCTCGAACACTTGGCGTGTAGTTAACAAACAATGAGCAATTATGAGATACTCAACCAATGAGAAGCTCAAAATGAAATATCAATCATGACACAACATCATCCACTGACAAAGATAATGAAAAACAATCAAGAAGATCTATTAAAGCAAATGAAAACTCAAATTCAACATCCATGGAAAAACAAGAAGAAGGAAAAAGTAAACAAACAAAAAGTGAGTAGTATAAGCATGCAACTAAAAGAGAAAATAAGTGAATCAACAAGAAACATCTAACTAGAAAGGGAGGATATGCAAAGAAAGTAAGAGAAGAGATATAGAAGAAGTAAAACCTTGAGAAGTGTAAAAGAATCAAGGTAGAATTTTCTTGTTGTGAAAATGAGAAAGAGATAGAAGAGATGTAGGGCCACCGGAGGTGGTGGTGGTCACCGGTGAGTGGCCGGAGATGGTGGTGAAGTATGGAAGAAGAGGAAGAAGAGAAGAGAAGTGATGGAGAAAGAAGAAGAAGGAAACAAGAAAGAGGGTGAGAGAAGGAAGAAACAGGGCGCGCAGATTTAAAACCAGTTTACGCGACCGACGCGCGCGCGCACGGTGCACTGGCGCGTCGGTGAAGGTTGAGTGAGGGACGCGTACACGTCTAGGGTGCGTACGCGTGAAGTCAGTTGGGCTCTTGGCACAGAGTTGGCACAAAGTAGGCCTAACTCTCAGTTTCCTTGTACCAGAGTGGCATGCAGCGCAGGCGGCGCAGGCGCGCACATTATGCGGACGCGTGCCTGATGGGGTTGGCTACCGGCGCAGACGCGTGCAGTACGCAGACGCATCAGTGCGGGCACAGACTAGGCACAAGTATGGCATAACTCTCTGGTTTTTGTACCAAGGAGTTCATATTGTACCATCGGCGCACACGCGCACAGTGCGCTTGCGCGTCAATGGCCAAGTTGCAAGGGGTGCGCAGGCGGCATGCATGCTGGCACGTGGGTGCCTGACATGAAGTGGGCACAAGGTGGGCATGACTCTTGGGTTTGTTCCCAGGAGTAAGAGATGCGCCAACGGCGCGCGCGCGCACAGTGTGCTCGCACGCGGATGCCCTTTTTTTCCTCTCCCTTTTTTTTAAGCAACATAGAAAGGGTTGTCCTAACATATTCTTGGCAGGTGTTTAAGCTGGTAGTTAAGAAAACACTCACAAATTCATGCACTATTCAAAACATAGCATTCTCTCTACTTCAATAATTCATCCATACCAAAATGATGAAATATATCTAAATATCCTAGTTATCCAACAAAAATAATAAAACTAGCATTCCTAAGCAATCAACAACATCAAGAAGTCACAAAATTCACAAGAATCTAAAGCTAAAAGTAAGAAGGTATACACAAGAAAGATCTTACCACGGTGGGGTGCCTCCCACCAAGCACTTTTCTTTAACGTCCTTAAGTTGGACGGTCCTTCGCTTAAGCTTCCTCTCCCTTTGGTGCATCCTCAAGTAGGAGCACTTCCACTTCTCTTCGTGACTTGTAGCCATGGTACTTCTTTACTCTATGTCCATTCACTTTGAAAGTTGTGTCACTTTGAGGGTCAAACAATTCTACCACTCCATAGGGCTTTATCTCCTTCACCTTGAAGGGTCCTTCCCATCTAGAACGGAGTTTGCCAGGCATAAATCGCAGCCTCGAGTTGTAGAGGAGAACCTCATCACCTTCTTGAAAATCCTTCCTTCGGATGTGGTGATCGTGAAAGGCTTTAGTCTTCTCCTTGTATATCCGGGCATTCTCATATGCCTCCATCCTCAAGCACTCGAGCTCCTCTAGTTGTAATTTCCTGACCACACCCGCCTTGGTGAAATCCATGTTACACTGCTTTACCACCCAATAGGCTCTATGTTCAATTTCCACCGGAAGGTGGCATGCCTTATCATAGACGATTCGGAAGGGACTCATCCCCAACGGAGTCTTGTAGGCCGTCCTATACGCCCATAGTGTATCTCCTAGTCGGAAGCTCTAATCCTTCCTTTGTGGATTTACCACTTTCTCCAAGATTCTCTTAATCTCCTGGTTGGACACTTTCGCTTGCCCGTTGGTCTGTGGGTGATAAGTAGTGGCAACCTTATGCAATACCCCATAGCGCTTAAGCAGTGCTTCTACTTTCCTGTTACAAAAGTGAGATCCTTGGTCGCTCATGATTGCTCGTGGCGACCCATAACGGCATACAATGTGATTTCTAATAAAAGAAATGACGGTATTGGTGTCGTCAAGGCGGGTAGGTATTGCTTCTACCCACTTTGACATGTAGTCAACCGCTAACAGAATATATAGATATCCACTTGAGTTGGGAAATGGTCCCATAAAGTCAATGCCCCATACATCAAATATCTCACAGAACAACATAGGTTGCTGAGACATCTCATCCCTTTGGGATGTGTTTCCCGACTTCTAACACTGATGGCAAGACACACAGAATCGGTTAGCATCCTTGAATAAGGTTGGCCACCAGAATCCACAATCCAACACCTTTTTAGCTATCCTTTGTGGGCCAAAATGGCCACCACATTCGGACGAATGGCAAGCTTCAAGAATAGGTTGAATTTCAGATTCCGGCACACATCTTCGAATGACTTGGTCCACGCCCCTCTTCCACAAGTGAAGGTCATGCCAAATGTAGTATTTGGAGTCACTCCTCAACTTGTCCCTTTGGTTTTTAGAAAAGTTGGGAGGGAAAATTTTTGCAACCAAGTAGTTCACCATTGGGGCAAACCAAGGAAAGCTATCCGACACAGCATGCAAACTATCCAATGGGAATGAGTCATTGATCAGAAATGGGTCAAATTTTAAATTCTCAAGGCGGCTTAAATGATCTGCAACTAAATTTTGAGACCCACTCTGGTCTCTAATCTCAATGTCGAATTCTTGCAAAAGCAAGATCCAACATATGAGTCTAAGTTTTGACTTATTCTTTGTCAATAAGTACTTTAAAGCTGCATGATCCGTGTATACCACTATCTTGGACCCTAGCAAATAAGATCTGAATTTATCTAAAGCATGAACAATATCTAGGAGTTCTTTTTCCGTA
Source organism: Arachis ipaensis (assembly GCF_000816755.2). Taxonomy (NCBI): domain Eukaryota; kingdom Viridiplantae; phylum Streptophyta; class Magnoliopsida; order Fabales; family Fabaceae; genus Arachis; species Arachis ipaensis. The sequence goes on along the minus strand of NC_029793.2, from coordinate 45,844,461 downwards.
GTGGTATAGTTGGATTGTGCTGCATCCAGTGTTTTAGAAGAGTAAGCAATGACATAAGGGAGTTTACCATCGCGCTGTGCAAGCGCGGCACCTACAGCATGGTTTGACGCATCGCATATTATCTCGAATGGCAGCGTCCAGTTGGGGCCTTGCACAATCGGTCCTGTGGTGAGAACTATCTTTAACTCTTCAAACGCTTTCACACACGCACTGTCAAACTCAAAGTCCACATCCTTTTGGAGTAGGCGCGACAATGGCAAAGTAATTTTGCTGAAATCTTTGATAAAGCGCCTGTAGAATTCTGCATGTCCCAAAAACGAGCGGACCTCCCTCACAGATGAGGGGTGAGGTAAAGTGGTGATAACATCGACCTTGGCCAGGTCTACAGAAATGCCTTCACTAGATACCACATGTCCTAACATTATACCTTGTCTTACCATAAAGTGACATTTTTCAAAATTCAAGACAAGGTTAGTGTCAACACATCTAGCTAAGACCTTGGCCAAGTTCTCTAAGCAACAATCAAATGAAGTTTCATAAACACTGAAGTCATCCATAAAGACTTCCAAACAATTCTCCATTAGATCAGAAAAGACACTGGTCATACACTGCTGAAAGGTAGCAGGTGCAATACATAGTCCAAATGGCATCCTTTTGTAGGCAAAGGTGCCAAAAGGGCAAGTAAATGTTGTCTTTTCCTGATCTTCAGGAGCAATGTGAATCTGGAAGTAACCAGTGAATCTATTAAGAAAGTAATAATGGGATTTATCCGCCAAACGGTCAAACATCTGATCGATAAAGGGCAAAGGGTAGTGGTCCTTCCTTGTAGCGGCATTCAACCTTCTATAATCGATGCACACTCGCCATGTATTTTGTACTCTCTTGGTGACCACTTCACCATCATCCTTTTTAATCGCAGTGATGCCCGATTTCTTGGGAACAACCTTGACCGGGCTCACCCACTCATTGTCAGAAATTGGGTAGATGATACACGCATCAAGTAGCCTAGTGACCTCCTTCTTTACCACATCAAGGATGGTCGGGTTGAGCCTCCTTTGCAGTTGCCTAACCGGCCTGGCTCCCTCTTGGAGAAATATAGATGCATGTACTTGCGGGGGTCAATCCCCACAATATCGTCTAGGCTCCACCCAATTGCCTTCTTGTACTTTCTTAGAATATCTAGGAGCTTTTCCTCTTCTTCACTAGAAAGCTCACTAGCAATAATGACCGGAAACTTTTGGTTGTCTTCTAAGAAAGCATACTTCAAAAGAGATGGAAGAGGCTTCAATTCACCCTTTGCCTCAAGCTGAGGTTCCTTTTCATCAAGCTCACGGAGTTCACTTTCAACAACTTTCTTTTGTTCATCCTCTTGGTCATCTGTCTCTTCAACAATAGGGTAGCATAACTTGTTGTGGTTTTCTTCTTGCACTTCCGCTACCACTTCATCGATTACATCACATCGGAGAACAGAATGCTCTTCAGGAGGATGCTTCATGGCTTCTTTCAAATTGAACTTGATAGTCTTGTCTCCAACCTCAAAGGAATATGTGCAGGTGAAGGCATCTAACTTGAATTTAGAGGTCTTAAGGAAGGGTCTACCAAGTAGAACGGAGGATGAGCTTCTATTTTCTGTTGGAGGTATTTCAAGGATGTAAAAGTCAACCGGAAAGACCAAGTCCTTGATTGCCACAAGTACATCTTCTGCTATTCCCATCACAGTGATCATACTCTTATCAGCTAAGGCAAACTTCGCCGCCGACTTCTTTAATGGAGATAAATTCAACCGCACAAAGATAGAAAGTGGCATGATACTTACGCAAGCTCCTAAATCACACATACAGTCATGAAAAGTATGCTCGCCAATACAACAAGACACCAAACAAGGTCCAGGGTCACCACATTTCTTTGGAATAGGCTCCATCAAGGAAGAAATCAAACTTCCCAAGGATAATGTCTCCAACTCTCCTATCATATCCTTGTGTGTTGATAAACCCATATTTTATGATATATTTTGTGCCTAATTTATTCAATCCTTCACTCACTTATTCATTTTAATTGCATGGTTTTACTTTTCCTTCCTTATTATGTGATATATGTGAAATACATGTTTCCTATGCTTTAAGAATAATTATTTTAATTACCCTTTATTACCATTCGATGCCATGATTTATGTGTTGAGTAGTTTCAGATCTTCTAAGGCAGAAATGACTTAAAGGATGGAAAGGAAACATACAAAATGGAAGGAAAGCACAAAATGGAGTTTTTGAAGAAACTGGCAGCGACGCGAACGCGTGGACGACGCGGCCGCATGCCCAGCGAGAAGAGAGCGCGACGCGAACACGTGACTGACGCGAACGCGCGCCTTGAGCAGAACGCAGATGACGCGGACGCATGACCGAAGTGAACGCATGATAAGGAAAACTCTAGATGACGCGACCGCGTGACCCACGCGGACGCGTGACAGAGGCCACGCATCAGAAATTACAGAAAACGCTTCCAGCGATTTCTGAAGCCCTTTTTGGTCCAAATCCAAGTCCAGAAGGCACAGATCAGAGGTTATGAAGTGGGGGAATGCATCCATTTAGAAGAGAGTCTCCAATTAGTTACTTTTCATGATTTAGATGTAGTTTTTAGAGAGAGGTTCTCTCCTCTCTCTCTTAGGATTAGGATTTAGGATTTTTCTTGCTTTCATGATTGTCCCTTTTTATCAGGTTCAACATTCCTTTTAATTAATTATTTTCTCAATTTAATTTATGAACTTTTCTATGTTACAGATAATTCTCTTAATTAATGTTATTTGAGGTATTTCAGTTTATGATTGCTCTCTTTTATTCATGTTACTGCTGCTTCCAATCTGAAGACATTTTTATCTCAGTAGATTTTCTTTTTCTCTTTTGGTCTTGGTTAAGAAATCAGTAACTCAGGAGTTATCAAACGCAACGTGATCGATAATTGTTATCTTTGCTAATTGAATTGAACTTCAATAATTCCAATCCTTTCTTAGGAATTGACTAGAACCTGAAGATCAGACTAATCAATCCACTTGACCTTCCCTTGCTTTAGTAAAGGCTAACTAAGTGGGATTAAGACTCAATTCTCATCACCATTGATCAGGATAATTAAGATAGGACTTCCAATTTCTCATATCTTACCAAAAGTTTATTTTACAATCATTTACTTATTTTAATTGCAATTTAAATTACTTGCTCCCTATTTCCAAAACCCTAATTTACAATCTTCATAACCAATAATAAGAACATACTTCCCTGCAGTTCCTTGAGAAGATGACCCGAGGTTTAAATACTTCGGTTATCAATTTATTTAGGGGTTTGTTACTTGTGACAACCAAAACGTTTGTAAGAAAGGTTGATTGCTCGGTTTAGTAACTATACTTGCAACGAGAGTTTACTATAACTTCTAAACCATCAATCATTAGTTCTTTCATGTGTACACAAGTCTTTCAGAAATTTTGCATACTTCGGAATTTGTTGGATAGCATCAAGAAGTGGTATGGTTACCTCAACTTTCTTGAACACTTGAAGCATGTTCAAATCAAATTCCGGAGTCTTCTTTGCTTTCTTCACCAATGAAGGGAATGGGATAGGAATGGACTCATCCACTATAGCTTTCCTCTTGGGTTCCTTAAGGCTTACTCCTTCTTCTTCATGCCTTTTGTCTACCTCCTCTTCTTCATGTGGAGCTTCAACAACCACCTCTTCTTTATGAATGTCTCCCATGACCTTAGGAGGTATCTCCTTCAATGTAGTCCCCGACCGTAGAGTGATGGCGTTGAGACCGCCCTTGGGGTTTGGAATGGGTTGGGATGGAATGTTAGAAGAGCTTGAGGGTTGGTTGATGTTGTTGGAGGAGGACATGGACATCTTCGAAATCATGTCGGTGATATTGGCCAATTGAGCACTCATGGCCTCGAATTGAGCCTTATAGCCCTCGTCCCGTTTATCCATAGTGGCTCTAAGCTCATCAACTTGATTGGTGGAAGATGAAGAGGATTGGTTGGATTGTTGTCTATGGTGTGGTGCTTGGTACTTGGTGTAGTTGTTTTGGTTTTAGTTGTGGTAATTTTGGTTGGCTTGGTTGTTGTTGTTGTTGTGGTGGTGGTATTGAGATGAAGATTGATTGTTGTTATAATGAGAAGAAGAGTTATTCCATCTTTGGTTTTGATTGCTCCCTTGTGCATTATCCCTCCACCCTTGATTTTGATTACTACCATGAGAGTAGTTGTTTTGGCCTTGAGAAGGATAGGGCGGACGGTTGTTATAATTTACATTGGCCACAACAAGGGCATGCTCCTCTTGAATTTGATGGCATTGATCAGTGTAATGTGTGGTGCTAGAGCACAAACCACAAATTGTAGGAGGGCCTTCAAGTTGAGCAACTTGAGGTGGGGCTTGGATGGCTTGGATGGAGTAGTATTCCTTTTGATCTTTTTGTATTTGCGTGAGGATAGTAGTCATGTCCCCAAGCGCCTTAGTTAAGCTTGCTTCGGAAGGGGATGGTTCTACCACACCCTTGAGAGGATTACTTCTCACCCTTACATGTAGTGTAGCCTCGGCAACATTATTTATCAATTTCCAAGCTTCTCCTTCCGTCTTGTTCTTTGAAAGGGAACCGCCACTAGAAGCAATGAACAATCTTCTATCTTCCACACAGAGACCTCCGGTGAAGTAACTATTGAGCAAATGAGTGTTCAATCCATGGTGTGGACAAGATTCCAATAGTATCTTGAACCGAGTCCAATACTCATACAAACTCTCTTGGTCCTTTTGTATTATACCCGAAATCTCCTTCCGGATGTAGTCGGTCTTCTTTGGTGGGAAGAATTTATCTAGAAACTCTCTTCTCAAGAAATTCCAATTGGTCACAATCTCATCCGGTTGTGAATAAAACCACATCTTTGTTTGCCCTTCAAGAGAGAAAGGGAAGGCAAAAACAATAATAGCCAACTCATCGGCTCCATGCCTTTGAGCCGTAGAACAAGTAACTTGAAAATCTCTTAGATGTCGGATGGGGTCTTGACCCGGCAACCCATGATACTTAGGAAGTAGATTTATCAAGCTACTCTTCAACTCAAAGTTTGGATCAAGGTTGGGATACCTTGCTTGCAAAGGTTGAAGTATGATATCCGGAGTGCCTTGCTCATGCAAAGTGATCCGTCATGGCTCCGCCATGTATGGCTCACCTGTAGGATGCAAAGATGTATTAGTAGTGCCAAAAGAAGAATAAGAAGTAGCGTACTCCAAGTCACTCTCAGTACCGTCTAGTGATTTGGTATGTTCCTCAAGAGAGGTCGAAGTACTAGCTATATAGTCCAACCGCCATCTAGCTTGCCGAGTGTGTAACAAGTTTCTTTCAATCTCAGGGTCAAACTCAGCTAAGCTAGAATTCGGTTGAGACTGAGTCATCAAACTTGGGAGTCATAGCACACATACAAAAGAAATCTAAACTATAGCTAAGTATTGAAAGAAAGGAAACTATCTACAATATTCACATATTCACATAACCGATATCAAGGCATATGTTGCAACCATTCCCCAGCAACGGTGCCAAAAATTTGATTAGGTCACGGATACCGTCGATAAGGAATTTCACAAGAATTTTCGCGTTGCAAGTATAGTCCTCAACCGACAAATAATCCGCGAATCAAATTTAGAAGGAATTGGTTGTCATAAGTTTAACCCCAATAAAAGTAACTGAAGTATTCAAACCTCGGGTCGTCTCACAATCTGGGGAGAATGGCTCTCAAGCACTCCACCTTCAGCTGGTGGATGCAGGGGCTCGGGTTACATAAAAATTGCCAAGGCCAATGTATTCTCGGTATCTCCATTCTTGGCGTTCTCCTCCTCTACCTACTCCTTGCCTTTACGGTCATCCTCGAAAAGAATGAATAGAGTATAATTAAGAAAGATAGGGCAAGTGGCACAAAAAGGCAAAGAAGGAAGTAAATACAATGTATGCTTGGAGCCAAAAGAAAACAAACAAGCATTTAATTGAGGAAGTTTTCATAGTAGTGTGGTATGATGAAAATAAGCCGGGTGCGCATTCCAATTATGCATGCTGTTAAAACACACACAACGGCCGATTAAAATGGCATCCACACAATAAAAAAGTAAGCATGAGTTCCTCAATTAAACGGCCTAAGATGCAAGCAATGGATAAGCATCAATTAAAGACAAGCAAGCTTAGGCAATTAAAACAAAGGTGAATTGAATTTAGAAAATATTGGATATTGAAATTGTGCAAGTGAAAGCACAAGATTCATATATAAAATAGCACAACAAATAATAATCAATGCAATGATGAAAAGAAAACTACTTATTCATCCTTAAGAATAATGAAATAATCACATGGATAAGGTGCTTGTTACAAAAAGTGACAAGTTTGATAATAATCAAGTCAAGTCAACTCAAACAAATACAAAGCATTAACAAGAAACAAGGACCTTGTTATGTTATTGTATTAGTTTAAAAACCATGATAAACAAGCAATTCAATTCAATTCACTAAATTCAATATGCACTTCTTCAAAATTTCACCAAATAAGAGACAAATGTCAATTTTCATATCAATTTGGTGCTAGCAACTCAAGCAATAAACAAGTACATTATTGAAATTTCATTCCAAATTAACATCATAATCATGCAAAAGTGCATAACTTTTGCTTAGAATGCCAAACAAGGATATAGTCTAACACACATGGTATCTACAACACATCCATTAAACTAAAAGTTCATTCGGGCATTTTATCAAACACATGATATGCAGTGCACATATTCAAAAAATTCAAGTCAAAATTCAAACATCAACAACCCATAAATCAGAAATTGAACACTTGTAATTCAACAACAACTAATTAAGCAAAATCTAAGCTAGATTACCAAAATTAAATAAAAAAACGAAAATTAAACAAGCAAATAAACAAAACAGAGAAGATTAAAGAGATAAGAAGAAAAAGAAAGAAGAAGAAAAGAAAAGGAAGAAGGAAAGGGTGGCGGCGACGCGGCAGCGGCGCCAGTGGCGGCGGGATCGCCGGAAGAAGGGGGTGGCGGGCTGGGTTGGGTTGGGTGATGCGTGAACATCTTTCCTATCTTTTCCTAGTGAATTTGCATTCAAATTGTTGAGTTTAATCAAGAATTAATCATCTCCTAGCCACTATGAATTCTAGTTTGAGTTGTGTGCAATTCTGTTTATTTCAGGTAGCATTCGGATAGATTTGATGGAGTTTGTGTAGAAGAAAAGGAAGAAAGTGGATGATGCTGTCAACCCTGACCTCCTTGCACTCCAACGGGCATAACTTGAGCTACAAAGGTCAAATTGATACAGTTCCAGTGGCATTAAAAAACTAACTTCCGGAGCTTTCTAACGATATATAAGAGTATACATTTTTTTTCCAAACTACACGGCGTTAGTGGCGCCAAAATTGGGATTCTCAAAGTTTGGCACCATAATCATTGCAAACTCGCCAAACACACTACCTTGGTGGCGCCAAACTTGGGATTCTCCAAGTTTGGCGCCAAGATGAAGAAAAAGTGGCATTGCATACGGTTGAAGTGGCGCTAAACTTGGGATTTTTCCAAGTTTGGCGCCAACCTTAATGAACTTGGTGGTCCCCATTCTTCCCAAAGGAGCAGCTCGAGATGATTTATTTATTTCTGATTAAACTTTTATTTTATTTATAAATAGGAAAAGATATTATTTAGCTTTAGAAAATATATTTTACATTAATTAGGATTACATATAAAAGGGAAAAGAATCAGCCCTTCGCGATCATCTGCTCTCTTCTCTTCTTCCTCATTCCGCAATTTATAGTTTTTCTGAATCCTAATTTTCTCTCTGAACCATGAGCAACTAAACCTCCACTGTTAAGGTTAGGAGCTCTGTCTATTGTATGGATTGATATTATTATTTTTCTATTTTAATTCATCTACTGATTTCTATTTCAAGAATTGTTTTCATTCTTTATCTTATGAATTTGGGTGGAACGGAAGTATGACCCCCTTGTTCTAATTGAGTTCCTGTAAAACTTGGAAAAGCTCTTTACTTGAACAACAGCTTGAAAACATATTCTCCTAAATCTCTAATTATCTGGACTTAACGACATACGTGACATATAATCCTCTTATATTTGGTTAATTAGGATTTTTGTGGCATATAAATTAGAATTGAGCTTAACCCTCTAATTGGAATTAAGTGACCAAGGAATTGGCAGTTGACGAAGGTTAGAGGAGACTAAAAAGGTCTAAGGAATTAGGGTTTAGTCACATATAATTTACCATGAATTAAATCTTGCATAATTAAAATAGTTAGTAAGAAAAGTCAATTCGGAAGATAGATATCTGTGAAACCTTAACTGTTTTCTCCATAAATTATTCACATCAATTTACTGTCTGCTTTCTGATTCTCTAAATTTACTGTTTGATGCAATTAAACTCTCAAAACACTCTTTTCTGCTTGTCTGACTAAGCCAATCACTCAATCATTGTTGCTTGATCCATCAATCCTCGTGGGATTGACCCTCACTCACCTGAGGTATTACTTGGTATGACCCGGTGTACTTACCGGTTAGTTTGTGGATTATAAATTCCGCACCAAATTTTTGGTGCCGTTGCGGGAGATTGACTGTGATTGACAACTACTCATTGTTTGATTGCTTATATTAGATAATTTTTTCTTTAATTAGTTTCTTTTAGCATTATTAATTTTTATTTTCTGTTTTTTTTGTCCTTTAATTCTTTTTTTTCCGTTAGTATTTCCTCCCCCTCCCCCCTTGTTTTCATTCATTTTTTTTATTTTCTTTAACTTCCATTTCCAATTTTTTTCAAACGTTCATTAGTTCTTTTTTTTTCTTTCTACTTTCATTTTCTTTTATTTTCGTTTTTATTATTTTCATTATTTTTATTTTTATATTTTATTAGTTTTATTTTATTTTTGTCTTAAAAAAATTTGAATCATATATTTACT
>NC_029793.2:45829767-45835295 GCF_000816755.2 Arachis ipaensis | reverse complement strand
TTCAACTCTTTTCATTTATTTTTGAATTCTTCTTTTATTTTATTTGTATTATTCTTTATTTTATTTCTTTTCAAAAAAAATTCTGTTCTTTCTTCTTTGCTTTCCTGTATACCACATGGTACGTTTAATTCTTTTTGGTGTTTTGTGCTAAGAAAAATAATGGAGAGAGATCATATGGGTTATTACTCACACCCAAGGAGTGATTCATATTATTGTAGATGGAGGAACTACCCGGATTTTGGTTGGCAAGGTCAAGAGCAAAAAGATTTTAATGTCCTATATCCTATCCATGAAGAACCACCATCTCCATATTCAAATCAAGAACCACCATCTCCATATACATACCAAGAATCATCCTCCTCTTTTTATTCACATCAAGAACCACCATCTCCATATACATAATGTTTGTTACCTGATGTTCTCGGCTAGTCGGATGGTGATGAGTAGGAGAGGGGGAGAGACCCCGAGCGGACGTGGAGCGAGGGTTGAAGTGTGCTGGTGACGCTGGAGGTTGGACGGAATGCGCCGGGGGGGGGAGAGGGGGGTGACCACCTGCAAGGACACTTTGATGATCAAGTCAGAGTTCGTACCGGAGGATGGCCGAATTAGGTAAAGATGTGACGTACCTTGGGGGGAGAGCTGTCCTCTCTCCTTATATATTATGCTGGGTGGGCCTAGTAATGGTCTAGCCCATTGGTAGAGGAGCTGTGAGCTGTCGTACTCCACGTGGGCAGGTCATCCCAGACTTCGGGTTGGGATGCCGGGTGCCGCCCCGAGGATACCGACCCAAGCGATAGCACGCTTTGGGTGGTAGGTCGGTCGGGTCCTGGATCGGGTGTTAAGGACCGACCCGTTGGACCCCTTTGCTGAAGGTTTGGGCCTGAGTGGGGCGGTGTCCCAACTCGGCAACTACTTGAGCTGGACTTGGCAGTCCGTAACAGTTCCCCCAATGCATCAGCCTTGAGGTTTGGGACTCGTGGCTGGGCGCGTTTGTCCTATTCGCCAAGGCGGCAAACTTTCTTCTTTTTTCGGGAACTCGTTGATGGCGTTTCATGTCCCCTATGCGTGGTCACTTCGACCTTCGTGCTGCTTTCTTTGATTTTACACTGGGCATTAAATGCCCATCATTTCATTGATTTGAAATTTTGGGTGAAATGGTGAATATGCCCCTGCGTTTTGGCGCTCTTCCTCGGCGGTTGCGCTTTTCTCCCCTTATTTTTATTTCGTAACCCCCTCTCCCCTCTACTCTTCTTTTCCTCATCCCCTTGTTCTTTCGTGTTGCTGCTGCTCCTGCTTCTGCTTCTTGCTGCGCTCGAATATTCTTGCTTCCAGTGCCCTTTCTTTCTATCTGGGTTCCTTGTTCCTATCCGTTTCTTGCAGATTCTACTTTCCTGGTAAGTTTTCATAGTTTTTCCTTTTTGGTTGCTTCTTCCTTTTAGTTTTTGTGCATTCTTGTTTGTGTATGCCTGGGTTTTTGTGTTTTCCTTGTTGCTTTTTCTTCTAGAGGGGATGCCACTGGGTTTTTCCTGGGTTTTTTCTTGCATTCTGGGTCAATGTAGGGCGGCCTAGAGGGTGATTCGTAGTTTTCCTTTTCGCTTTTACTGTTTTGAGGGTTTTTGACTTCCCGTCTTAACTAAGTGGTGCCCTCGCTGTAGGTATGGCAGAACGCCTTGCTTCCTCGAGTCAGGCTCAGCGCCCCCTAGCCGATTTTGTCGACCACTACGCTTGAGTTTCCTCCGATATGAAGGATACACCTTATAGAATTACAAAGGAGGGACTCCAGAAACTGCGCCAGTCAGGGCTCTTGTGTGGAGGGGGTCCCGAGGAGGCGCTTTATCAAGTTTACGTTCCTACTGGTCGGGAGCGCGTGTGCTAGAAAATTTTGGCTTCCCCTCGAGTTGTTGATTGGTTGTGGGTTTACGAGCCCATGTTCACGACCTTGGGGCTTCGTCTGCCTTTCTCCCCTTTTGTTATGGGCTTGTTAAATCGCTGCGATGTTGCTCCGTCGCAGCTTCACCCGAATAGTTGGGGTTCCATCTGATGCTTCGAGATGGTTTGCGAGTATCTGGAGCTGCCGACTTCAGTGAATGTCTTTCTCTACCTCTTCCTGCTTACGAACCCTTCTAGCCAGGGAAAGGCGAAAAAGGGGTATATGTCTTTTAGAGCCCAACAAGGCCGTAGGATTTTTGGCCTTTTTGAGGACTCCTACCAATGCTTCAAGTCTACTTTCTTTAAGGTTAGGCCAATTGAAGGTCATCAACCTTTCTGGCTTACTGCCGAGGGGGCGAGGCGGATCCCGACCTACTGGAGCTTCGGGGCGGGATCCGACTATTTGATAAAAGTATCTTACGATTGGCTGAGTCCGGAAGACCGCAATATAGCTGACATTTTGTTGGCTATTTTTGGCGAGAAAAACCTTAATCCCCGTATGGTTATGGGAGATCGGGAGGCCGGTCGGTCGTACGTTGGTGAGTTCCTTTTCCTGATAGTTTTTTAATGTTTTATTTTTCTATTATTCACACCTTTGCTTTCTCTTTCTTTGCTTGTAGTTTCCATGGATGGCGGGAAGAAAACTTTAGCTGACTTGATGAACCTTATCAAGGGGAATGATGAGGGTGATGATGATTCCTCGGCGACTCCTCTACCTTTTTCTGCTCACAAACCCTTCTAGCCAAGGGAGGGCTAAGAAGGGATATATGTCTTTTAGGGCCCAAAAAGGCCATAGAATCTTTGGCCTTTTTGAGGACTCTTATCACGGCTTTAAGTCTACCTTCTTTAAAGTTAGGCCAATTGAAGGTCACCAACCTTTCTGGCTTACGGCCGAAGGAGCTAGGCGGTGATAAACCCATATTTTATGATATATTTTGTGCTTAATCTGAGTGATTTATTCAATCCTTCACCCACTTATTCATATTAATTGCATGGTTTTACTTTCCCTTCCTCATTATGTGATGTATGTGAAAAACATGTTTCCATGGTTTTACTTCGGTTATCAATTTATTTAGGGGTTTGTTACTTGTGACAACCAAAACGTTTGCAAGAAAGGTTGATTGCTTGGTTTAGTAACTATACTTACAACGAGAGTTTACTATGACCTCTAAACCATCAGTCTTCCGCTCTTTCAAAATGGCGCCATTGTCGGGGAACTGCAATCGTGTGCCTTATTATTGGTTATTGTAAATATTTTTCTTTTACTTGTTTATTTGTTTTTATTTTCCCCTCTTTATTTCTTTTAGCTACTATGAATTCTCACCCCTTTCGCTTTGAGTTTGGTTCTAATGTTATTGAAAGGAATGGAAGTTATAACAGGAACAAGCATCAAGGTCAGAGCAATCAAAGATGGATGGAGTCAAGAGGATCTGATCAACCCTTTAAGCAACAACGCCCTCCAAGATATCATGGACAAAGACCATTCTACAATGCATACCAAGCAAATAGACGTGGCGGACAACCTTGTAATTACCAACAATCCCCACCCTGTGCTTATAGACCATCCTCTCAACATAACTTCGAACCACCACACTCATAAGCTCCTTTTCACCATTCACCACCATATGATCCTCATTTAGCCCAATTCCAATCCAATCACTCCCAAACACCACCACTTCCCCCTGTGCCATATCCAAATCTATCACCCCGAGAATCAGAGGTTTGCCTCAAGGAAACAGTAAATTGACTTCAAACAACCCTTCATCAACTGGAGCAAGCAGTAAGTCAATTATCTTCTAGACGTTCGAACATTCAAGGACACCTCACAGCCCCATGTGGACAATCTAACGAAGAGCGTAGCATGAAGGAGATACTAGAAACTCCAGTAGACAAGACAGAGCATGGCTTCGTACTGGAACAAGTAGAGGAAGCTGTTATTATTAAAGAAGAAGAGTTGGTTGAAGAGTTAGGAGACGCTGAACCTCCATGGAAATCCAAAGTTGTGGAGTATTCTGTCAAGGATGTTACAATTGATGCTAAGGAGGATTGTGTGCAATCCCCAGAGCAAGTCTTTCATGAAGAACTAGACAGAATAACCCAAGAAACAGATTTCCTTGATGATGATAGTCACAAGTCAAGTTCTCCTAGTAATGAGCTTGCATCCTCAAGTGAATTCTCTGAGATCGAAGAATCTTCCCCAAGTGAATACGAAGATGATACGGAGGTAAATTTCTCTCAACCTCCAGTCTATGACTTAAGTGATGAGGAAGACATAGATGGCTTTGATCAGGACATGGATATGTTTGAAGAATCTTGCAAAGAAGTGGAGAATTTTACAGAAGAGCACAAGGGAGTATTACTCACAGAACCACTGGAACCACCTATCCCAAGGTCATTACCACCCAATACAAGCTTTAAGTGGGTACAATCCTTAACCTTTAGCTGTATTTTTCCACTTGAATATGGTTTGCTTGAAACAGATGGCCAGCTTAGAGCTCTCTGCAGCTTTAAGGGTAAAAGGGAAATGGCTCGTACTCAGAGCTGGTGCACAAGGTTCAATAAGGTTCCACGCTTCAACTTGAAGTGCACGGATTGGCATCATGATCAATCGGATGGATCTCGAAAAACGCTTGGTTATCCTGGTGAGAATCTAATCTCTAAACTGCCCAGATGGAAAAGTATAGATCAAGATGAAGGCGGATTCAAAAGCAAAGTTTGGGATCCTGAAATCTGTGCTGACATTCATCACCCCGGGAGCCTGACAATCTGTTTGAAGCTGCTCAGAAGCTTCACATGCCTAGTTTGGGACCCCGGAGGCTATTGGCATTCCAAGCATTGGTGGAGATTTTTGGATGAATTTAAGCATAAGCCGCCATAACAGAAGCTCATCCAATGTCCAACTTAAGGACTTTAACTAAAAATGCTAGGTGGGAGACAACCCACCATGGTATGATCGTTCCTTTTTCAATATTTTTTATTTAGTTTTATTTATTTTCAAGTTTTATTTTATTTTATTGTATTGAACCTGGAGTTCTGCATCGCATTCATATTTGCATTCTGCATACTGCATAAAAAAAAGGGGTGCGCGATGCGACCGCATCACTCATGCGATCGCGTCACATTGCGAAAAATACTTCCCACGCGACCGCGTCATTCACGCGGCCGCGTGACCTGGAGATCAGCGTAAACATCCAACGTCCAGAAAGTTAGGCTGGAATCGTGCGGCCATTGTGCGTTTCGCACAATTGACCCACGCGATCGCGTCACTCACGCGATCGCGTCACTTGCACAATACGAATCCCACGCGACCGCGTGAGCGACGCGATCGCGTCGCATAGGATTACACAACACCCCAAAAGGAGACAGAGAGTTGCGCTGAAACGACGCTGGATTCGTGCGTTTAGCACAAATTCCAACGACGCGATCGTATGCCCCAGGCGATCACGTCATTTACTCTTTTTTCCCTCCACGCGATCGCTTGCCGCATGCGATCGCGTCAAACACCATTTCAGCCCAACCACGCGACCGCGTGCCCCACGCGATCGTGTGGATTCAAATTATAACACCCCCAGTCACGCGAACCCTATCAGTCGCGCCCC
>NC_029793.2:45758383-45829584 GCF_000816755.2 Arachis ipaensis | reverse complement strand
TTTTTCCCCCCTTCCTTCCCCTATTACCCCCTACCCCATTACATCACCCTTTCCCTCCCTTCCTCCAACCAACACCCACCGCCGCCGCGCCAGCCTCTTCCGCCGCGCCGGATGCCACCACCGTCATCCCCAGCCACCTCTCGGCCCCACTCTCTCTCTTACGCCTACCAGGTTCTGACGAATGTCACCCTCCTATCCTTCGTAGTTATTCATATTTTTTCTGTTTATGTTCGTCATTAGGCTAGTTAGATATGCATGTTGTAGTGGATTTTAGGTTGTTAGGTAGCCTAGGATGTGGTTAGTGGATTTAGGTCTGTTTAATTGTGCTGTTCATGTTTCTCATTTTATTCTGCTGTTACTGTGATGATTGTAATGTTCATATGCTGTACTTCCTTGTTTCTTGCTGCTCTGTACACTGCATTTTCATGTTTATATTCATTATATGTAATTGCAGCTTTAATTTTGATTCATATGAACTATTTGATTGCTGTTTATTTTCCGGGACAATCCAATTTTAGCCGGAATGCTGCCCAAATTTCTGTAACATGTTTTCATTCATGTTTTGGTTTTCGCATTTTGAACTCTGCTTTCCTCTGCTTTAACCAAACCAATTCATAACTGCCAGGGCATGCTTTCTTATCCTTTTTGATTTCCTGATTCATAAATTGCATTTTCGATGTTTGATTCCATTTTTTGCCATTTCTATATCTATCTGAATCATCATCAACCTGTTTTCCATGTTTGGTTATGAGTTACCTGTAGCCTTTAATTGTGAATGCTTGTTACTTAGAAACTTATCATTATGCCACTTACTTTAACCCACTTTTCACTAACTCACTAATGTTAACTTCTTAAACTCTTTTTCAATTCTAACCAACCTAACCTTTCAAAACTTCTCTTCTGATTTTCTTTCACTTTCTTTTAACATACTAACCATGGCATGATGTTAATTTTTCTATTTAACATGAATTCAATTACATTTTGGATTGTGATTTCTTCTTTTCGAACTTTTAACTCCTATTCAATCCTTAATGCACATTTACTTAGTTCATATTCATTACTCTCCTGCTCCTTTGCCACTATGTGCTTCTTTTGTTAATTGCCTCCTTGTTTTCCTATTTTTATTATATTCTTGAATTCTGTTTTTCAAGATGTCAGACTCCCACAGAAAAGGGAAAGGAAAGGCAACAACTGGCAAACGGAAAAGAGGAGAAGCCTCTACGTCTATCATAGATCTCATGCATGATGCCTCCTTACGGGAGAAAAACTTTACCCCGCAGGAGAAGGCCGACCAGCTTATCCCTGCCACTGATCCAGCAAAGTTTGCAAACCGATACTGTGAGCTGAGGTATCCAGTGTTTGCAGCCTCCAGGAACCTATACCTGGAGAGAACTCTGAAGATCCCAGAAGAACTCCAGCAATACACCTCTGAGCAAATCAAACAAAGAGGCTGGTTCTTCCTGGAAAGACCCCTGACTGAGGTCAATGCATCTTGGGTTAGGAAATTCTACTGCAATTACTTCAAAACCTCCCTAGATGCAGTGAACCTCAGAGGGAAGCAGATTCTGGTTACTGAAGAGGCAATTGAAGATGTTTTAAAGCTTCTGCCTAAAACTGATCAGCTAGATGGTTATCAGAAAGCTGAGGAGGATATGCGCTTCATGCGATTTGATTGGGATGCAGTCGAGGCCCGGATAGCCCTTGACCCGACCGTTCCTTGGATTATGGGTCAGCACACCACCATGCCAAAGGGAATCAAGTGGATTTACCTGAATGATGAGGCTCAGCTATGGCATCAGATACTTAGCAACTTCATTATGCCGAGTACTCACGAGACTGAGATACCAGCCGCTATGATCACCCTCCTATGGTGTGTGATGGAGGGTAAGGACCTGTACCTGCCACGCTTTATCCGGTACTATATGGCCAGGGTCCACGTCCGAGGCACTCTTCCGTTTCCTTATTTGATTACGCAGCTAGGACGTCGAGCTGACGTGCCTTGGGAGGATGCTGATGAGAAGCCACCTGCTGCAGAATGCAAGAAGATTATCCCACACAGCATGAACTTTCTGGCTTTGGGCTACAGACCTCCATTCCTCCCTGCTACTGCTGACACAGCCACACCATCTGCCGGCCCCTCTTCTTCCACAACTACCCCTGCCACCACCACTGCACCTCCATCTGCCCCAGAGCCCATCTATCATTTAGTGCACCACCTGTTTCGATGGCTTGGAGCGTCGCAACAAGCGACGCTATGAGCACCTAAGCTGATGATATGCTCTGGCGACATCCCCTCCGAGCCTGACACACCATCCGAGGCATCTGAGGAGAAGGCGGATGCTCACGAGGCAGAGACCCATCCCCAGAGCGAGGCAGAGCAGGTAGGCACCCAGCAGGCAGCATCACATCAGGAGGCTCCGCCTCAGATTCAGGCTGTAGACCCCGAGATCCCTATCCAGTCAGCACCTCCTCTGCAGCAGGCTGATCCTCAGACCACCACCACAGAGACCCCAGCTACCTGTCCTTCCAGTGATGACACCCCTTCACACCCTGCTTGAGTGAGCATCGGGGACGATGCTACATTTTAAGTGTGGGGAGGTCGCAATCTCTGGCGTTCTTTTTTTGGTGAACCACTACATACTTTTTTTATTTATTTTGCTACTTTTCTGTATTTTTCTCTTTATTTTTATTTTTATTTTCTCAGTACTTATATATATTACTATTTTTATGTATTTATTCTATATTGCACTTTAGTTCATATTGTAGCCATTTAGTTTTAGTAGCAATTCTAACTTATTAGTTATAGAAATTGTGGATTAATTAGTATAGTTTACCCTTTTTAGCATAAGATAGCTTAGTTTAAATTGAAAAATATAAAAAGGAAGTAAACTAGGAACTTGAACATAATAGAAACAATCCACACAACTTGTATATATAGCATTACATGTTTGTTAGTTAACAATATTTCATCAAGGAGAAACACTAGAACTTTAAAGCCATTCAATATAAGTTTTACATTGAGAATAATGGGAATTTTTAACTAAACCTGCATGACATACATAAGTGATAAATGATTTTTGAGCTAGAGAACACACAGCCTGTGAGTTTTAAGCTTAATTATATGGTTACATTCAAACCATAATATTTTATTCCTGTGTGTTCCACCCTTCTTTTGTATTCTGATGTTCTTTACTTTGTTTTAATCTATATGTCCGATTATAGAATAGAAATACATACCAAGAGAGTGATTGATGCCATTATTTGATTTTATCTCACTTATCCCAAAATAGCCTACCCTTTACATCACCCTTGTTAGCCCCCTTGAGCCTTTAAATCCCCTTTTATTCTATCAGCCACATTACTAGCCTTAAGCAGAAAGACAAAAATAAAAATCCCATATTGAATCCTTGGTTAGTTTAAGATAGGAAGTATGTATGGTTTAAATGTGAGAAAACCTATTGGGAACATGGATGATAAAAACAAAAGGTAAAAAAGTTGAAAAGAATAAAATAATTCAAAATAAAAGTTTTGGGAAGCATGCTCATGTAAAATCAAAATAATTGAATTACCATGTGCATTAAAAAAAGTGTTATGAATAAAGGGGACACAAAAGAATTCCCCAAATGTGAAATAAAGCAATGCACATGGGATAAAAATAATAAACATTGAAACATGAGCATGTAACATCAAAAGTGGGAAAGTATGGGAGAATAGGTAAAGAAGCTTTGCTTTACAAAGTATGTATGTTAGGTGAGATCTTAGACTAATTAAGGATTCACTTGTTAGCTCACTTAGCCTTATACATATACCCTTACCCTTACCTTGGCCCCATTACATCCTTAATTAAATACCTCATGACTTTTGTATGTCTATATTCTATAATTGTTGATTGGTTAGATGAAGAACAAAGTTATAGAAAGTAAGAATAAAAAGAAGAATAGAGTGATTAACCCAATAAACACTGAGTGACTAGAGAGTAAACACAAAATCCAGTGAGGGTTCAATAGCTCATTAACATATGTCTCTGCTTAAATTATTAATTGTCTTGCAAGTTTATAAAATGTTTTTCTCTCCCATTTCAATTGTAAAGGCACTTTATCAATTATCTAAGGTTTGGCTATATATATATGACTCCTTGAAAATGTGAATTAATTCAACTACATGTAAGCTTTATATACAAGTGAATAAAAATAAGAATTGCATGATGCATCATTCATTTAGGTAGTTGCATTTAGATTAGATTGCATTGCATGGCATTCCACCACTTCAACCTAACATTGCTCTTGGATTTAGCATGAGGACATGCTATTGTTTAAGTGTGGGGAGGTTGATAAACCCATATTTTATGATATATTTTGTGCTTAATCTGAGTGATTTATTCAATCCTTCACCCACTTTTTCATATTACTTGCATGGTTTTACTTTCCTTTCCTCATTATGTGATGTATGTGAAAAACATGTTTCCTATGCTTTAAAATTAATTATTTTAATTACCTTTATTTCCATTCGATGTCGTGATTAGTGTGTTGAGTAGTTTCAGATCTTCTAAGGCAGGAATGACTTAAAGGATGGAAAGAAAACATACAAAAATGGAAGGAAAGCATAAAACGGAGTTTGTGAAGAAACTGGCATCCACACGATCGCATGGACGACGCGGACGCATACCAAGCGCGAAGAAGCAGCGACGCGGCCGCATGACTGACGCGACCACGTGACAAGGAAAACTCCAAATGATGCGACCGCGTGACCCACGTGGACGCGTGACAGAGGCCACGCACCAAAAATTACAGAAAACGCTCCCAGCGAATTCTGAAGCCCTTTTTAGCCCAAATCCAAGTCCAGAAGGCATAGACCAGAGGTTATGAAGTGAGGGAATGCATCCATTCAAAAAGAAGAGACGACTTTAGTTTAGTTTTCATGATTTAGATTTAGTTTTGAGAGGGAGACTCTCTCCTCTCTCTTCTCTCTTAGGATTAGGATTTAGGATTTCTCTTAGTTTTAGGAGTGACTCTCGATCTCAGGTTCAATGTTCTTTTACTTTATATTTATCTCTTACTTTTAGATACTTTAATGCTTATATTAGTTATGTTTCCTATTTAGCTTATGCTACATTCATGTTACAGATTACTCTTTTGAATTAATGTTATTTGAGGTATTTCAGTTTAATATTGCTTTTCTTTTATTTACATTATTGTTATTCCCATCTGAAGGCATTTTTATTCCAGTAGATTTACTTTTCCCCTTTTTGGTCTTGGTTAAGAAATCAGTAACTCAGGAGTTATCAAACTCAAACATGAATGATAATTGTTATCTTTGTTAATTAAACTGAACTTCAATAATCCCAATCTTTTCTTAGGAAATAAATAGGATTCGAAGATCAAACCAATTAATCCCTTGACCTTCCTTTATCTTAGTAAAGGTTAACAAAGTGGAATTAAGATTCAATTCTCATCATCATTGATAAGGATAGCTAGGATAGGACCTCTAATTTCTCATACCTTGCCAAAAGTTTATTTACAGTTATTTATTTATTTTACTTGCCATTTAAATTACTTGTTCTTCATTTACTTTAATTGCTAATTAAACTATTCGCTCCTCATTCTCAAAACCCCAATTTACAATTTCCATAACCAATAATAAGAACATACTTCCCTGCAGTTCCTTGAGAAGATGACCCGAGGTTTGAATACTTCGGTTATCAATTTATTTAGAGGTTTGTTACTTGTGACAACCAAAACGTTTGCAAGAAAGGTTGATTGCTTGGTTTAGTAACTATACTTACAACGAGAGTTTACTATGACCTCTCTAGTTTATTTGATTGCTCATGATGTTTGCATTGGTATATTAAATGTTGTTGATTGATTAGGAGAAGAACAAAAATTAGAGAGCATGATTAGAGAAGGATAGAGTGATGACCCTATACACTAGAGAGACTAGAGTGTACATACATCATCAGTAAGGGTTCCATGCTTGAATTTCTATGTTCCCTGCTTTCATGAGCTATCTTCTTGCATTTTTATCTGTTCTTACTGTATAAGAATTGAGTTAGTGGAATTTGATTTGTAATTATTTTGAAGAGCTTATTTACTTCAGATCAAGTGGACAAAAATCTTAGTTGCATTCATATATATAGGTTGCATTGCATTTCATAGGTTTTACATGTTCTTACTCATTCATTTTATCTCCTTCAACTAAGCATGAGGACATGCTAATGTTTAAGTGTGGGGAGGTTGATAAATCACTATTTTATGGTTTATATTGTGTTTAATTGTGTGGTTTTATCATGATCTCTACCCACTTATTCATTAAATAAGCATGCATTTATAATTCCTTCCTAAAGTTATTGCATGATTGAAAACCTGCTTCCTAGAGACTTTTAATTATATATTTTATTCTTCTTTTATTCCATTCGATGCCGTGATCTGTGTGTTAAGTGTTTCAGGCTTTATAGAGCATGAATGAGTTGGAGATTGGAGAGGAAGCTTGCAAAAATGGAAAGAACACAAGGAATTGAGGAGATGACCAGCGAGAAGTGACGCGGCCGCATAGATGACGCGACCGCGCGAAAGAGAGGAAATCGAAGCGACGCGGCCGCATGGATGACGCGACCGCGTGACATGCGCGATCTGCATAATCTGTAGAATCGCTGGGGGCGATTTCGGGCCTTATTTTAACCCAATTTTCGGCCCAGAAAAGCAGACTAGAGCCAGAGAACATGCAGAAACCAATAACAACATTCATTCCGCATAGTTTTAGTTTTTAGATCTAGTTTTCCTCTCCTCTAGGTTTTTTCTCTCTACACATTCATAGTTTTTAGGATTTGTTATGTTCATTGTTTTTGCATTGGGATATTGAGAAGAGTTATTGCCTCATCAAGACTTCGACATTCTAGTTCGTTTTCTTTACTTGTCACTTACTCTTCCATGTTCCTTAATTTACTTAATTTTACTATTGGATTATTTTAGTATTTATTAATATAATAATTACTTTTATTTATAATTAATCTTTTGATCATTATTTATCATGTCTTTCTTTAATTCCCTTTCTTATGTTATGAATTTTACATTTACAATGAGCGAGTAGTTCCCTAACTTGATGGGGAGTTGATTGAAAGGAACCCTTGAGTTAGAATGCTCAAGAGAGAGATTGTAATTGGGTTTATTGTTGGATTGCTCTCTATTCACTAACACTAATCCTCCCAAGAGTGGATTGGAACTTTTGGATAGAACAGCATTCCAACTCGTTTGACTTACCCTTACTTAGTAAGGGACAACTAAATACAATAACCCTCAATTGTCAATTAATCTTGAGAGTACTCCAACACGAATAGGGCTTCCAGCTAATCAACCCCCAGTCAAGGCTTTTATTTAAATTTATACAAATTCTCTAATTTAATTTTCTGCCATTCAACTCAAACCTTTTTGAAAACATCTGATTAATAAAATAGCACACTTTTCTGCAACTCGTTGGGAGATGACCTGGGATTCATACTCCCAGTTTTTTCATTTTAATTTATGTGACACCCTTCTAAATTGATAAGCGGATTTCTGGTTGGTTGAGAACTATACTTGCAACGCATATTTATAATCATTCTTAACTCGCCAATTTCCGCTCCCATCAGGCGGATCCCGACCTACTGGAGTTTTGGAGCGGGATCCGACTATCTAATAAAAGTCTCTTATGATTGGCTAAGTCTGGAAGATCGCAATATTGCTGATATTCTGTTGGCCATTTTTGGTGAAAAGAACCTTAATCCTCGTATGGTTATGGGGGATCGGGAGGCCGGTCGGTCGTATGTTGGTGAGTTCCTTTTCTTTTGTACTTTTTCATGCTTTATTCTTCTATTATTCACACCTTTGCTTTCTTTTTCTTTGTTCGTAGTTTCCATGGCTGGCGGGAAGAAGACCTTGGCTGATTTGATGAGCCTCATCAAGGGGGATGATGAGGGTCAGGACGACTCCTCGGCGACTCCTACGGTGAGTCAGGAGCAAGGGGAAATCAGGGAGGCCAGTGGTCAGGTGGACGGGACCGACCAGGTTCAGCCAGAGAAGGTTGTTCCTCCTGAGAACGCTGCGGGGTCCCAGGGTGTGGCAACAGAAACTCTTGAGGAGGATTTTGGTTTTGGTGACGAGGAGTTGAAAGTCATGAGCAATCCAAAGAAGAAGAAGTAGGATACCAGGAAGGCGCTCTCGGTTATGGAGAAAAACTTCGATGCTGGGGGTTTCATTGAGTCCCAGTTGCTCCCTGGCACCGAGGAGTTTTTTCACGAGGCCGACCTTTCTGGGCAAGCTAGGTGGATCTACCGCAGTCTTCTCCGAGCTGCTGCTATTGCCAAGAAGGTGGAGCCTTTCTTGGGCAATTATCATGCTATGGAGGTAAAGCTTCGGGACTCCCAAAAAGATCTGACGGATTCATGATCTCGGGAGAAGTCTCTGAAGACAAAATTGTCCGGCAGGAGAAAAAGGCGGAGGAGGATGCCAAGGAGATTAACAGGCTGGTGGATCGGGATATGGCCTTGATGAAGGATCTGAACACCTCCCGTGGTGAGGCTGCTGCTGCCAAGAAGAGGGTTGAGGAGTTGGAGGAGAAACTAAAGTTGGCAGAGAGCTCGGTAGATGCTGCTTCCCAGGAGATGGCTGCTCTGAAGAAAAAGAACAAAGATCTTGCGAAGGGGGCCCGCGAGGCTGTTAAGCTGACCGAGGAAGGGATTAAGCTGCAAGTGGATGTGCTGGCTCCCGACCTCGACCTCTCCGAAGTTGGCGCTATGAAGACAGTGGAGGGCGGAAAGATCGTTGACATCCTCAAGCGCTAGATGGATATTTCCCGACTTTCATGTTCTTTGGTTTATCTTGTAACTTGCTTTTTATTCTGGGACCTATTATAAGGCGCCCTTTGGTTGTACCGAATACTTTTGCCTTTATTTTAAACTGCTTTGGTTATTGCTTGTTTTGTTCGGGCCATCGTGGCTTTTGCCTTTACTATCTTGTTTGCTTGGGCTGTCGCGGCCTTTTGGTTTACCGTTTTCGTGGTATTATTATTCTTGCTGCTTGTTTGAGTCGTTTTTGTTTTTTGGTCCCTATGGTTTCTGGGGTGATCAGTCCCGGGTTTCTGTTAGGTTGACCGTTCACCTTTTTCCCTCGCTTGTTATTCTGATTTGGAACTTGCGAAAAGTAAAACATCATATTGTTAAGACTCTGAAACAAGGAAATGATGTAATGCGTAATTAAGCAAAAGATAATAAAAGAGGAAAATGATAGGATTGATAGAAAGAGGAACATAAAAGGGGAACATAAAGGAGAGAAAGGGAGGGCATTGAGTTCGTCAGGTCGTGTGGTCGTCTCTCTTTATGAGTAGAACCTCTTGAGGTTTGCCATGTTCCACGTTCTCGGCACCTCGCTTCCATCCAATTTTTCTAAATTGTAGCCTCCCTTGCCGAGGACCTCTCTTACCCTGTAAGGACCTTCCCAGTTTGCGACTAGCTTGCCTTCCCCTGGGGTAGGTAGCCCCATGTCGTTTTGTCGTAAGACCAAGTCGCCTTCTCCTAGGATTCTTTTTAGTACTTTGCCATTGTACCTTAGGGCTATTCTTTGTTTTATTGCCACTTCTGCTAGGTGTGCCATTTCTCTTGTCTCGTCGACCAGGTCCTTCTCGATTGCTTCACTTCCTCCTCCAAGGAGTAACCTTGGGCTTGGTTCCCCGATCTCGACTGGGATGACTGCGTCGACCCCGTATGTGAGTCGGAAAGGGATTTCGCCATTAGAGGACTGGGGTGGTCCTGTAGGACCACAAGATCGAGGCTAGCTCGTCTGCCCATGAGCCCTTCTTCCCTTCAAGTTGCTTCTTTAATCCTTTTAGGATCACTTTGTTGGCTGCCTCCACCTGGCCGTTGGTTTGGGGGTGTTCGACTGAGGAGAACCTTTGTTTGATATTTAGTCCTTCTAGGAGTCCTTTGAACCTCTTGTCGGTGAATTGTGTCCCGTTGTCCGATATGACGGTTTCCGGGATTCTGAACCTGGTGAACACTTGCCTCCATATGAACTTTTGGCAATTTGCTGAAGATATGCTGGCTAGTAGCTCTGCTTCTACCCATTTGGTGTAATAGTCTATAGCCACTATCAAGTATTTCACTTGGCCGGGTCCTGGTGGGAACGGCCCTAAGAGGTCGACTCCCCATTAGGCGAAAGGTCGGGGGGCCATCATTAAGCTAAGCTCTTTGGGTGGTGCTTTGTGGAAGTTGGCATTTTCTTGGCATTTTTTGCATTTTTTCACGAACCCCTGGGCGTCTGACATTATTGTAGGCCAGTAATATCCTACCCGAATGATCTTTCTTGCTAGAGATCTTCTCCCGATGTGGTGACCACAACATCCTTCGTGGACTTCTCTGAGGATGTAGTCCGTCTGATCGGGGTGCAGGCATTTGAGTAAGGGCTGATGGAGCCCTCGTTTGTACAACTGCCACTGTATGATTGTGTATTTGGGAGCTTCTCTCTTAATAGCTTGTGCTTCCTTCTCATCTGGGGGTGCTTCTGCATGCTCCAGATATCAAAAAATAGGGTCTATCCATGAGGGGAGGTTCGGCACCTGGGCTGTGCACATGACGATTGCAGGTTCAGTTGCTAGCCCCTGGATTAGGGATCTGTTCCCCGTCCCGGGTTTGGTGCTTGCTAGCTTGGAAAGGAGGTCGGCTCGGGCGTTTCTTTCTCTGGGGACGTGCTGGATTGTGACTTCTTCGAAGTTTTTGCATAGCTCTTTTACCTTTTCCAGGTATTTTTGTAGCAGCGCGTCCCTAGCTTGGTAGCTGCCATTTACCTAGGAGGTGACGACCTGGGTGTCGCTACTGACCTCCACCCTTGACGCCCCGACCTCTTTGGCTAGTACCAGTCCCCCTATCAGGGCCTCATATTCGGCCTGGTTATTGGAGACCGGGAAGTCAAACTTGAAGGATTGTTCATAAGCTACTACTGCCGAGTTTTCGAGGATGATTCCGGCCCCTCCGGACGCTTAGTTGGATGCTCCGTCAACGTGGAGTTTCCACCGTGTGTTCGGTGTGTCGGGAGTCCCTCCTATGACTTCCACGAGGAAATATACCATGGCTTGGGCTTTGATTGCCTATCTGGACTCGTATTGCAAATCATATTGAGAGAGTTCTATCACCCATGCCATCATTCTTCCCGCCAGGTCGGGTTTCTGGAGGACTTGTCGGATGGCTTGGTCGGTTCTTAGAATGATTATGTGC
This sequence comes from Arachis ipaensis, assembly GCF_000816755.2. NCBI lineage: Eukaryota > Viridiplantae > Streptophyta > Magnoliopsida > Fabales > Fabaceae > Arachis > Arachis ipaensis. Next base: position 45,818,348 of record NC_029793.2, on the reverse strand, counting down.
CCTTGGAAGTATTGTTTTAGCCTTCTGGATGAGATCAGTCGGGCATAGGTCAGTTTTTCCAACTTGGTATACCTCATCTCCGCTCCTTGGAGTATTTTGCTGATGAAGTATATTGGGCGCTGAGTTTTGCCCTCTTCTCAGACCAGGACTGCCGCCATTGCTTGCGTGGTTACAGCCAAGTACAAGTATAGGGGCTCCCCTTCTCTAGGCTTGCTGAGTACGGGAGGTTCCGATAGTATCTTCTTGAAGTGGCTGAATGCTTCTTCGCATGCCGGGGTCCACTCGAAGGCGATCCCTTTTTTCATTAGGTTGAAGAATGGGATGGCCCTTTCTGCCGAGGCGCCTAGGAATCGAGACAAAGCCGTGAGCTTCCCGGTGAGTCGTTGTACATCTTTGATGCACCCAGGGCTTGTCATTTTGAGAACGGCTACGCATTTGTCCGGGTTGGCTTCTACCCTTCTTTGTGTTATCATGAACCTTAGGAACTTCCCTGCTTCCATGGCGAACGCGTGATAAACCCATATTTCATGAGTTCTTTTGTGCTTAATTTGAGTGATTTATACAATCCTTCACCTGCTTATTCACATTAATTGCATGGTTTTACTTTCCCTTCCTTATTATGTCATATTGTGAAAAACATGTTTCCTAAGCTTTAAAATTAATTAATTTAATTACCTTTATTTCCATTCGAAGCCGTGATTAGTGTGTTGAGTAGTTTCAGATTTTCTAAGGCAGAATGACTTAAAGGATGGAAAAGGAAACATACTAAAATGGAAGGAGAAAGCAAAACGGAGCTTTAAGGAAACTGGTATCCACGCGATCGCATGGATGACGCGATCGCGTGCCAAGCACGAATCAGCAGCGACGCGGCCGCATGACTGACGTGACCGCGCGCCTTAAGCAGAACGCATATGACGCGGTCGCATGATTGACGCGACCGCGTGGCAAGAAAAAGCTCCAAATGACGCGACCGCGTGACCCACGCGGACGCGTGACAGAGGCCACGTATCAAAATTTACAGAATATGCCCCCAGCAAATTCTGAAGCCCTTTTTGGCCCAGATCCAAGTACAGACAGCATAGACCAGAGGTTATAAAGTGTGGGAATGCACCCATTCAAAGAGAGCTCGCGTATTTTACCTTTCAATGATTTAGACCTTTTTATCTTTATTTGCTGCTATGAACTCTCACCCCTCTCGCTTTGAGTTTGGTTCTAATATTGTTAAAGGAAATAGAAGTTACAGCAGAAATGTGCATCAAGGTCAGACCAATCAAGGATGGATAGAACCAAGAGGATCTAATCACCCCTTTTGGCAGCAACACCCTCCGAGATATCCTGGACAAAGACCATTCTACAGTGCATACCCAGCTGAAAGACATGGTGGACAACCTTGTGACTACCAACAAGCCCCACCCCGTACATACAAACCACCATTTCAACATAACCTTGAACCACCACACTCACAAGCTTCTCTTCACCATTCGCCACCATATGATCCATCCTTACCCCAATACCAATCCAATCGCTCCCAATCACCACCACTTTCCTTTGTAGCATGTCCAAGTCCAGCAACCCAAGAACAACTGGAGCAAGCGATGATTCAATGGGCTTCTAGGCGCTTAAATATACAAGGATCAACCACAGCTCCATGTGGACAGCCCAATGAAGAGCAGAGCATGAAGGAAGTGCCAGAAACTCCAGTGGACAAGACAGAGCATGAATTTGTACTGGAACAATTAGAAGAAGCTATTTTTGTTCAAGAAGAAGAGTTGGTTGAAGATCTAGGAGATCCTGAACTTCCATGGGAATCCAGAATTGAGGAAAACTCCGTCCAGGATGCTATAGTTGATGCTAAGGAGGATACTGTACAATCTCCAAGGCAAGTCGTTTATGAAGAATCAGACGGAATAATCCAAGAAGCAATTTCCCTTGATGATAATGCTCACAAGTCTAGCTCTCTTGGTAATGAACTTGCATCCGTAAGTGAATTCTCTGAGATAGAAGAATCTTCCCCAAGTGAATATGAAGATGATGCAGAGGTAGATTTCTCTCAACCTCCAATCTATGACTCAAGTGATGAGGAAGACACAGAAGACTTTGACCAGGACACAAATACAATTGAAGATCTTTACAAAGAAGTGGAAGAATTCACAGAAGAGCACAAGGAAACGGAACTTGCAGAACCACCAAAAACACCTATCCCAAGGCCATTACCACCTAATACAAGCTTTAAGTGGGTACAATCCTTAACTTATAACTTTACTTATTCACTTGAATATGGTTTGCTTGAAACAGATGGCCAGCTTAGAGCTCTCTGCGGCTTTAAGAGTAAGAGGAAAATGGCTCGTACTCAGAGCTGGTGCACAAGGTTCAATAAGGTTCCACGCTTCACTTCGAAGTACACGGATTGGTATCATGCTCAATCACATGGATCACGGAAAATGTTTGGTCACCAAGGTGAGATTCTATTTTTTAACCCGCCCGAATGGAGACATGTAGATCAAGACGGAGGCGGATTTAAAAGCAAGGCTTGGAATCCTGGAGTTTATTCTGACATTTGTCATCCCAGGAGCCTAACAATATATTTAAAGCTGTTCGGAAGCTTTGCGTGCTTAGTTTGGGACCCCGGAGGCTATTGGCAGTCCAAGCACTGGTGGAGATTTTTGGACGAATTTAAACATAAGCCACCATAACAGGATACTCCTCCAATGTCCAACTTAAGGACTTTAACTAAAAGTGCTAGGTGGGAGACAACCCACCATGGTATGGTCACTTCTTTTTCAATTTATTTTTTTTAATTGCTTTCATTTTTCCTTTTTCATTTTAATTTATTAAACCTGGAATCATGCATAGCATTCATGTTAATCATTGCATTCTGCATTTTTCATGCACATAAAAAAAAAGGGGATGTACGACGCGACCGCATGCCCCATGCGATCGCGCCATATCGCGGAAAACACCACCCGTGCGACCGCGTGACCCACGCGGCCGCGTGATATATATATCGGCGTAAGGATCCAACGAACAGAAAGTTAGACTGGAATCGTGCGGCCCCTGTGCGTTTCGCACAAATTGGCCCACGCGATCGCATGCCCCATGCGATCGCGTCACTTGCACAATACCAATCCCACGCGACCGCGTGAGCGACGCGATCGCGTCGCATGGATTGCACATCACCCCAAAAGGAGACAGAGAGTTGCGCTAAAACGGCGCTGGAGTCGTGCGTTTAAACCAGGTTCCGCAAAACGCAACCCCCTTTTATCCGTTCGTCATTTTTCTGTAATTTTTTCCATTTCTGTTGATCATTAGGATAGATAGATATGCATGCTGTAGTGGATTTTTAGGTTGTTAGGTAGCTTAGGCTCTGGTTAGTGGATCTAGGTCTGTTTACTTGCACTATTCCTGTTTTTGTTTTATCATAACTACAATTTTGCCGTTCCTGTGACCTCGTTCATATGCTATGATTTCTTGCACTTGCTGCTTGTTACTCTAAATTTTCCTGTTTCTATTCATTGCTGGTAACTGCAGCTAGTTTTTAAATTCATATGAACTGCTATGATTTCTGTTTATTTTCTGGGATAATCCAATTTTAGCCGGAATGCTGCCCAAATTTTTTAAAAAAAATTGTTTTCATTCATGTTTTGGTTTGGCATTTCTGAACTCTGTTTTACTCTGCTTTACCCAAACCATTTCATGAATGCTATGGCAGACATCCTTCTCCTCTTTGATTTCCTGGTTCATAAACTGCATTTGTGATTCACTTATTCCAATTTTTGCTTTCTTTATTTCTATTCGAATCAGCATCACCCTGTTTTCCTTGTTCGATTATGAGTACTTCTATTCTTACCTGTGAATCCTTGTTATATGGAATTTTTCTATGCCACTTACTTTAACCCGCACTTTACTAACTCACTAATTTTATTTACTAATTTTTTTTTCAAATTCTAACCATTTTAACCCTTTTAATCTCTTTTCTAATTATTTTCACTTTCCTCTAACTTTCTAACCATGGCATATTGTTTATTTTTCCACTTAACATGAATTCAATCACATTTTATTTACTCATTTTCCTTATTTTATTTCTCCCTTGCTGCTTTGAGTTTCCTTTATTGCCTAATTACTTTCCTATTTTTATCCATATCCTGATTTTCTGTTTTTCAGGATGTCTGCCTCACAGAGGAAAGGAAAAGGCAAGGCTACTGGCAAGCGCAAGAGAGGAGATTCCTCCCAGTCCATCATTTCTTTAATGCATGATTCTTCATGGTGGGAGAAGAACTTCACACAGCAGGAAAAAACTGACCAGCTGCTCCCTGCGACTGATCCTATAAAATTTGCAAACCGGTACTGTGAGTTGAAGTACCCGGCTTTTGCAAACTCCAAAAATCTATACCTGGAATGAACTCTGAAGATTCCAGAAGCCCTCCAGCAATACACCACTGAGCAAATTAAGCAAAGGGGCTGGTTCTTTCTGGAGAGAACACTAACAGAGGTCAACGCATCTTGGGTCCGGGAATTCTACTGCAACTACTATCTCACTACCCTAGATGCAGTGAATCTGAGAGGAAAACAAATTCTGGTCACTGAGGAGGCCTTAGAGGACATTCTCCGGCTCCCAGCCAAATCCGATTAGCCTGATGGTTATTCAAAGGCTGAGGAGGACATGCGCCAGATGAAGTTTGATTGGGATGCTGTAAAGGCACGGATAGCTCTCGACCCAACAGTTCCTTGGGAGATGGGTCAGGACACTACGATGCCTAGAGGGATCAAGAGAGCGTACTTAAATGATGAGGCTCGGTTATGGCATCAGATCTTGAGTAATTATGTGATGCCGAGTACTCACGAGATGGAGATCCCGACTGCTATGATCACCCTCCTTTGGTGTGTCCTGGAGGGTAAGGACCTTTATCTGCCACATTTCATTCGGCATTATATGGCCAGGGTCCACGTCCGAGGCACCCTCCCCTTTCCATATCTAGTTACACAGCTTGGCCGTTGAGCTGACGTGCCATGGGAGGATGCCGATGAGAGACCACCAGCGGCGGATTGCAGGAAGATCATTCCGCACAGCCGGAACTTCTTAGCCCTGGGCCACAGACCAGCACCATTCACTGCTACTGATGAGTCGGCCCCACAGTCTGCTGGACCCTCTTCCTCTACTGCTGCACCACCTACCCCTGCTACCACCACTGCACCTCCACCTGCCACAGAGCCCGTCTATCATCTGGTGCACCGCTTGTTCCGACGACTTGACCAGATGGAGCGTCGCAACAAGCGGCGCTATGAGCACCTAAAGCTGATGATACGATCCGGCGACATCCCCTCCGAGCCCGACACACCATCCGAGGCATTTGAGGAGGAGGCGGATGCGCCCGAGGCAGAGACCCATCCCCAGGAGGCAGCACCAGCCGCACCACAGGCAGCGGTCCCACATCAGATTGAGGCTGCAGATCTTGAGATCCCGATTCAGTCAGCACCTCCTCCACAGCAGCCAGACCCTCAGCCCACCACCACCACTGAGACCCCCGCTACCATCCCTCCCAGTGATGACACTCCTTCACACCCGGCTTGATTGAGCATCGAGGACGATGCTTCCTTTTAAGTGTGGGGAGGTCGCCATCTCTGGCGTTTATTTTGGTGAACCACTACATACTTTTTCTTTTATTTTAGATATTTTTCTGTATTTTTCCTTTTACTGTTATTTTCTGAGTACTTATACATTGCTTTTATGTATTTTTACTCTATTTTCTGCATTTTGCATCTTTAGTTCATACTTTAGCCATTTAGTTTATTTTAGCTATTTAGTTTAGTTTGCAATTCTGATTTATTAGTGGATTAATTAGTATAGTTTACTGATGTTCTTTCCTTTGCTTTAATCTATATGTCCAATTATAGAATATAGAATAGATACATACCAAGAGAATGATTGAGGCCATCATTTGATTTTAGCTCACTCACCCTAAATTAGCCTACCTTTTACATCACCCTTGTTAGCCCCCTTGAGCCTTTTAAAACCCCTTTATTCTCTTTAGCCAAATTACTAGCCTTAAGCAGAAAAACAAAAGAAAATCCCAAGTGAATCCTTGGTTAGCTTAAGATAGAAAATCATGAATAGAGTTAAAAGTGGAAAACCTTTTGGGAACATGGATGATAGAAAAAAAAGGTAGAAAAGTTAAAAGGAATAAAATAAAATTTGGGAAGCATGCTCATGAGAAAATCTAAGTGATTCAATTACCATGTGCATTAAAAAAAAGAAAAAAAAGAGAAAGTTATTTTTTTCAGCATTTGAATAAAAGGGGATACAAACAAATTTCCCAATGCAAAATAAAAACAATGCACATGGGATAAAAATAAAGAGTGAAACATGAGCATGTAACAATAAGTGGGATAATATGGGAAAATGGGTAAAGAAATTTTTGTTTTACTAAATATGTATGTTAGGTGAGATCTTAGTCTAATTAAGGATTCACTTATTAGCTCACTTGACCCTATACATAAAATCCTTACCCTTACCTTGACCCCATTACAACCTCAATAAAGACCTCATGACTTTTTGGTATGACTATATTCTATAATTGTTGATTGGTTAGATGAAAAACAAAGCCATAGAAATAAAGAATAAAAAGAAAAATGGAGTGAATAAACCCAATAAACACTGAGTGACTAGAGAGTAAACACAAAATCCAGTGAGGGTTCAATAACTCATCAACATATATCTGTACTTAATTTACTAATTGTTTTGCAAGTTTGTACAATATTTTCTTTCCCATCTCATTTGCTAAAATACTTTATTATTTAAGGGTTGGCTATATATATATACATGACTCCTTGAGAATGTGAATTAACTTTACTACATGTAAGCTTTATATATGAGTGAATAAATTAGAGTTGCATGATGCATCATTCATTTAGGTAGTTGCATTTAAATTAGGTTGCATTGCATGACATTCCATCACTTTAACCTTAATTATTTACCTTGGATTTAGCATGAGGACATGCTAGTGTTTAAGTGTAGGGAGGTTGATAAACCCATATTTCATGAGTTCTTTTGTGCTTAATTTGAGTGATTTATACAATCCTTCACCTGCTTATTCACATTAATTGCATGGTTTTACTTTCCCTTCCTTATTATGTCATATTGTGAAAAACATGTTTCCTAAGCTTTAAAATTAATTAATTTAATTACCTTTATTTCCATTCAATGCCGTTATTAGTGTGTTGAGTAGTTTCAGATTTTCTAAGGCAGAATGACTTAAAGGATGGAAAAGAAAACATAATAAAATGGAAGGAGAAAGCAAAACGGAGCTTTAAGGAAACTGGTATCCACGCGATCGCATGGACAACGCGATCGCGTGCCAAGCACGAATCAGCAGCGACGCGGCCGCATGACTGACGCGACCGCGCGCCTTAAGCAGAACGCATATGACGCGGTCGCATGACTGACGCGACCGCGTGGCAAGAAAAAGCTCCAAATTACGCGACCGCGTGACCCACGCGGACGCGTGACAGAGGCCACGTATCAGAATTTACAGAATACGCCCCCAGCGAATTCTGAAGCCCTTTTTGGCCCAGATCCAAGTACAGACAACATAGACCAGAGGTTATAAAGTGTGGAAATGCACCCATTCAAAGAGAGCTCGCGTATTTTACCTTTCAATGATTTAGATTTAGTTGTGAGAGAGATCTTCTCTCTCTCTTTTAGGATTTAGGATTTCTTCTTGTTTTAAGAGTAACTCTGGATCCCAGGTTTAATGTTCTTTTATTTCAATTTTACTACTATTTATTTATTCCAGTTATTAAACTCAACATAATTGATAATCGTTATCTTGCTAATTGAGCTGAACTTGAGTAATCCCAACCTTTTCTTAGGAAATAAATAGGATTCAAAGGTCAATTTAATTAGTCCCTTGACTTTTCCTTGCCCTGGTACAGGTTGATCAAGTGGAGTTTAGATTCAACTTTCATTATAGTTGAGAGAGATAACTACGTTGGACCTCCAACTTCTCTTACCTTGTCAAAAGTCTGCTTTATAGTATTTATTTATTTATTTTAATTGCCATTTACTTTACTTGTCATTTAAATTACTTGATTCTCATCTTCTAAACCCCGATTACAATCTTTATAGCCAATAGTAAGAACATACTTCCTCGCAGTTCCTTGAGAAGACGACCCGAGGTTTGAATACTCGGTTAACAATTTCTAAAGGAGTTTGTTACTTGTGACACCCAAAACGTTTGTACGAAGGGATTTTTGTCAGTTTAAAGACTATATCTACAACGCAACTGTTTCTATGAATCTCTTTACTGGTGAAAATCCTCTCGTCAATGCGCATTTAAGCAGATTGAGTCTCATGTTGAATTTCCTTAGTGCCTTGAAGACAGCCTGGAGGTCGTCTATTAGCTTGTTCGGCTCTGTTGTTTTTACCAGGATGTCGTCGACGTAAACCTCTACCGACTTGCCGATGAGGTCATGGAAGACTCGGCTCCTTAGTCTTCGGTAGGTAGCCCCTGCATTCTTCAGTCCAAAGGGCATTACTTTGTAGCAAAAGGTGCCTCCTGGTGTTATGAATGCCATTTTGTCCTCGTCAGGTCGGTGCATCGGGATCTAGTTATAGCCAGAATAGGCATCCATGAAGCTGAGGAAATGATATCCTGCCGCCGAGTCGACCAAGGTGTCAATGTTGGGGAGGGGAAAGGAGTCTTTTGGGCACGCTTTGTTTAGGTCAGAGTAATCGACACACATTCTCCATTTCCGCTGGCTTTTTTTACTAGGATGCCGTTGGATAGCCATGTCGAGTACTCGAGTTCCTTGATGAACCCTGCTTCTAGTAATCCTGCTGTTTGTTTGGTGACTTCTTCAGCCCTTTCTTGCGACATCTTCCTTCGCCGCTGGGCTACCGGTTTGGCATCAAGTTTTATGGCTAGTCGGTAGGACATGACCTCGGGATCCAATCTCGGCATGTCTGATGGGGTCCATGCAAAGAGGTCGCCATTTGCCCTCACGATCTCTATAAGAGGGCCCTTAAGTTCATGGGACAGGTTTCTATTTACGAAGGTAAACTGGTCTGCCGTTTTTCCTATCTGGAACTTTTCCATGTCCCCTTCTGGTTCTGGTCTTGGCTTTTCCTCCATCCTGACGTCCAGATCTGCCAAGAACACGTTGGCTGCCTTCTTAGATTCTTTCCTCAAGGAGAGACTAGCGATGTCGCAGGCGACTGCCGTTTCTAGGTCTCCCCTTATGGAACCAATTGTTCCCTTGTTCGTTATGAACTTCATTGTTAGGAACTTGGTGCATATCACAGCTGAGAATTCATTGAAAGTTTTTCTTCCTAGGATGATATTATAGGCAGTGGAGTCTCTAAAGACTACGAAGTCTACCATGGGGGGTTTTCGGGGAGGTCATTGAACCACTTATCTTTTGGGCCAAATGATATTGTGGGATGCCTTTTGCTGGGGCCATCTGTCGAGATAGAGAGTACTCGGGTGTCCCTTTTGGCTGCCGACTTGGATTTAGGGGGGCTGTCGCTCCTGACCACGATGTTGACCACAAAAGTTGGGGGGTCATTGGCATCCACTGTGGGTTCTTGCCTTGGTTTGACAGTCTGGCTCCGATCTTCCTCGAAGCGTTCCCTTTCCCGCCTCCTCGGTTCTTTGATGAGCCGGGAGAATTCACTCAGCTTTCCTTCTCTGATGGCCTGTTCCAGGGCATCCTTAAGGTCGAAGCAGTCTTGGGTTTTGTGGCCAAACCCCTTGTGATAATCGCAGTAAAGGCTCTTGTTGCCTCCCGTCCTCTCCTTCAACGGCCTAGGTCTGGACAGGATTCCCTTGTCTGCAATTTGTTGGTAGACTTCTACTATGGGCGCCGCAAGTGGCGTATAGTTCGTGAACCTTCCTACCCGTGGGTGCTTAGGTGCTTGTTTAGGGTGCCGTCCCTGGGAGCTTCTTTGTACCTGTCGACTTGAGGGGCCTGCCAAGCTGACGAGCTAGGGAGCTGTCGTTTATTGGCTACTACAACCTGACTGACCTCTTCATCGTTGATGTATTCCTTGGCCACGCTTTGAATTTCCTGCATAGTCCATACAGGCTTGGTTGTGAGGTGCTTCCTAAAGTCTTCATTCAGCAGGCCATTTGTTAGGCATAGACTAGCGATTGAGTCCGTGAGGCCGTCGATCTCCAAACACTCGTTGTTGAACCTATCTAGGAATTTCCTAGTCGGCTCGCTGGGTTTTTGGGTAACCCCCAGTAAGTTGATTGGGTGTTTTGCCTTGGCTATGCGCATCGTGAACCGATCTAGGAAGCTTCGAGATATGTCTGTGAAAGTTGTGATGGACTCTTGTGGGAGGGTGTTGAACCATCGAATTGCTGGACCGGCCAGTGTTACGGGGAATGCCCGGCATCTGACCGCGTCGCCTACCCCTTCCAAGTTCATCCTTGCTTTAAAAGCTGTGATATGCTCCTGGGGGTCCTTGGTCCCATCGTACCTCATGTCCATCGGCTTGTCGAAGTTTCTCGGGAGCCAGGCCTTGAGGATTAAGGGGTGAAAGAGGGTGGCTCCCATGATAATAGGATCTTGTTGTCTCCCGGGTTTCCTTTTCGGGGATTCCCAGCGGCTTTCCGACTCGCCTTGGGTGGGTCGGGAAGTTGCTTGTGTGTGCACCTCTTCGCGCCTTGTTAGGCTTCTTCCTTGGCTGTCGTGTGCTCGGGAGGGGGATCAGGTGTGGGCGTGGGACCGGCTGACGTCGCCGTGCAAGTGGCTGATGTCTTCGTGGGATCGGTCCCTTGCCGCCAGCTCCTGCTCAAGGTTTTTCACTCTATACCTGAGCTCTTGCATGATCTTGGCGTTGTCGGCTCCCGTCCCCCGAAAGGGCACCTTTCGAGGGTCTTAGTGTACATTTGTTAGTGGGGTTGAACGGGGGATCTCGGTTGTTCGGCAACGCGGGCTGTCGAACTGGCCCTGCTCAAACGGGCCCCGCCTCCCTCGCGGAGCTCCTCTGAAGTGATGGGTCGCTCCATGTCTACGCCGGGTCCCCACAGACGGCGCTAATGTTCGTTACCTGATGTTCTCGGGTAGTCGGATGGTGATGAGTAGGAGAGGGGGAGAGACCCCAAGCGGACATGGAGCGAAGGTTGAAGTGTGCTGGCGATGTCGGAGGTTGGACGGAATGCGGGGGGTGGCCACCTGCAAGGATACTCCGACGATCAAGTCAGAGTTCGTACCAGAGGATGGCCGAATTAGGTAAAGATGTGACGTACCTTGGGGGGAGAGCTGTCCTCTCCCCTTATATACTATGCTGGGTGGGTCTAGTAATTGTCTAGCCCATTGGTAGAGGAGCTGTGAGCTGTCGTACTCCACGTGGGCAGGTTGTCCCGGACTTCGGGTCGGGATGCCGGGCACCGCCTCGAGGATACTGACCCGAGCGATAGCACGCTTTGGGTGGTAGGTCGGTCGGGTCCTGGGTCGGGTGTTAGGGACCGACCCGTTGGACCCCTTTGCTGGAGGTTTGGGCCTGGGTGGGGCGATACCCCGACCCGGCGACTACTTGGGCTGGACTTGGCAGTCTGTAATGCATACCAAGAATCATCCTCCTCTTTTTATTCACATCAAGAACCACCATCTCCATATACATACCAAGAACCATCATTCTCTTTTTATTCATATCAAGAGCCACCATCTCCTTACTCGTATCAAGAACCATCAACTCTTGAACTTCTCATGAAAGAATGGATACATGATATGTGGATGAGTGTAAAAAATATAAAGAAATATGTGGAGTTGATTATCAAGCCCCAGGAAGAGGAACAAATAAATTCCTTCCCAAGAGATACAATACAAGATCCTATAAAAGTGAAGAAATCAATCAAAGGAGTTCATACTCCAGTGAATTAGAGAACTCTCCACCCTACACATGAAAGAAAAGGAATATAAAAAGACAACCCAAGTTACTACCATCTATCATTATGAGATTATATATATATAGTAATTAGGTTAGACAAGGTTAGACAATTTCTACAATAAAATAGTTTGCAATTGTGCAATCCTTGTACTGTTACAGAATTTGTTCCCCTAACATACCATTTGTTATCCACTATATATTTTCAATACATTTCTACAGGTGTAGATGATTTTTATCTTTTTAAATCTTAGCAAAACCTTTTTCTTTTTTACTTGGACCTATTTAGGATTTTTTTAATTAAATTAAACAAATATTTTATTTACTAAAATAAATATTTTTAAGTTTTTTTACAAAAATACATTTTATATCTTATTTCGTTTACAGTGTAAATAAAATAATATAACACGTATTTTGTTTGCACTATAAACGAAATAAGACTAAAAACATGGTGACTGTATGATGTTTACACAGGTATTGTGTAATGAGTTTAGTTTGTTTACAATGTAAACAAAATATATGTAATATTTCATTTACACTATAAACAAAGTAAGACATAGAGGTGCCTATATATAGGAGTTTCGTTCACAACGCAGAGGATTAATATCAGACTCTTCAGCTTCGACAACGAAGTAACTCCCTGGGTATGCAACAAAACGGGATTCTCACACTCAAAAATAGTCTCATTGTCACCATTTCTCATAAGGCAATTAGGATACACACATGCAACCAAATATCCACTACTACTAGACATTATGGCTAATTTGCGAAAAAAAAAGGTAAGGAAGAAGCAGTGAAATGTCGTTTGCGAAGATTACAAAAGGTTGTACATCCTTTTATAGCTGCTAAAAATTTGTCGTAACGTATCTCATTTATACTGTAAATGTTATAATTTTTCACGTATAAACAAAATAATATTACACGTATTTCATTTATATTGTAAATGAAATATACACGTTTATACACGTCAGCCTTATTTCGTTTACAGTATAAACGAACTACGTATAATATTATTTTATTTGTACTGTAAACGAAATATAAAATATATTTTTATAAAAAAATATAAAAATATTTTAAAAAATATTTTTTATATTATTTTATTATTTTAAATTAATTAATTATTAATAAATTAAATCAATTTGATTAATTTATTAGTTATTTGACTTATTTTTTATTTTTAATTAATTTATTATCGACCAATTTTTATATTAAATAGAATCAATTCGATGATTAATTCTCAATTTCCAATTTGATTGTCAGAACACTGGTTTAATCTAACTCTTCCTTCAAAGATGTATATTGCAGGCAATACACTAATAATAAAAAAAAAATAAAGGAAAAAGAAAAGAACCGTCAAGAATCTATTGATGGTATTTGCACCATCTTTTTTCGATCTCTATCTTTTTCCTCTTTCAGCTTTTTCTTTTGTTTAATGGTTTTTGATTTTTTAATTTGTGTGAAGAAAAGAAAAAGACAAACATTAAAGTTTTTGAGTATCATCATTATTATTTTACAAATTAAATTATCTTCTGAGAAAAATTAATAAAAATTTAATTTTAATGTATTTATCATATAAAAAATTTTATATAATTATTTAATTAAATTTATGTATTTAACTTATTTTATAAATAATGTATTTACAAATTAATTATTTTTGGTACTTTGGACGATATACAATTAAATTATCTATGTAATTTTTTTAGTACATAAAAGTTACAATCAAATCATGAAAATAATGCAATTTTGATTTAACAAGATCCAAAGTATATCTTCGTTTCTCATGCTGGTGACTGAGTCATGTTTAAGTTTTTTTTTTCAAATGTATTTTGCAGCAATACACTAATAATACAAACAGGAAAAAAAGAACCGTAAAGAATCTATTGGTATTTGCGCCTTTTTTTTTTTTTCATCTCTATCTTTTTAACGCTTTACAATGAAGTGTACAGTGAGATAATAATAATAAAAAAAAAATCATAAGATTAGACTGACCTATTTAAATATAAATTCTATTTTTGTATATAATTCATATTTACATATAAATTGAAGACAATTTTAAGGAGAAGATATACATAAATTAATAGTATTATTGTGCACAATTTTTTTCGTCTTTCTCTATTTTCCTTTAAAATTATTAAAATATGTTCTTAGTTTTCAAGCATTTAATTATTTTTTATATGATGGATGAAATGATGTATTACGTTGGTATGGGTTGAAATGGGTGTATTTCACAAGTGTGATACATAATACAAATTGTTAGTTACGATTTGTAAAACAAAAGAAATCGTTACTCACGATTTTATAAATTACATTTTTTTTAAATTAAAAAATTAAAATCGTAACTCACGATTTCTTATTTCTTTTTGTCTTATTTAAAATCGTAATTTACGAGATTTCTGTTAACTTTTTTTATTTTTTTGTCTTATTTGAAATTGTTACTCACGATTTCTTTTTATCCCATATCACTGCATTACACCAAAACATCATAATATTAACAAAAAACACCAATAATAATTCATTATAAAAAAAAATTAGCCGTTTTCAAGAGTTGATATATATCTTTGATTATCAATTTCAAACTAAAAAGAATAGTTTAGTAAAAAATCAGAATTTAAAATGTTTTTTGTATTAGCGATAAAATATATTTTTTTATGATTATTCTTATCTATTTAACTAGAATTTTATTGGTTCAAATATACATATCATAGATTTACAACAAAAAAATATAGAATTATTTGTATATTTTAAAATTCAATAAAAAATATACACATTTATGAATATATGAAGCAAAATGTAAAATAACAAGAACAAAATAAAAATTTACCTAATTTATTTAAGTAGAAGCAAAAGGATGTAATGATTAGACGATCGATGATTGCACAATGGTGGATGAAAACACGACATACACAAAACATATCAACTTGATAAATCTTTGCAAAGCAATGGGAATAACTTAATTTGTAATTTATTAAAAACTTGCTTAAAGTCTTAGCCTTTAGTTTTCTCATAATAAAATAAACAAAAAGCGTCGACAGCAGGGTTCGAACCTGCGCGGGCGAAACCCAACAGATTTCAAGTCTGTCTCCTTAACCACTCGGACATATCGACGATAATGAACTTTGCGTTCTAATTAGTTTTTAACATAGATAGCTATAATATGCTAACATAACAAGGGGTGTTCAATATTAATATTTTATTCGTGTTCACACGATAGTAATTAGATAAAAACATTTTAAGATATCAATTAAATTATCATGTCGTCATGTTTCTTAACAACATTAACCTCGAAAGTCATCTTAAAATATATTTAAAATATTTGGGATAGAATTAAAATAAATTAAATATTAGCAAGTCTTAAAATTTTTTAAAATTTTGGTTTATTTACGATGAGAATATATGCCCATTTAATTGTAACCAAACTAATTTATTTTTCATTCACATGCAATGAGTTAATTGAACCAAGAAGTTATCTAAGTAAATTAAAACAAATCTGAAGAAGTGAAACCATTGACTAATTGACTGAAGCGAACACTAACGTGACCAATCTTGACTGTGATTCAAGTTTGCTTACTATGAGACTAAAACACTAAAACCTGGCTAATTAATCCAGTAACTTATATATAAGCTTAAACACAAATCAAACTAAACCAAGTCCTAGCAGCACACTTCTGTACATCATGTTTATTTCTTTGGAAAGAAGGACTACATTATATGGAGTTATATATAGATTAAATTAATTTCTAACAAATTTTATATTCGATAAATTAATTCTACTTAATAAAAAAAATTGGAACTGGTTCTTGATCTTTTAGGTATTAGAACTACTGACTAATATTTGAAAAAAAAATGACAAATGTTCTTAGAAAAGAATATAGCTGAGAAATTAAATTTTCTAAAATTAAGGACAAATTTGTTTAATATTCTAGAAAAATTAAGAATCACTTTATCAATTTTTTATTTTATAAAAAATAATTTGTCTAACATAAAAATTATTAGACACCAATATAGAATTTCATTTTGTTATATAACTTGGTTATGATGTATTGCATCATCTACTTCAAAGATATCATTGAAAGAAATTTTGTCTTAGCATGTTAAATTAATTGTATTAACTAAGATAGTTTAGAGTTTTGATCAAATTTAATCTATAAAATGTTAAGAATAAAACTCTACAACCAAGCAAAATACTTAACTTAGTCCAACCAAGTTATTATAACTGTTTTTCATATCACGTCCTTCTTCTTTTTCTTTTTTCTCTTTCTCTCATCCCTGATGTTGCTACTTCTTTTTTTCCTCCTCCTTCTCCTCCTCCTCTTCCTCCTCCTCCTCTTCCTTTTTCTTCATCTTTCTCTTTCATTATCGTCGTTGTCACCACCTCCATCTCCTCCTCCTCTTTCTTTTCTCATTTGAATTTCTTCAATCTCCTCCTTCCTTTTTCTCCTTCTCCTCCATCATATCATCATTATTATCATCATCGTCATCGTCATCGTCATTGTCATCTTCTTCTTATACGTATAACAGTTCAAATTCAGAATGCACCAAAATTACTTAATAATGACGACACACAAACAAACTCAGTTCAAAATATGCACATATCAAGTGCACCTTATTTAAATCTAGAATGCATCAAAATTACTTAATGATGATGACATACAAGCAAACTCAGTTCAAAACAAGAGACCAAATGTATCTTATTTAAATCCAAAATGCATCAAAATTACTTAATGACGACGATGTAAGAAACATAAATAAATTCGGGCACGTAGAAAAGGATCATGCCATGCTAGAAGGAGAGTTTGTTATTGATGAGCAGATAATTTATACCCTTTTTGGCATTGTTTTTACATAGTTTTTAGTATGTTTTAGTTACTTTTTATTATATTTTTATTAGTTTTTATGTGAAAATCACATTTCTGGACTTTACTATGAGTTTGTGTATTTTTCTATCATTTCAGGTATTTTCTGGCTGAAATTGAGGGACCTGAGCAAAAGTCTGATTCAGAGGCTGAGAAAGGACTGCAGATGCTGTTAGATTCTGACCCTCCTGCACTCAAAGTAAATTTTCTGGAGCTACAAAAGTCCAATTGGCGTGCTCTCAATTGCGTTAAAAAGTAGACATCTTGGGCTTTTCAGAAATATATAATATTCCATACTTTGCCCGAGATTTGATGGCCCAAACTGGCATCTAAACGCCGGCGAGAGACCCTTTTCTTGCGTAAAACGCCAGAACTGGCTCCAGAACTGGAGTTAAATGCCCAAACTGGCATCCAAGCTGGCATTTAACTCAAGAGAAGGCCTATGCACGTGTAAAGCTCAATTCTCAGCCCAAGCACACACCAAGTGGGCCCCAAAAGTGGATTTCTGCACTATCTGCACTTAGTTACTCAATTTCTGTAATCCTTTGTAACTAGTTTAGTATAAATAACACTTTTTACTATTGTATTCGCATACCTTAGACCTTTTATCACTTTGAGACTTGAATCATCTTTTGTTACATTTGGGAGGCAGGCCATTCAGCCATGCCTAGACCTTTTTCTCTTATATATTTTCTACGGTGGAGTTTCTACGTACACCTCATAGATTAAGGTGCGGAGCTCTGCTGTTCTTCATGAATTAATGCAAGTAATATTGTTTCTCTTTCAATTCATGCTTACTTCTTCTCCAAGATATACTCTCGTACTTAATTCAGTTAAGTCAGAATGAAGGGGTGACCCGTGACAATCACCCACTATTTTCGTTACTCGCTTAGCCAAGATCCGCGTGCCTGACAACCACAAGCGGTCTACATGATGTTCAACGTAGTCATTGGACGACAGCCGGAGTATATTCTCTTAGGTCTCTAATCCACGGACCGAGTCTGTGAGGTTAGAACCTTCGTGGTATAGGCTAGAACCAATTGGCAGCATTCCTGAGATCCGAAAAGTCTAAACCTTGTCTGTGATATTCCGAGTAGGATCTGGGAAGGGATGACTGTGACGAGCTTCAAACCCGCAAATGTTTGGGGCAGTGACAGTGTGCAAAAGGATAGAGAGATCCTATTCCGACGCTAGTGAAAACCGACAGATGATTAGTGGTGCACGAAATTGTGATCTCAACTGCGCCAACATCTTAGTATGCACGATTGTAATCTCAATTATTCTTCACAACTCCGTACAACTAACCAGCAAGTGCACTGGGTCGTCCAAGTAATAAACCTTACGTGAGTAAGGGTCGATCCCACAGAGATTGTCGGCTTGAAGCAAGCTATGCTCATCTTTGTAAATCTCAGTTAGGTGGATTCAAATGATTATAAGGTTTTGATAATTAAAAGATAAATAAAACATAAAATAAGATAAAGTTACTTATGTAATTCATTGGTGGGAATTTCAGATAAGCATATGGAGATGCTTTGTTGCTTTTGAACCTCTGCTTTCCTATTGCCTTCTTCCAACCATGTGTTACCTCCTTCCATGGCAAGCTGTATGATCCTCTCAGATGAAAACAAATCTATCTGCGCTGTCACCGCAGGGCTAATCATCTGTCGGTTCCCGCTAGCATCGAAATAGGACCATTGTCCTTTTGCACACTGTCACTTGTGCCCCACATTCGCAGGTTTAAAGCTCATCATAGTCATCCCTTCCCAGATCCTACTCGGAATACCACAGACAAGGTTTAGACTTTTCGGATCCCAGGAATGCTGCCTTTATTCTAGCCTATACCACAAAGGTTCTAATCTTAGATTAGAAACTCAAGAGAATATACTCCAGCTGTCGTCCAATGACTACGTTGAACATCATGTAGATTACTTTGTGGTTGTCAGGCACGCGACCTTGGCTAAGCGAGTAACGAAGATTGGATGATTGTCATGGATCACCCCTTCATTCTGACTTAATTGAATTAAGAACGAGAGTATATCTTGAAGAAGAAGTAGGCGTGAATTGAATAGAAAAATAGTAGTAATTGTATTACCTCATGAAGAACAGCAGAGCTCCACACCTTAATCTATGGGGTGTAGAAACTCCACCATTGAAAATACATAAGTGAAAAGAGGTCTAGGCATGGCCGAGAGGCCAGCCTCCAAACGTGTACAATGGTCTCAGCTTCGAAATATGAAAACTGGATTCAAAATAAATCTCTAAAAGTAGTTTTTATACTAAACCAGTAACTAGGGTTTACAGAAAATGAATAACTAAGTGCAGATAGTGCAGAAATTTACTTATGGGGCCCACTTGGTGTGTGCTTGGGCTGAGCATTGAAGCTTTTTCGTGCTTAGGCTATTCCTGGAGTTAAACGCTAGCTTTGGTGCCAGTTTGGGCGTTTAACTCCAATTCTGGTGCCAGTTTGGGCGTTTTACACCAGAATTTTTAGGCTGACTTTGAACACCAGTTTGGACCATTAAATCTCGAGAAAAGTATAAACTATTATATATTGTCGGAAAGCCCAGGATGTCTAATTTCGAACGCAATTGAGAGCATGCCAATTGGGTTTCTGTAGCTCCAAAAATTCCACTTTGAGTGCAGGGAGGTCAGAATCGAACAGCATCTGCAGTTCTTTTTCAGCCTCTGAATAAGATTTTTGCTCAGGTCCCTCAATTTCAGCCAGAAAATACTTGAAATCACAGAAAAACATACAAACTCATAGTAAAGTCCAGAAATGTGATTTTTGAATAAAAACTAATAAAAATATAATTAAAAGTAACTAAAACATACTAAAAACTATGTAAAAACAATGCCAAAAGGGTATAAATTATCCGCTCATCACAACACCAAACTTAAATTGTTGCTTGTCCCCAAGCAACTGAAAACAAAATAGGATAAAAAGAAGAGAATATACAATGAATTCCAAACTTATCAATGAACTTAGTTCCAATTAGATGAGCGGGGCTTGTAGCCTTTTTGCCTCTGAACAGTTTTGGCACCTCACTTTATCCTTTGAAGTTCAGAATGATTGGCTTCTATAGGAACTTAGAATTCAGATAGTGTTGTTGATTCTCCTATTTCAGTATGTTGATTCTTGAACACAGTTACTTTATGAGTCTTGGCCGTGACCCTAAGCATTTTGTTTTCCAGTATTACCACCGGATACATAAATGCCACAGACACATGACTGGGTGAACCTTTTCAGATTGTGACTCAGCTTTGCTAAAGTCTTTAGTTAGAGGTGTCCAGAGCTCTTAAGCACACTCTTTTTGCTTTGGACCATGACTTTAACCGCTCAGTCTCAAGCTTTTCACTTGACACCTTCACGCCACAAGCACATGGTTAGGGACAGCTTGGTTTAGCCGCTTAGGCCAGGATTTTATTCCTGTGGGCCCTCCTATCCATTAATACTCAAAGCCTTGGATCCTTTTTATTTTATTTCTGCCTTTTGGTTTAAAGGGCTATTGACTTTTTCTGCTTGCTTTTTCTTTTTCTTTTTCTTTTTTTTTGCAAGCTTTGTGTTCACTGCTTTTTCTTGCTTCAAGAATCAATTTTATGATTTTTCAGATTATCAAATAACATTTCTCCTTTTTCTTTATTCTTTCAAGAGCCAACAATTTTAACATTCATAAACAACAAATTCAAAAATATGCACTGTTCAAGCATTCATTCAGAAAACAAAAGGTATTGCCACCACATAAAAATAATTGAGCTAATTTCAAGATAGAATTCGAAATCATGTACTTCTTGTCTTTTGCAATTAAAACATTTTTCATTTAAGAAAGGTGATGGATTCATTAGACATTCATAGCTTTAAGGCATAGACACTAGTCACTAATGATCATGTAATAAAGACACAAACATAGACAAAACATAAAGCATAATTTTCAAAAAACAGAAAAATAAGAACAAGGAAATTAAAGAATGGGTCCACCTTAGTGATGGCGGCTAGTTCTTCCTCTTGAAGATCTTTTGGAGTGCTTAAGCTCCTCTATGTCTCTTCCTTGCCTTTGTTGTTCCTCCCTCATGGCTCTTTGGTCTTCTTTAATTTCATGGAGGAGGATGGAGTGCTCTTGGTGCTCCATCCTTAGTTGTCCCATGTTGGAACTTAATTCTCCTAGGGAGGTATTGATTTGCTCCCAATAGTTTTGTGGAGGAAAGTGCATCCCTTGAGGCATCTCAGGGATTTCATGATGAGGGATTTCCTCATGATCTTGTTGAGGTCCATGAGTGGACTCTATTGTTTGCTCCATCCTTTTCTTAGTGATGGGCTTGTCCTCATCAATGAAGGTGTCTTCCTCTATGTCAATTCCAGCTGAATTGCAGAGGTGACAAATGAGATGAGGGAAGGCTAACCTTGCCAAAGTAGAGGACTTGTCTGCCACCTTGTAGAGTTCTAGGGATATGATCTCATGAATTTCTACTTCCTCTCCATTCATGATACTATGGATCATGATAGCCCGGTCTATTGTGACTTCAGACCGGTTGCTAGTAGGAATGATGGAGTGTTGGATGAACTCCAACCATCCCCTAGCCATGGGTTTGAGGTCAAGCCTTCTTAGTTGAACCGGCTTGCCTCTTGAATCTCTCTTCCATTGAGCGCCTTCCACACAAATGTCCCTAAGGACTTGGTCTAACCTTTGATCAAAGTTGACCCTTCTAGTAAAAGAGTGAGGATCTCCTTGCATCATTGGCAAGTTGAATGCTAGCCTCAAATCTTTCGGACTAAAATCCAAGTAATTCCCCTGAACCATTGTTAGCCAATTTTTTGGGTTCGGGTTCACACCTTGATCATGGTTCCTAGTGATTCATGCATTAGCATAGAACTCTTGAACCATTAAGATTCTAACTTGTTGAATAGGGTTGGTGAGGATTTCCTAACCTCTTCTTCGAACTTCATGTCGGATCTCCGGATATTCACTCTTTTTGAGCTTAAAGGGGACCTCGGGGATCACCTTTTTCTTGGCCACAACTTCATAGAAGTGGTCTTAATGGACCTTTGAGATGAATCTCTCCATCTCCCATGACTCGGAGGTGGAAGCAATTGCCTTCCCTTTTCTCTTTCTAGAGGTTTCTCTGGCCTTAGGTGCCATTAGTGGTTATGGAAAATAAAAAGCTTTAGCTTTTCCTACACCAAACTTAGAATGGTTGCTCATCCTCGAGCAAAAGAAGAAGAAAGAAAAGAGTAGAAGAAGAAGAAGAAATGGAGGAGATGGAGGGTTGGTGTAGGTTCGGCCAAGGGGAGAAGAAGTGTGTATGATGTGTGGAATTGAAGGTAGTGAGGTTGGGTTTGGGAGGGAAATGGTTTGAATTTGAATGGTGAGGTAGGTGGGGTTTAATGATGGATGGATGTGAGTTGTGAAGAGAATATGGGGAAGAGGGTAGGATTTGATAGGTGAAGGGTATTTGGGGAAGAGTTAATGATGGGATTGGTGTGGAGTATTTGGGAAAGAGGGTTATGGAAAGGTGTGAAGAGGAGAGAAGAAGAAGTGGGGTAGGTGGGGATCCTGTGGGGTCCACAGATCATAAGGTGTCAAGGAATTCAAGTCCCTGCACCAATCTGGCATTCAAACGCCCATTCTATGCCAAATATGGCATTTAACACCAGCTCTGCTACCTTTCCTGGCGTTAAACGCCAGCTCTGCTACCTTTCCTGGCGTTAAACGCCACTCTGCTGCCCATTTCTGGCGTTTAACGCCCAGAATGCTGCCAGGCTGGGTGTTAAATGCCCATTCTGCTATCCTTACTGGTGTTTAAATGCCAGTAAGCCTGTCCTCCAGGGTGAGCTGTTTTTAATGCTGTTTTTCATTCTGTTTTTTATTTTTCCTTTGTTTTTGTGATTTAACATGATCATTAACCTAAAGAAAATATAAAATAATAATGGAAAATAAATAAATATAATTAAATAACGTTGGGTTGCCTCCCAACAACCGCTTCTTTAATGTCAATAGCTTGACAGTGAAGCTCTTAGAGAGCTTCACAGAGACTCAGAGCTTGATGTTGGCCTCCCAACACCAAACTTAGAAGTTGAGTGTGAGAGCTCTGTTTAACTCTGTATTGAGAGAAGCTTTTCATGCTTCCTCTCCATGGTTACAGAAGAAGATCCTTGAGCCTTAAACATAAGGTAGTCCTCATTCAGTTGAAGGACTAACTCTCCTCTGTCCACATTAATCACAGCTCTTGCTGTGGTTAGGAAGGGTCTTCCAAGGATGATGGATTCATCCTCTTCCTTCCTAGTGTCTAGGATTATGAAATCAGCAGGGATGTACAGGCCTTCAACCTTCACCAAGACATCCTCTACAAGTCCATAAGCTTGTTTCCTTGAATTGTCTGCCATCTCTAGTGAGATTTTAGCAGCTTGTACCTCAAAGATCCCTAGTTTCTCCATTACAGAGAGGGGCATGAGGTTTATACTTGACCCAAAATCACACAGAGCCTTCTTAAAAGTCATGGTGCCTATGGTACAAGGTATTAAGAACTTTCCAGGATCCTGTTTCTTCTGAGGTAATTTCAATTGAACCAGATCATTTAGTTTATTGATGAGCAATGGGGGTTCATCCTCCCAAGTCTCATTACCAAATAACTTAGCATTCAGCTTCATGATTGCTCCTAGATACTGAGCTACTTGCTCTTCAGCAATATCTTCATCCTCTTCAGAGGAAGAATACTCATCAGAACTCATGAATGGTAACAGTAAGTTCAGTGGAATCTCTATGGTCTCTGTATGAGCCTCAGATTCCTTTGGTTCCTCATTAGGGAACTCCTGAGCGGCCAGTGGACGTCCATTGAGGTCTTCCTCACTGGAAATCACTACCTTTCCCTCCTCTCCAGGTTCGGCCATGGTGGTTATATTGTTGGCCTTGCACTCTCTTTTTGAATTTTCTTATGTATTGCTTGGGAGAGTACTAGGAGGGAGTTCAGTAACTCTTTTACTCAGCTGACCCACTTGTGCCTCCAAATTTCTAATAGAGGACCTTGCTTCAGTCATAAAACTGAGAGTGGTCTTAGATAGATCAGAGACTACAGTTGCTAAGTCAGAGTGGCTCTGCTTAGAATTCTCTGTCTGTTGCTGAGAAGATGATGGAAAAGGTTTATTATTGCCAAACCGTGCTCTCCCACCATTATTATTATTGAAGCCTTGATTAGGTTTCTGTTGATCCTTCAATGAGAGATTAGGATGATTCCTCCATGAAGGATTGTAGGTGTTTTCATAGGATTCTCCCATGTAATTCACCTCTTCCATTCCAGGATTCTCAGGATCATAAGCTTCTTCTTCAGAGGAAGCCTCCTTAGTACTGCCTGATGCAGCTTGCATTCCAGACAGACTCTGAGAAATCATATTGACTTGCTGAGTCAATATTTTGTTCTGAGCCAATATGGCATTCAGAGTATCAATCTCAAGAACTCCTTTCTTCTGAGTTGTCCCATTATTCACAGGATTCCTTTCAGCAGTGTACATGAACTGGTTATTTGCAACCATTTCAATGAGTTCCTGGGCTTCTGCAGGCGTCTTCTTCAGATGAAGAGATCCTCCAGCAGAGTGGTCCAACGACATCTTGAACAATTCAGACAGACCATCATAGAATATACATATGATGCTCCATTCTGAAAACATGTCAGAAGGACACCTTCTGATCAATTGCTTGTATCTTTCCCAAGCTTCATAGAGGGATTCACCTTCCTTCTGTCTGAAGGTTTGGACTTCGACTCTAAGATTGCTCAACTTTTGAGGTGGAAAGAATTTGGCCAAGAAGGCATTGACCATCTTTTCCCAAAAGTTCAGGCTATCTTTAGGTTGTGAGTCTAACCATGTCCTAGCTCTGTCTCTTACAGCAAAGGGGAAAAGCATAAGTCTGTAGACCTCAGGATTAACCCCATTGGTCTTAACAGTGTCACATATTTGCAAGAATTCTGCTAAAAACTGATGAGGATCTTCCAAAGGAAGTCCATGAAACTTGCAGTTCTGCTGCATTAGAGAAACTAATTGAGACTTAAGCTCAAAGTTGTTTGCTCCAATTGCAGGAATTGAGATGCTCCTTCCACAGAAGTCAGAAGAGGGTGCAATAAAGTCACCAAGCATCTTCCTTGCATCTCCACCATTGTTATTGGGTTCGGCCATCTCTTCTTTTTTGAAAAATTCTGTCAGGTCCTCTCCAGGGTGTTGTACTTTAGCTTCTCTTAGCTTCCTCTTTAGAGTCCTTTCAGGTTCCGGATTAGCTTCAACAAGAATGTTCTTATCCTTGCTCCTGCTCATATGAAAAAGAAGAGAACAGAAAAGAATAGGAATCCTCTATGTCATAGTATAGAGATTCCTTTATGTGAGTAGAAGAATAGAAGAGTAGAATGAAGAAGAGAGAGGATGGAGAATTCGAACACAGAGAGGGAGAGAGGGTTCGAATTATAAGAAGGAGAGAAGTGTTAGTGAATAAATAAATAAATAGAAAGAGATGAGAGAGAGAGAGAATTCAAAAATTAAAATAAAATAAATAAAAATATTTTTGTTTTTATTTTAATTATTGGTTAGTATTCGAAAATTATAAAAAGGAATAAAATTAAATTAAAATTTAAAACAATTAGTTAATGAAAAAGAATTTTGAAAAAGTGGTTAGTGATTTTCGAAAATTGGAGAGAGAAAAGTAGTTAGGTGGTTTTGAAAAAGATATGATTGAAATAGTAAACTTTTAAAATCAAACAAAAAGTCAAGTAGTTAATTGAAAAAAATTTGAAAATCAATTTTGAAAACATAAGAAGTTAGAAAAGATTTTGAAATTGATTTTGAAAAATATATGATTGAAATTTATTTTGAAAAAGATTTGAAAAGGAAATTAAAAAGATTTGATTTTTGAAATTAAAGTTGATTACTTGACTAATAAGAAACTAAAAGATATGATTTTAGAATTTAAAGATTGATCCTTTCTTAATAGGCAAGTAACAACTTGAAAATTTTTGAATCAAAACATTAAATGTTAGCATTAATTTCGAAAATATGAAATAAAAATAGGTAAAAGATTTTTGAAAATCAAATTTTAAGAATTTTCGAAAATATTGAAAAAAATGAAAAAAATTTGATTTTTGAAAAAGATTTGAAAAAGATAGAATTTTTAATTTGAAATTTTGACTTGACTAATAAGAAACAATTAAATTTTAAAATTTTATGACTAAATCAATCTAGAATTTCGAAAATTATGAGCAAAATAAGGAAAAGATATTTTTTTTATTTTTGAGATTTTAATGAGGAGAGAGAAAAACATAAAAATGATGCAAAACACAAGAAATTAAGATTAAAACAAAAATACATGCAAGAACACTTTGAATGTCAAGATGAACACCAAGAACACTTTGAAGATCATGATGAACATCAAGAACATATTTTTGAAAATTTTTAAGAAAAGAAAAACATGCAAGACACCAAACTTAACAATTTTTAAACCTTAAACACTAATAATTCAAAAATGCATATGAAAAACAAGAAAATACACCAAACAAGAAAATGCAAAGATCAAACAAAGAAATTCATCAAGAACAACTTGAAGATCAATGAAGAATAGTTCCTTGCATGTGTTCTTCGAAAATTTAAAGAAAAATTAAAAAAAAATGCAATTGACATCAAACTTAAAATTTGACACTAGACTCAAACAAGAAACACAAAATTTTTGGTTTTTATGATTTTATGAAACTTTTTTTGGATTTTTCGAAAATTAATTTGGAAAAGAAAAAATAAATAAATTCAAAAATTTTTAATAGGAATTCCAGGAATCATGAATGTTAGTCTAAAGCTTCAGTCTAAAAGGATTAGACATGGCTAGCCAAGCTGCAGCAGGACATTACATACAACAGCTAAATTGACGAGAAAGACAAAGAAGCTCTTCTAAGGATAAGTGAAACCTCGGTCCAAAAGATTAGACATGGCTTAACAGCCAGCCAAGATTCAACATATCTCATGAAACTCTAGAATTCATTCTTAAAAATTCTGAAGAACATATATGTTTATTATTATTAAATTTTTTTTGAATTTTTCGAAAATAAAAAGCTTAAAATTAAAATAAAATTACCTAATCTGAGAAACAAGATGAACCGTCAGTTGTCCAAACTCGAACAATCCCCGGCAACGGTGCCAAAAACTTGGTGCACGAAATTGTGATCTCAACTGCGCCAACATCTTAGTACGCATGATTGTAATCTCAATTATTCTTCACAACTCCGCACAACTAACCAGCAAGTGCACTGGGTCGTCAAAGTAATAAACCTTACGTGAGTAAGGGGTCGATCCCACGGAGATTGTCGGCTTGAAGCAAGCTATGGTCATCCTTATAAATCTCAGTCAGGTGGATTCAAATGGTTATAAGGTTTTGATAATTAAAATATAACTAAAACATAAAATAGGATAGAAATACTTATCTAATTCATTGGTGGGAATTTCAGATAAGCGTATGGAGATGCTTTGTTGCTTCTGAACCTCTGCTTTCCTATTGCCTTCTTCCAACCATGCGTTACCTCCTTCCATGGCAAGCTGTATGATCCTCTCGGATGAAAACAAATCCATCTGCACTGTCACCGCAGGGCTAATCATCTGTCGGTTCCCACTAGCGTCGGAATAGGACCATTGTCCTTTTGCACACTGTCACTTGTGCCCTACATTCACAGGTTTGAAGCTCATCACAGTCATTCCTTCCTAGATCCTACTCGAAATACCACAGACAAAGTTTAGACTTTCCGGATCTTAGATCCTACTCGGAATACCACAGACAAGGTTTAGACTTTTCGGATCCTAGGAATGCTGCCTTTATTCTAGCCTATACCACGAAGGTTCTAATCTTAGATTAGAAACCCAAGAGAATATACTCCAGCTGTCGTCCAATGACTACGTTGAACATCATGTAGATCGCTTTGTGGTTGTCAAGCACGCGACCTTGGCTAAGCGAGTAACGAAGATTGGGTGATTGTCACGGGTCACCCCTTCATTTTGACTTAACTGAATTAAGAACGAGAGTATATCTTGGAGAAGAAGTAGGCGTGAATTGAATAGAAAAACAGTAGTAATTGCATTAATTCATGAAGAACAGCAGAGCTCCACACCTTAATCTATGGGGTGTAGAAACTCCACCGTTGAAAATACATAAGTGAAAAGAGGTCTAGGCATGGCCGAGAGGCCAGCCTCCAAACGTGTACAATGGTCTCAGCTTCAAAATATGAAAACTGGATTCAAAATAAATCTCTAAAAGTAGTTTTTATACTAAACTAGTAACTAGGGTTTGCAGAAAATGAATAACTAAGTGCAGATAGTGCAGAAATCCACTTCCGGGGCCCACTTGGTGTATGCCTGGGCTGAGCATTGAAGCTTTTTCGTGCTTAGGCTGTTCCTAGAGTTAAACGCTAGCTTTGGTGCCAGTTTGGGCGTTTAACTCCAATTCTGGTGCTAGTTTGGGCATTTTAGGCTGACTTTGAACGCTAGTTTGGGCCATTAAATCTCGGGCAAAGTATGAACTATTATATATTGCTGGAAAGCTCAAGATGTCTAATTTCCAAAGAAATTGAGAGAGCACTAGTTGGGCTTCTGTAGCTCCAGAAAATCCACTTCGAGTGCAGGGAGGTCAGAATCCAACAGCATCTGCAGTCCTTTTTCAGCCTCTGAATCAGATTTTTGGTCAGGTCCCTCAATTTCAGCCAGAAAATACTTGAAATCACAGAAAAATACAAAAACTCATAGTAAAGTCCAGAAATGTGATTTTTGAATAAAAACTAATAAAAATATAATAAAAAGTAACTAAAACATACTAAAAACTATGTAAAAATAATGCCAAAAATGGTATAAATTATCCGCTCATCAATTAGCCCTGCGGTAGCTGTACCTAGTATTTTTCATCTGAGACAAGAAATCCGATAGTTAATTAGCTGTGCAAAAAATGTACCTGGTATTTTTCATCCGAGAGGATCATACAGCTTGCCATGGAAAGGAGCACGCATGATTGGAAGAAGACAATAGGAAAGCAGAGGTTCAGAAGCAACAAAGCATCTCCAAATGCTTATCTGAAATTCCCACCAATGAATTACATAAGTATATTTATTTTAATTTATGTTTTATTTATCTTTTAATTATCAAAACCCCATAACCAATTGAATCTGCCTGACTAAGATTTACAAGATGACCATAGCTTGCTTCAAGCCGACAATCTCTGTGCAATCGACCCTTACTCGCATAAGGTTTTATTACTTGGACGACCCAGTGCACTTGCTGGTTAGTTGTGCGGATTTCTGAAAAGTGTGATCACAATTCCGTGCACCAAGTTTTTGGCGCTGTTGCCGGGGATTGTTCGAGTTTGGACAACTGACGGTTCATCTTGTTGCTTAGATTAGGTAATTTTATTTTATGTTTAAGCTTTTTATTTTTATTTTTGAAAAAATAAAAAAAATTTAGTTTTTGAAAAATTCAAAAAAATTTTTTTTTTGTGTTTCTTGTTTGAGTCTTATATCAAATTTTAAGTTTGGTGTCAATTGCATGTTTTTAATTTTTCTTAAAGTTTTCGAAAAGTCATGCATTGTGTTCTTCTTTGATCTTCAAGTTGTTCTTGATGATTTTCTTTGTTTAATCTTGTGATTTTTTCTTGTTTTGTGTTTTTTGTTGTTTTTCATATGCATTTTCAAATTCATAGTGTCTAAACATTAAAAAATTCTAAGTTTGATGTCTTGCATGTGTTTCTTTTCTTAAAAATTTTCAAAAATATGTTCTTGATGTTCATTATGATCTTCAAAGTGTTCTTGGTGTTCATCTTGACATTCAAAGTGTTCTTGCATGCATTGTTTGTTTTAATCTTAAATTCTTATGTCTTGTGTCATTTTGTTGTTTTTTTCTTTCTTCATTAATTCAAAAATAAAAAATAATATCTTTTCCTTATTTTACTCATAAATTTCGAAATTTTGGGTTGACTTAGACAAAAATTTTCAAAATTTAGTTGTTTCTTATTAGTCAAGTCAAAATTTCAATTTAAAAACTTTATCTTTTTCAAATCTTTTTTCAAAAATCAAATCTTCTTCATTTTTCTTCTTAATATTTTCGAACTTCTTAACTAAAATTTTCAAAATCTTTTTCTCAATTTTATTTCATATTTTCGAAAACTTTAATAACAATTAATGTTTTAATTCAAAAATTTCAAGTTTGTTACTTTCCTGTTAAGAAAGGTTCAATCTTCAAATTCTAGAATCATATCTTTTAGTTTCTTGTTAATCAAGTCATCAACTTTAATTTTCAAAATCAAATCTTTTTAAATTTCTTCTTCAAATCTTTTTCAAAATAAATTTCAATTATATCTTTTTAAAATTTTAATTTCAAAATCTTTTTCTAACCTCTTATCTTTTCAAAATTTATTTTCAAATCTTTTTCAATTAACCACTTGACTTGTTTGTTTTAATTTTAAAAAATTTTACTATTTCTTATCTTTTTCAAAATCACCTAACTACTTTTCCACTTTTAATTTTCAAAAATCACTAACCACTTTTTCAAAATCCTTTTGAATTAACTAATTGTTTTGAATTCTAATTTTATTTTATTTAATATTTTCGAATTCTAACTTATAATTAAAATAAAAACAAAAATATTTTTCTTTTCTTTTAATTAATATTCGAATATTCTCTCTCTCTCATCTCTTTCTATTTATTTTATTTATTTACTAACACTTCTCTTCTACTCATCTAATAATTTGAACCCTCTCTCTCTCTCTCTCTCTGTGTTCGAATTTCTTCTTCTTCCTTCTTCATTCTATTCTTCTTTTCCTCTGACACATAAAGGAATCTCTATATTGTGACATAGAGGATTCCTCTTCTTTTTTGCTCTCTTCTTTTTCATATGAGCAGGAACAGGGATAAAGACATTCTTGTTGAAGCTGATCCTGAACCTGAAAAGACTCTGAAGAGGAAGCTAAGAGAAGCTAAAGCGCAACACTCCGGAGAGGACCTTACAGAAATTTTCGAAAAAGAAGCAGACATGGCAGCCGAACCCAACAACAATGTTGGAGATGCAAGGAAGGTGCTTGGTGACTTTACTGTACCAACTTTCGACTTCTATAGAAGAAGCATCTCAATTCCTGCAATTGGAACAAATAACTTTGAGCTTAAGCCTCAATTAGTTTTTCTAATGCAGTAGAATTGCAAGTTTTATGGACTTCCATTAGAAGATCCTCATCAATTCTTAGCTGAATTCTTGCAAATCTGTGACACTATTAAGACCAATGGGGTTAATCCTGAGGTCTACAGACTTATGCTTTTTCCATTTGCTGTAAGAGACAGAGCTAGGATATGGTTGGACTCACAACCTAAAGAAAGCCTAAACTCTTGGGAAAAGTTTGTCAATGCTTTCTTGGCTAAATTCTTTCCACCTCAAAAGTTGAGCAAGCTTAGAGTGGAAGTCCAAACCTTCAGACAGAAGGAAGGTGAATCCCTCTATGAAGCTTAGGAAAGATACAAGCAATTGATCAGAAGGTGTCCTTCTGACATGCTTTCAGAATGGAGCATCTTATGTATATTCTATGATGGTCTGTCTGAATTATCCAAGATGTCATTGGACCACTCTGCTGGTGGATCTCTTCATCTGAAGAAAACCCTTGCAGAAGCCCAGGAACTCATTGAGATGGTTACAAATAAGCAGTTCATGTATACTTCTGAAAGAAATCCTGTGAATAATGGGATGACTCAGAAGAAAGGAGTTCTTGAGATTGATACTCTGAATGCTATATTGGCTCAGAATAAAATATTGACTCAGCAAGTCAATCTGATTTCTCAGAATCTGACTGGATTGCAAGCTGCATCTGGCAGTACTAAAGAAGCCTCCTCTGAAGGAGAAGCTTATGACCCTGAGAATCCTGGAATGGAAGAAGTGAATTACATGGGAGAATCCTATGGAAACACCTACAATCCTTCATGGAGGAATCATCCTAATTTCTCATGGAAGGATCAACAGAAGCTGTAGAACCTATGCACAATTACTCAAGAGGGGGGGGGTGAATTGAGTATTGCAACAACAATGAATCTTTTTGCTTTGTTGGTTTGTCTTTCAATGTCGTTTGTTGGTTTGTCATTCATCAAAACCTACGAATACAAACTTCGCATACAAGCAACATAATTTACAATTTCCCCCTTTTTGATAATGACAAACCAATTTTGAGGATATGCATTTATAAATGATTTTGAAAGCAACAATAATGCACTTTGTTTTATAGAAAGCTTTGGAGAAGACTTCACACAAAAAAATTTTGCAGGAGTTCCCCCTAAATATGTGCATTTGTTCCCTTAAAGGGCGTTTATCAAAGAAAACGGTTTAGATATCAAAGTTTTTGCTTAGCGGAAGTCTTCTTGAAAACATTGTTTCGCAAACTTATTTCTTCTTTTCAAATCCTTAAACTTCTTCTTTTTCAAAAGTTTAAAATTTCAAATATCCTCAAACTTCTCTTCCCCCTTTTGACATTATCAAAAAGAAAGGAGTTTGATATGTGTCATAGAAGCATGCATAAAACAATGAATTTTTTTAAGTTCAATTTCTCTATTAATTTCAAGGATGAGATATTTCCCCTTTCAAAAAGGACTTGATTTCCTCTTTTTATATATAAAACAAGCATGCATAATTCCCCCTAAATAAGTGAAATATATTAAAGCATGCACATTAACTTAAAATAGGGGTACCAATCCTATTTTGAGTTATTCACCAAATAAGCATACAAGCATTAATCATTAAACAAATTTATGAAGGAAATATCAAAGTATTTAAACCATAATAGAAATCCTTAGCTTACTAGGAGTTAGTTTAACAGTTCATATAATCAAATAAACATAAAGCAATAAAAAGTGACTTGATGAAGAGGAGACAATCAACGTGCTATGTGCATCGATGCAAAGCCTGGTTGCATCGATGCAACATGCATCATTTTGCCCAAAATCACTAAATTTTCATCCTTTGGTGGTTCTTTCTTCAATCCTTTGAGTTCCATCATGTATATACTCACTTAAACCATTATAAACTTCAATTTGTTGATCCTCCATTGTTTATAATCTTCAAATTCTTCAATCTACCTCAAGATTAATCACTCATTCATCAACTCATAAACCTACAAAACAATGGCTAATTGGATATCTCCAATGCTTAAGTTAGTAAGAGATACAAAAATAGCAATATAAATACAATGAATTCAAACAAATCATATTAGATTAGAATCCAAGATACCAAGTTCATTTCGGATGTTGAAAAAACTTTCTTTACATAAAGGTTTAGTGAAGACGTCCGCTAGTTGTTTACTAGTTTCGACAAATTCAATAACCACATCACCCTTTTCAACATGGTCTCTTATGAAGTGATGTCTAATCTCAATATGCTTGGTTCTAGAGTGTTGAACCGGATTCTTGGTTAAATTTATGGCACTAGTATTATCACATAATTTCTAAAAGTAGATCGAGTTGTTACCCCTTTCGAAACATCACCAATGACGTTGTCTAGAGGATGATCCTTTGAAGTACGTTTTGGAAGTGCATTTACTTTAAAAGATCCATATTCTTTTTCTTTAGGAGAGAATAATCTTGGGTAAGTTTTGTGTACACCTCAAGTAAGGCATCATATTCATCTTGTAAATTAAAAGAAGTGGAGTTGTCATCACTAACCTTTTCTTCGCTTGCCATTAAGCAAAGATTTGCAACCTCGTCGTCATCGGAGTCGGATTCATCCTCGTTCTCCAATGATATGTATGCTTTCTCCTTCTTCTTAAATTTCTTGTTTTTGTCCTCCTTTTGAAGTTTTGGACAATTGGGTTTAATGTGTCCAACTTCTCTACACTCATAGCATTTTGGTACCTTTGTTTTGCTCTTGAAGTTTTTCTTCATTGCAAAATTATTGAATCTTTTTAATAAGAGTGCAAATTCATGCCACTTGTAGAACCTATGCACAATTACTCAAGAGGGGGGGGGGGTGAATTGAGTATTGCAACAACAATGAATCTTTTTGCGGAAAGTTAAAGACAATATACAAAAGTGTTATTGTACTAATGTTGGTTTGTCTTTCATGTCGTTTGTTGGTTTGTCATTCATCAAAACCTACGAATACAAACTTCGCATACAAGCAACATGATTTACAGAAGCCTCAACAAGGCTTCAATAATAATAATGGTGGGAGAAATAGATTTGGCAATAGCTAGCCTTTTCCATCATCTTCTGAGCAACAGACAGAGAATTCTAAGCAGAGCCTCTCTGACTTAGCAACCATAATCTTTGGTCTATCTAAGACCACTCTCAGTTTCATGACTGAAACAAGGGCCTCCATCAGAAATTTGGAGGCACAAGTGGGTCAGCTAAGTAAAAAAGTTACTGAAATCCTCCTTGTACTCTCCTAAGCAATACAGAAGAGAATCCAAAGAGAGAGTGCAAGGCCATCAATATAACCAAAATGGCCGAACCTATAGAGGAGGAAGAGGTAGTGATTTCCATTGAGGAAGACCTTGCTGGACGTCCACTAACCATTAAGGAGTTCCCTATTGAGGAACCAAAGGAATCTGAGGCTCATACAAAGACCATAGAGATTCCACTGAACTTACTATTGCCATTCATGAGCTCTAATGAAGATTCTTCCTCTGAAGAAGATGAAGATATTGTTGAAGAGCAAGTTGCTCAGTACCTAGGAACAATCATGAAGATGAATCCCAAGCTATTTGGTAATGAGACTTGGGAGGATGAACCTCCATTGCTCATCAATAAACTGAATGCTTTGGTTCAACTGAAATTACCTCAGAAGAAACCGGACCCCGAAAAGTTCTTAATACCTTGTACCATAGGCACCATGACCTTTGAGAAGTCTCTGTGTGACCTGGGGTCAGGAATAAACCTCATGCCACTCTCTATAATGGAGAAACTAGGGATCTTTGAGGTACAAGCTGCAAGAATCTCACTAGAGATGGCAGACAAATCAATGAAACAGGCTTATGGACTTGTAGAGGATATCTTAGTGAAGGTTGAAGGCCTGTACATCCTACTGATTTCATAATCCTAGACACTGGGAAGAATGAGGATGAATCCATTATCCTTGGAATACCCTTCCTAGCCACAGCAAGAGCTGTAATTAATGTGGACAAAGGAGAGTTAGTCCTTCAATTGAATGAGGACTACCTTGTGTTTAAGGCTCAAGGATCTTCTTCTGTAACCATGGAGAGGAAGCATGAAAAGCTTCTCTCATACAGAGTCAAACAGGGCCCCACACTCAACTTCTAAGTTTGGTGTTGGGAGGCCACCATTAAGCTTTGAGTCTCTGTGAAGCTCTCTAAGAGCTCACTGTCAAGCTATTGACATTAAAGAAGCACTTATTGGGAGGCAACCCAATGTTATTTAATTATATTTATTTTTATAGACATTTGTTTTCCATTGTCATGTTATGTTTTCTTTAGGTAGATGATCATGTGAAGTCATAAAAACAGTTGCAGAATTAAAGTGGAATAAAAAATAGCATAAAAAATAGCACACCCTGGAGGACAGGCTTACTAGCGTTTAAACGCCAGTAAGGATAGCAGAATGGGCGTTTAACGCTCAGTCTGGCAGCATTCTGGGCGTTAAACACCAGAATTGGCAGCCAGACTAGCGTTAAACGCCAGAAAAGGGTGTTTGGGTGTCTGGCTAGCGTTAAACGCCAGAATTGGCAAATAGACTGGCGTTTAACGCCAGAAAAGGGTGTCTAGTGGACGTTAAACGCCAGAAAAGGTAGCAGAGTTGGCGTTAAATGCCAGAAATGGCACACAGAGGGCATTTAAACACTAGAAAGGTGCAGGGTGCAGAATTCCTTGACACCTCAGGATCTGTCGACCCCACAGGATCCCCACCTATCCCAACTCACTCTCTCTCCTCTTCACACCTCTCCATAACACTCTTCCCCAAATATCCTTGACCAATCACATCAATACCTCTTTTTCAAATACCATTCACCTATTAAGTCCTACCCTCTTTCCCATAATCTATTCACCACTCACATCCATCCATCATAAAACCCCACCTACCTCACCATTCAAATTCAAAATATTTCCCTCCCAAATCCAACCCCCTCTTACAAAAATTCCCTCTCTCTCTTACCCTATAAATACCCCTCCTTACCACCTTCAATTTCACACATTATAAACACTTAAACCCCTCCTTGGCCGAAAACAACACACCCCTCTATCTCCTCCATTTCTTCTTTTTATACTCCTTTTTTTTTTCTTTTGCTCAAGGACGAGCAAACCTTTTAAGTTTGGTGTGGAAAAAAGATCTGCTTTTTGTTTTTCTATAACCATTAATGGCACCTAAGGCCGGAGAAACCTCTAGAAAGAGAAAAGAGAAGGCAATTGCTTCCACCTCCGAGTCATAGGAGATGGAGAGATTCATCTCAAAGGTCCATCAAGACCACTTCTATGAAGTTGTAGCCAAGAAAAGGGTGATTCCCGAAGTCCCCTTTATGCTAAAAAAGAGTGAATATCTGGAGATCCGATGTGAGGTTCAGAGAAGAGGTTGGGAAGCTCTCACCAACCCCATCCAACAAGTCAGAATCTTAATAGTTCAAGAGTTCTATGCTAATGCATGGATCAATAAGAACCATGATCAAAGTATGAACCCGAACCCAAAGAATTGGCTCACAATGGTTTGAGGGAAGTACTTAGATTTCAGTCCAAAAATCGTGAGGTTGGCATTTAACTTGCCAATGATGCAAGGAGATCCTCACCCTTTCATTAGAAGGGTCAACTTTGATCAAAGGTTGGATCAAGTCCTCATGGACATCTATGTGGAAGGAGATCAATGGAAGAGAGACTCCAAAGGCAAGCCGGTTCAATTGAGAAGGCTTGACCTCAAGCTTGTGGCTAGGAGATGGTTGGAGTTTATCCAACGCTCTATCATTTCTACTAGCAACAGGTCTGAAGTTACAATAGATCGGGCTATCATGATCCATAGTATCATGAATGGAGAGGAAGTAAAAATTTATGAGATCATACCTCTAGAACTATACAAGGTGGCGGACAAGCCCTCCACTTTGGCAAGGTTAGCCTTCCCTCATCTCATCTGTAACCTATGCAATTCAGCTGGAATTGTCATAGAGAAAGACATCCTCATTGAAGAGGACAAACCCATCACCAAAAAGAGGATGGAGCAAACAAGAGAGCCCACTCATGGACCACAACAAGAGCATGAGAAAATCCCTCATCAAGAAATCCCTTAGATGCCTCAAGGGATGCATTTCACTCCACAAAACTATTGGGAGCAACTCAACACCTCTTTAGGAGAATTGAGTTCCAACATGGAGCAACTAAGAGTGGAGAACCAAGAGCACTCCATCATCCTCCATGAAATCAGAGAGGACCAAAAGGCCATGAGAGAGCAGCAACAAAGGCAAGGAAGAGACATAGAGGAGCTCAAGCACTCCATAGGATCTTCAAGAGGAAGAACTAGCCGCTGTCACTAAGGTGGACCCGTTCTTTAATTTTCTTGTTCTTATTTTTCTGTTTTTCGGTTTCTATGCTTTATGTTTTGTCTATGTTTTTGTCTTCATTACATGATCATTAGTGTTTAGTGTCTATGTCTTAAAGCTATGAATGTCCCATGAATCTTTCACCTTTCTTAAATGAAAAATATTTTCTAAAAAAGAAAAAGAAGTACATGAATTTCGAACTCTATCTTGAAAATAGTTTAATTATTTTGATGTGGTGGCAATACTTTTTGTTTTCTGAATGAATGTTTGAACAGTGCATATTTTTGATAGTGAAGTTTATGAATGTTAAAATTGTTGGCTCTTGAAAGAATAATGAAAAAAGAGAAATATTGATAATCTGAAAAATAAAAAAATTGATTCTTGAAGCAAGAAAAAGCAGTGAAAAACACAAAGCTTGCGAAAGAAAAAGGCGAAAAATAAAGAAAAAGAAAGAAAAATAAAAAGCAAGCAGAAAAATCCAATAACCCTTTAAACCAAAAGGCAAGGGTAAAAAGGATCCAAGGCTTTGAGCATTAATGGATAGGAGGGCCTAAAGGAATAAAATCCTGGCCTAAGCGGCTAAATCAAGCTGTCCCTAACCATGTGCTTGTGGCGTGAAGGTGTCAAGTGAAAAGCTTGAGACTGAGCGGTTAAAGTCATGGTCCAAAGCAAAGAGAGTGTGCTTAAGAACTCTGGGCACCTCTAACTGGGGACTCTAGCAAAGCTGAGTCACAATCTGAAAAGGTTCACCCAGTTATGTGTCTGTGCCATTTATGTATCCGGTGGTAATACTGGAAAATAAAATGCTTAGGGTCACGGCCAAGACTCATAAAGTAGATGTGTTCAAGAATCAACATACTGAACTAAGAAAATCAATAACACTATCTGAATTCTGAGTTCCTATGGATGCCAATCATTCTGAACTTCAAAGGATAAAGTGAGATGCCAAAACTGTTCAGAAGCAAAAAGCTACAAGTCCCGCTCATCTAATTGAAACTAATCTTCATTGATATTTTTGAAATTTATCTTATATTCTCTTCTTTTTATCCTATTTTGTTTTTATTTGCTTGGGGACAAGCAACAATTTAAGTTTGATGTTGTGATGAGCGGATAATTTATACCCTTTATGGCATTGTTTTTACATAGTTTTTAGTATGTCTTAGTTATTTTTTATTATATTTTTATTAGTTTTTATGCAAAAATCAAATTTCTGGACTTTAGTATGAGTTTGTGTGTTTTTCTGTAATTTTAGGTGTTTTCTGGCTGAAATTGAGGGACCTGAACAAAAGTCTGATTCAGAGGCTGAGAAAGGACTACAGATGCTGTAGGATTCTGACCCTCCTGCACTCGAAGTAGATTTTCTGGAGTTATAGAAGCCCAATTGGCGCGATTTCAACTGCGTTGAAAAGTAGACATCTTGAGCTTTCCAGAAATATATAATAGTCTATACTTTTTCCGAGATTTGATGGCCCAAACCGGTGTCTAAAAACCGGCCAGAGACCTTTTTCTAGCGTAAAACGACAGAACTGGCACCAGAACTGGAGTTAAATGCCCAAACTGGCATCCAAGCTGGCGTTTAACTCAAAAGAAGGCCTATGCACGTGTAATGCTCAATGCTCAGCCCAAGCACACACCAAGTGGGCCCCGGAAGTGGATTTCTGTACTATCTGCACTTAGTTACTCAATTTCTGTAATCCTTAGTAACTAGTTTAGTATAAATAGCACTTTTTACTATTGTATTCGCATACCTTAGACCTTTTATCACTTTGAGACTTGAATCATCTTTTGTTATATTTGGGAGGCTGGCCATTCGGCCATGCCTAGACCTTTTTCTCTTATGTATTTTCTACGGTGGAGTTTCTACACCTCATAGATTAAGGTGTGGAGCTCTGCTGTTCTTCATGAATTAATGCAAGTACTATTGTTTTTCTTTCAATTCACGCTTACTTCTTCTCCAAGATATACTCTCGTACTTAATTCAGTTAAGTCAGAATGAAGGGGTGACCCGTGACAATCACCCACTATCTTCGTTACTCGCTTAGCCAAGATCCGCGTGCCTGACAACCACAAGCGGTCTACATGATGTTCAATGTAAGTCATTGGACGATAGCCGGAGTATATTCTCTTGGGTCTCTAATCCACGGACCGATTTCGTGAGGTTAGAACCTTCGTGGTATAGGCTAGAACCAATTGGCAGCATTCTTGAGATCCGGAAAGTATAAACCTTGTTTGTGGTATTCCGAGTAGGATCTGGGAAGGGATGACTGTAACGAGCTTCAAACTTGCGAATGTTGGGCGCAGTGACAGTGTGCAAAAGGATAGAGAGATCCTATTCCGACGCTAGTGAGAACTGACATATGATTAGCCGTGCGGTAGCTATACCTGGTATTTTTCATCCGAGACGAGAAATCTGACAGTTGATTAGCCGTGCAGAAACCGTACCTGGTATTTTTCATCCGAGAGGATCATACAGCTTGCCATGGAAGGGAGCATGCATGATTGGAAGAAGACAATAGGAAAGCAGAGGTTCAGAAGTAACAAAGCATCTCCAAACGCTTATCTGAAATTTCCACCAATGAATTACATAAGTATCTTTATTTTAATTTATGTTTTATTTATCTTTTAATTATCAAAACCCCATAACCAATTGAATCCGCCTGACTAAGATTTACAAGATGACCATAGCTTGCTTCAAGCCGACAATCTCCGTGGGATCGACCCTTACTCGCATAAGGTTTTATTACTTGGACGACTCAGTGCACTTGCTGGTTAGTTGTGTGGAGTTGTGAAAAGTGTGATCACAATTCCGTACACCAGTTATGCAAAGAGGACAGCTGGCGTGTAATCTGCTTCCTAAGGGCCCAAGGAGAAGTGCTAGAGAGAGAATTACTAATAGAAGGTTGCAGGGTT
This sequence comes from Arachis ipaensis, assembly GCF_000816755.2. Classification (NCBI taxonomy): domain Eukaryota; kingdom Viridiplantae; phylum Streptophyta; class Magnoliopsida; order Fabales; family Fabaceae; genus Arachis; species Arachis ipaensis. The sequence goes on along the minus strand of NC_029793.2, from coordinate 45,778,207 downwards.
ATGCTTGACAGTGATTAGTGGTACGATTCTCTCTCTAACTTTCTGTTATTCTTCATTCTCTTCCTCACCTTTTTCTTCTCTAGTCTTCCCTCTTTCTCTTCTTAATTTCGAATATTCTTCTTTGAACCATGTACTTATGTCTTGCTGCAGAATTTTTGGCTGACATCTTCCTCTTCTGCATCACATCATATGATTTAATTACTTTTTCATAAAGTCCTATTTGTTGATATTAATCCACTGTTTCATTGAATTTCCCTTGTTTTGTCATGAACCCACATTAGTAACTTCTCTTAGTTCAATTTAATTAAATTTAGTGTCTTCACCCTTCCAATTTGGTGCTTCTATTGCCATGGCCATAGCCGACAATACACGGATGAAAGGCATAGAGACGGATATTAAACACCTATTCCAAATGCTAGAATCAATTACGGAGGAGCACAGAGCAGAGCGCGCCAGAGCCTCTGAAGCCACTAATCTCAAGTTTGATGCTATTCAAAGCTCCATAGCCTAGTTTCTGCACGATTAGCGTCGGAGCCACTCTCCGTCGCGTGAGTTATCTCGTGGTTCAAACTCAGGGTCAGATCTACCATTTCGAACGGGCTTACAGTCAAGAAGATTGACTTTTGATCTTCCTAAATTCGATGGTAGTGTGATGCTTTTGGTTGGATTTTTTATATGAACTAGTATTTTGAATTTTTTCGGGTACCCAAAGAGGAGCAAATCATTGTCACTACAATTCCCATGTCTGGGATGGCAATTCCGTAGTTTCAACTGTCTCAAAGGACGACACGACTTTGATCCTAGAACCAATTAAAAAGGGCTACTATTGAGATTGAGTTTGGTCTATCTTTACTTGAGTCTCCCAGAAAATTATTGTTCAAACTATAGTAGTCTAGCTCGATGAGTAAATATTATTAAGAATTTGTGAGTTTAGCTAATGGTACTAACAATGATCTACTTGAAGCACTTCGGGATTGTTTTGTTGGTGGTCTCAGCCTCTCAGGCATGACATTCGGCGTGAGGTCAAGGCACAATGCCTTCCTTCTCTGGTATGCGTCGTCACCTTGACACGTTTGTATGAGGACAAGTTTGCTTCAACTCCAAGGAACACGCCGGACCTACTGTAACACTCTACCACAGGAATTTACGCTTAGGTCGTAAATCAAAGGTGGTGAGGCGCTACAACCTCTAAAAATAATATATATATATATATATATATATATATATATATATATAGACAAAAAAATTTTATATCTAGGAGNTAAGCTAGTACATAAAATGAAAATCCCAAAAGTAGATCTTCGTTTCTGTAAGAGTCTCCAGCACGTTCAGCATGGTGCCTCGCGTCCTGCATATGAAAAATAACAAATACGTATGGAATGAGAACTGGAGGTTCTCAGTATAGTAACAGTGCCCGATAGATAAGATATAAGGCTCTGAGAAGCCGAAGCAATCCTAAACTTCTACTTAGGGATTCTAATCTATCTCTTCAATTCCAGTTCTCTACAAACCTCCCAATCGCTAGTTTGGAACAACCCTCAGCGTCACCTCCACCAGCATGAAGGATCTCTCAAAGCAAACACATACAAGACATACAAGTAATACACAGATAAGAAAATAGATACATCATTTAAATCACGTAGCATATAAATATAGATAAACAATTAGGCAAACCCAAACACAATATGCATACTTAAACAAATCATACAATTCGCATGATGCATGTTTGCCCTATGGCTGATGAGTCTCATCTGTCAATTATATAGCCAAACCCGACATGTCCAGTAGCGAACCCTGGACGGTCCCTAGGTGTGCGCATCCCCAAGAGTATATATATATATATATATATCATCTCATTGGTCAAGATCTTCCGGAAAGGTATAAATGTCCAGCCACACTTGCGATGCATGGTCAAATGAATCTCAAATCTCAACTTCGAGCAAGTAGGGGTGAGCCACTGTGTCTATAGAAGGAGATGCAAATAAATTATAATTACCATCCTGGAGCAAGTGGGGAGAACCACACCCTTGCATCTACCCAAGAAGCTCAAATCATCTTAGCTCGGAGCAAGTGGGGCGAACCACACCCTTGCATCTACATAGGAGGTATATTCTCATATTTCCAGGAGGAACCAAGGAAGGGATCCTAACCTCCCACTATCTCGCTAGAGGCGATTTTACAATACCAGGAGGAATAAAGAAGGGGATCCTCACCTTCCACCATCTCATTAGGGTCGCACTTACAAGAAAGAGTGCTTAAGATGAAACAATCATGCCCAATTCAGTTTCATAATCAAAATATCGTTTCATAATAAAAATAAGCTTCTTCAAACTTATCTCCACTATACTCTGATATGTTCTCTTTAATCCACTCAGTACACTCCACAAAGCACTCTAGCTAATCCACCTGTAATACTCTACAATCCTAAGTTACCGGCTCTAAATTCCTAACCAAAAATACTCCTTTTATCTCATCCAATACACTCTCGCTCGTCCCAAAGCCTAAACACTAGCTATCAAAATAGTGGTTATAGAGGTTTAAAAAGTTAGAAGAATGGTTAAAAACTCAAAAATATAACTTTAGAAAAATAGGGTGGTCATGCGTACGCATGCCACCTGCGTACACATGAGTTCAAAATTTGCTAAAGTCGCGTACGCATGAATGTAAAAGTGACAATGTTGCATACGCAACCATCTTTCATGTACGCGAGTGTATGGGCAAGGAAGGGGTCCCGTGTACGCATGATACATGCCGCGGCATGTCAGTTTTGCCAAAAAGCTGTTAAGTTCAGAAATAAGTTTTTCACACCAAATTTTCAACACGCATAACTTTTTCTAATAAAAATTATTTTCAGTCCATTCTTCGAACGTTATAAATTTCATGGACCTAATTTTTATTCAAGATAAGTTTTACAAGATTTGGGGGTCTAGAATCTAAGTTATGGCCTACCAAAGTTGGTCAAAAATCGGTTTTTACCAAAACTTTCAAATACTATAGTTTTCCAAAATTCTCAATCCAAAATCCACTTAACTACACCCAAATCAATATCAACCGTACCAAATTTAGGCCTTCAATGCCTAACAAGTATTATTTTCAAATTATCAACCCATTCAACCCACTAATCACTCACTTTCAAACCAATTCAATCCACCATTCAAATTCCAACCAAATTTTCCATCAATCATCATTAAAATCAAAACCATTATCATTCATTGACATCACAATCATTATTCATATCATCTAATTTCACTTTATCAATTTCAATCTTCAACATCAACCTCATTCAACAACATCAACTAACAAAACCACCAACTTCACAATCTACAGATTCAACACCAAATTTAACAATTTCCATCCATTAGTTAACCAATTCACATAATTCAAATCTATCCTAAGACAACTATCCTAAGGTTCACACAACATTATATATTAACTACAAGAAATCGAAACTATACCTTGGCCGATTTCACCCAAGCTCAAAACACCACAATTCAAGCTTGCAAGACTCCAAATCAATTCCAACAAGTTCCAGTCACCAAAACTTTATCCCAAGCACTCCAATTTACCGATTTGACTTTAATTCACATGTATTCAATCTAGTTTCATACAATTTTATCACATCAATATTAGGATTTACTAATTCAATAATTTACAAGAGTTTAGCAATTTTTTACCTTATCCACCAATGATTGGGATAAAACCCAATAATAATCCAATGCTAGATAATACGTAAACTACCAAAATCATGAAAATCTCTCAATACCCAAACCAAATTCACACGAATGAAGAAAATGGAGAACTGGACACAAAATTTAAATATTCTTACCACTTTGTTCAGATAAAATTGAAGAGCTTGACGAGGTGAATGTGTGACCACAAATGGTACGACAATCGAAGCTTTGGATTAAGAGTTATGATCAAATGAAATTTGGAAGTGGATAAGGGTTTAGTTTTGTTTCGCTTCACTTCTCTTCTCTGTGGAATGAAAAGGAAGAGAGAAGCTGAATGTTGGCTTAGTGTTGGGATTTTGTTATGTGGGCTTGGGCCCACTTGGGTCCGGTTCAACCAGTTTAGTCTGTTTGTTCAACTTTGGACCAAAATTTTTAAAATTATAGTTTAAATTCGTATTCTAAATATATTTGCTTCTTCAATTTATAAAATTTAATTTTCTAATTTTTCTGGCTCATAATAAATTATTAGTTAATTATTTATTAATTAACCGGGTTTTACACCTGCTACCTATCATTCCCCATTCATGAACCAAACTCCAAACAGTGGGCCGCGTCTTACCACTTGCAGCACCCTCCTTCTGTTACTTTCTAACCCACTGCTTGCAACGCCCGAACCCTGTTCCAACCAAGAATCCCATTTGGCGTCTCACCCCAATGGAGATTTAGAGCAAGAGAGAGAAATGTTCGTGTTATTGGTGCGATGACAAGATCTCGGTGAGCCATTGGTGTACTAATCAAAAGTTTATGTTGCTGCAACTTGAGACTGATGAAGACCATGACACCACAACCATGTCTGAGGCATCAGAAGGTGAGGATCACTCCCTGTTGTAGTTGGACCAGCAAGTATTTGCTCATCATTTGTCCTACAATGCAATGCATGACACTCATGGCCCTGCTACTATCTATATTAAAGCTATCATCCATGGGCTAAAGGTGTGAGCACTAGTTGATTGTGCCAGTTCTGATATATTTATTCAACCTCATATCGCGAAGTTCTTGAACTTACTTGTTGAACCAACACTAGGAGTCAAGGTCATAGTGGGTGATTTTAATGTTCTACATTGAGGGTTATATTTCATCCATAGATATGTCGTAAATGGATTCCAAGTGACCATTCCTAAGGTCTATATTTTGCATGTGGCGGATGGTGATTTAGTTATTGGAACAACATGGTTGAGGACATTGAAAGCTCAGATAGTGGACTATGATTCTTTCTTTCTCCGGTTTATGCATCAAGGCCAGTTAATCACAGTCTTAGGTGAGAAATCTATCACAGCGGCCTAGGCTCAATTTCACCACATCATGAGGTTTGTTCATACAGATGCTATTGTCGAGGCCTTCACTCTCGAAGTGCAAAAGATTGAGGGTGAATCGATGCCATCATTGCAGCTGCCCGATTACATGCAACCTAACTTGGTGTTATTGCTACAAGCTTACACTGCAGTTTTTGGCCAACCTTCTAGACTTTCTCCTTGCAGACTCATGAACATTGCATTCCTCTAGTGCAAGGTGCAAAATTGGTTAAAGCTCGCCCTTACCAGTACCTTCATTCTTAGAAGGTTCAAATTGAATCTATAGTTTAGGATATGCTTCAAGAAGGGATTATCTAGCCTAGTAAAAGTCCCTTTTCGTCGCCAATTTTGTTGGTTAAGAAAAAGGACGGTACATGACGAGTTTGTATTGACTATTATGCTTTAAATAACATGCATCACCATTAAGGATAGCTTTCCAATACTGACCATCGATGAGATGTTAGATGAATTGTTTAGTGCTACTGTATTCTCTAAATTGGATTTATGCTCAAGTTATCACCAAATCTTAGTGAGACCAGAGGATCACTTCAAGATAGCTTTCCAGACACAACAAGGATTTTATGACTGGCTTATAATGCCCTTTGGTTTGACAAATGCCCCAGCCACTTTTCAAAGCCTTATGAATGATGTTTTAGGCCTTATTTACGTAAATTTGTGCTGGTGTTCTTCCATGATATATTAGTATATAGCCATATATAGGAGAAACATTTGGAACATTTAGAAGTGGAGCTTAAGACTTTGCAGCAGGAACCCTTGTTTGCTAAACTTTCTAAGTGTTTGTTTAGTGCTCTAAAGTAGACTACTTGGGTCACACTAATTCGGGCAATAACATTCATATGGAGACAGTTGAGGTGCAAGCAATAATGGATTGGGATCGGCCTCAAAACCTCAAACAACTTCGGGGCTTCTTAGGCCGTACCGACTACTATCATCGTTTCATTAAAGACCACACCTTTTTAGCCTCTCCACTTACTGATTTGATTAAGAAGGATGCCTTTACTTGGAGTTCTCTTGCTGATTCGGCATTTCTTTGGCTTAAGCAGGCCATTTCTTCAAAGTCAGTGTTGGCCTTACCCAATTTTGAGAATCCTTTTGAGGTTGAAACCGATGCTTTCGGTACTGGCATTGGTTCCGTGCTAGTATAAAATAAGCATCCAATTGCTTATTTTTCTAAGAAGTTAACTCCCAATTTGCAGCAACAATCAGCCTACACTAGGGAGTTCTATGCTATCACCAAGGCGCTCGCTAAATTTCATCATTATTTGCTAGGGAAGCACTTTATTTTTTGCATTCATGACAGTTGCCAACATCCTAAAGGAAAATTTAGGCACAATTTAGTAACTATCTGATAGATATTATCCTTTTTGAGAAGCACAATATAGAAGTCCATAAGAACATAACATGTCAGAATTTCAAGTGAATAAGTATCACAGTGGAACTACAAAACTAACCCCATGGGATAATTTTATAACAACAGAGTTTTGACAGAACACCGAAGGCTTAATTAAGAGAAGGTAATAGGTGCAATGGGGATATCCTAAAATTGAAGGATTCAGGGGATTATTTGGTATAATTAGAGGTGGGTGGATTTTGCAGGTGAAGAGTCAACACGCAGGGTGCGTGTTGGACACGTGTCAACATTTTGGCCGACATGCAGGAAGCGTGTTGGACACCTTTCTTACACATCCACAATACTGTAATACACTTCAAATATCAATATTCAATCAAAATACAATCATTATCTCCATATTAAAAATAATTTCTGCAACTTTTATATTTTAAAATATGGTGTTTATTATTATTTTTTTTCTCTAGTAGGGCTTTGTTAAAAGTTTGACCTGAAGGAATGTCATTGTATTGAAAGAATTATACTATTTTATCTTCTTAAGAAAGGAATTTTTTCCAAATAAACATTTTTAATTTTTTAAAAATAAATGAATAAGTAGAACTATGGCCGTAGCTTTTGGTATGTGATTTTGGTCACTAATTCAACTATTTATTAAAAACTCCCTACACAAAATTCAAGGAAATACTGATAAGAAATGTTGATTTCCCTCTTAGTTGGTTGGTATGTTTTAATTAGCAATCTGTTAAAATACTGGCATCTCCAAAACAAGGAAAACTTTATAAGGTTGAATTCTATTATGCTAAACAAGGTAAGCAATTCTATAGTATTTTCTCTTCAATACTATAGTAGAAGTAGATTACTCATGATACGTACGTGATAATTAAAGCATCAAGAACGTGTTCTACGCACCTGATGGGATATCCTAAATGCTAATAACGGGATCTAATATATTTCATAGTGCTCAATTACTCAATACGCACCATCCAAATGGCTCATCCCAGATATTTCCATTCCCTAAGTCAAATAAACACTACTAAAAGAGTTTCTGATTCTTGGCTATTCCTAAAACTTTGGTCAATCTTGATTTCTCTGACCCACAAGGCATCTTACAGATGCTGAAAATAAACCCGAATAGTATGTCAAATTCCTTGTCTTTACACTCTTCATTTTATTCGCTTTCTATTGTAATTTATTTTATTAAGGGAAAAAATGGCCTTCAAGCTTGGAAAATTATATCACAAATACTAAGTAATTTATGGTTTTTTCAGCTGAAAATGAAAAAAAAGTGAAAGAGATAAACATCATTCTAGTTCCACTTTAGGCGGTTTCATGTTTGTTTTAGACATGAAATAAAAATAAATACAGGAATTTGGTGCTAATAAAATATGGTTCAAAAGACAAATTATGATTTCCAAAACTAGGGGGTGGCAAAGCAAAATTTAGCCAAGCCCCATAGTGGTAAACCAAGGTGTAACACACCTCGTCATATTTACAAATTAATAACTAGCAGCCATAATGGTACACCTTTAATGGCTTTCTCAATGTTACCTGGTTTGTTTAGATTGAATACAATATCTGTGCCACAAGAAGGGAACTGAGAGGATAGGCAAACAAATAATGTAATGTTAATATAGGATGAATTCCATTTAAAAGCATAGAAAGAGTAGTTCATGCTTGCATGCAGGGGTTTACCAGCAATATTATTTTTCTGGCATAGCGTTATGGAAGTCATGTCCATGAGTGAGAGATCTTTTGAAGTAATGTGTTGATAAAAAAGCGTGTCAAGAAGGCGTGCTTGTGAGTTACACCTTGGGTCATCATCATACACTCCATCGATATTTGTTGCTTTGAGTACAACCTCTGCATTAACTACATAAATGAGAAAATAAAAGTAAGTGGATTGTGCTAAAGGTCCTTTCACATGCCAAACCAACATCAAATTTAGAATGTACACTATAGATTAGTGGGATGAATATTATTTTTTACATGGCCGATGCTTGTTATCCTGTAACGCCGTTGATGAATTGAATTCATACCCCATATAACAAATGATGAATCCGTTCTTTTGGCAAGCGTACCAAAATTTATTGTCAAGTAATAACCCACAGTGGAGTGGGATCGTATCCATAGAGATTGGTGGATTTGAGCAACTTTAATTAATTGGTGAATTAGTTAAGCTAAGCAGAATAAATTGTGAGTGCAAAATTGTAAATGGACAGAAACATAAATGGCTCAAAAGTAAACATAAGCAGTAAAGTGCAGAAATGGAAATGACAATAATATAAAGTACAGGAACATAAATGACTCAAAAGTAAATGGGAATGGGGATTTGCAGAATATAAAGAAAGCTATGAAGAGAATGGAAGATAAGAATAGGGGAATTCATTGAGATCAGGAGATGTTGTCTCTTTGGATTAAATCCAGCTCATATCCTCTTCAATCATGCAACTCACTGACCTCTTGGAAATCATGATTGATTGAGCTCCAATTCCTTGGTGACTCAATCTCTTAGATCTTGATCAATAGCCAATTCCTTGGTCTAATTGCTCATGAAGAGAGATATGCTTGGTCCCTGATTATACCACACATCATCATAGGTCCAAGTAGAGGGAAGATTATATGTCACCATATCCAAACACCAAAACCCAGATCCTACTCAAGTGTGAGAATGGATTTCTAGCTTGGCTTCATGTTTCCTTTTCCAAGGTTCCCATGAAACCCATTTTTTATTCAATCCCTTTTCCAAGGTGATTGAACACTATCATTAAAACGAAATTCCTTCTAGCAAATCAAAGAGAGGATGAAGAGAAAAAGAAATTCACTATCATTAATCCATCAAGTACAACAGAGCTCCCTCCCTCAATGAGAGGAAATTTAGCTACTCATAGCTCCAAGAAAAAGTACAAGAGATGGAAGAGATGATAAAGTGAAAAGTAGATCTAACTATAGCTAATAGATCAACTGCTTAACCCCTTCTCAGTACTTTGAGGTTTTATTTATACTACTTCTAACACTGGAAAATAAAGAAAATACAAAAGTGAAAAGAAAATTATAATTTGGAGGGAAAAGAAACTCAATAAACGTGATCTTCTAGCTGGCGTGTGATTAGCGCTTCAGTGGCGTGCCACGCGCAGCTTTAATTCTAGCTTGGTGTACCACGCCCAACTTTTCAAGTGGCACGCCCTCCTTCATTGGCATCCCTGGCGTGCCACGCCTTCGAGCCCAAGTGGCACGCCTAGTCCTTCTCCCTCTTCTTCTTGCTTCTGGAAAGTTGAACTAGCGTGGCACGCTCAAGGTCTGGCGTGCCACGCCCATTGTGTGTGCTTGGTCTTTCTCTCTAGAAAATTGAACTAGCATGGCACGTCCAGGGTCTGGCGTGCCATGCCCCATTTGTGTGCTTGGCTCCTTCGCTGGCGTGCCATGCCCAGAACTCAAGTGGCACGCCCAGGTCTTCTTGGTTGATTGGTGATACTGGCGTGCAATGCCTGAGACTCAAGTGGCACGCCCAAGTGAAATTCTAGGGCTGACGTGCCACACCTTTGATACAAAGTGGCACGCCCATATGGTTGGCCTTCTATCTTCCTCTCTGGAAAATTTAACTGGCGTGCCACGCCTAGCAATTTGCCTTGGTCCAGTAATTGGCGTGCCACATCAGGTCTTCCAAGTAGCACGCCCAAGTGAAACTCTAGAGTTGGCGTGCCACGCCTTGATACCAAGTGGCACGCCCAGCTTTGCTTTGGCTTCCTTGAGTATTGGCGTGCCACGCCTGGATGCTCAAGTGGCATGCCCAAGTGGGGATGAAAGCTGGTGTGCCACGCCTTCGATACCAAGTGGCACGCCCAGTGCTTGGGCCTTTGTCCTTGTTTTCTGGAATCTTGTACTGGCGTGCCATGCATTGATGCTAAAGTGGCACGCCCCTTTTTGTGTGGGTCTTCTAAGCTTGGCATGCTATGCCTGGGTTTTCAAGTGGCACGCCCAAGTGATAAGTTGATGCTGGCGTGCCACGCCTTCGATACCAAGTGGCACGCCCAAGTGATAATCCCCTCTGAATGGATGAACTGGCGTGCCACGCCCCATGGTTCAAGTGGCACGCCCATAGTATGTGATGGGCTAGGCGTGCCACGCCCAGCATGGCGTGCCACGCCCAGCATGGCGTGCCACGTCCCTTTAGTGGCCTTCATCATTGCTCTCTGGAAAATTACACTGGCGTACCACGCCCATACATTTTCTTGAATCATGCTCCTCTGGAAACCATAACTGGCGTGTCACGCCCAGTTCTTGGCGTTCCACACCCATACATGACTTGAGGATCCTCCCTGGAATTCAGTACTGGCGTGCCACGCCCATACATTTTTGTGGCGTTTGCTCCAAGTGGCACGCCAGTTTTACACGCCTAGCCTTATTTTGTTGTTTTCTTCCCTTTTTGATGTCTTTTTCACCTGAAAATCAGCATAAACCCATTTTAAAGCAATGTACCATAATATTCATCAAATAATGCATGAATTGCAATGATCAAGATTATGCTCTTTTATGGTCCTTTTTATACAAGAAAAAAGGGTAGATGATGCAAGTCATCAGCCGTATTAGATGTTCTTGTAAGAGCCAATCGGATCAATTTGTCAAAGTCTATCTTAAAATGCAATGAATGCAGGTATGCAAATGTAATAAACAAAAGAAAAGAAAGATAAGAAAAATGAGAAGTGAAATGTTGAAAAGTGAAAGAAGAGTAAAGTAAGAAAGGAGAGAAGAAAGAAGAAGAAAGGAAAAGAAGAAGCGACGCGTAAGCATCGGCCGCAGAATGATTGTGTGACGCGTAAGTGATTGAGCACGGATACCGTCGATAATGAATTTCACAAGATTTTTTTCACGTTGCAAGTATAGTCCTCAATCGACAAATAATCCGCAAATCAAATTTAGAAGGAATTGGTTGTCACAAGTCTAACACCAATAAAAGTAACCAAAGTATTCAAACCTCGGGTCGTCTCACAAGGAATGGGCAAACATGTGCTTCAACATTGGTTAGAAATCCGGGGTTGCAAGTCATGAGCAAGAAATTAAACTAGGAATCCTAACAAGCAAGTAATCTTGAAATGCAAGAAACTAATTCAATTGACTAAAGCAAGATGTAATTAATTCCAAACTAATAAAATAATATCCAATGTAATTCTATTCTAAACTAAACAAGTAACTACAACTAATAAGAATGATAAAAGCAATCAAGATTTTTGGGTTTTCAAATAAGAATGATAAAAGCAACTCTTGGCTAGACATGGGAATTGGGGTCACTATCCTTGTCTAATAACTATATCTTGACAATTATAAGGAACCAAACTCATTAAGTGTACTTCTATACTTGAAGTATTTTAAATGGTTTAGTCAACATCAACTCATAAGGTCCAACCTCACTACTAATTGACTTAATAGTAGGCTAGTGTCAATGGTTATCAAATTGACCACTAAGGGTTCCTAAATCATCAAATCCATTAGACCCAATGACTCAAGTTTACCCAATTCCCTTAGCCTAGGCCAAGAGTAAAGAGAACTACTCCATAATCATAGGAAACATTTCATCAAACACATGGTAAGCATTCATAGAGAACATGTTCAAATTGCCATCACATTGAAATTGACAAGTACCCACTAATAGTTATCAACATACAATCACTCAAACAACATAATTAATCATGGAAATCATCAATGCAACAATAACAAATCAAGATCTATAAGATTCATGAAATGAGTATAAAATGACAAATAACAAGGAAACATAAAACTAACACAAGATCTAAACACAATTATACTAGAGAATTCAAATTAAACAATTAAAACTAGTAATTAACAAGATCTAATCCAGAATTCAACAAGGGAAGATCAAATTAAAGCTATATCTAGAAAGGAACAAGGGTTTCTCTCTCTAGAAGAACAAGAACCAAAAACTAGCTAAAAATTGTGTCTAAGTGTAAATGAATGATCCCCCCTTTCCCCCTAGAATCCTTTGGTCTTTTCCATGCAGAACCGATGAATGGACTTTTGTGTGGTTTAGAATTTCACAAATGAAAGCTCGTTGCAATATAGTTTCTAAACCAACAATAATCCTTTCATACAAAAATTTGTTTGTCACAAGTACAAACCCCTAAAATTTATAAACCGAAGTATTTAAACCTCGGGTCGTTCTCCCTAGGAATTGCAATAAAGTGTCTTGTTATTGGTTATGAGGTATGTTTTGGGGTTTTTGATAAGAGGCATGAAAAGTAAATGGAAATGAAAATAAACTAACAACTAAAGAGGTCTTGGCAAGGTTTGGTGGTCAAGGATCTCTATCCTAATCACTAACCACAACATGAGAACTGGCAAGGACCAACCCCACTAAGTTAACCCTTAACTAATAGTAGAGGGAAGTCAAGTGAGCTATGTCAATGCAAGTCCATAAGTCCTAGTTCTCCACCAAATCAATTAGTGAGATCTAGAGTTAATGGCTCCTAATCGTCTACCACTTGGACATTAGTAACTCAAGAGTTCCTAAGTTACCTTTCCAAGCCAAGAGCATAAAATTCTACTCTAAAATCCAACCAAGCATTTTATCAAACACTTGGAAGGCATAAAAGGAAAGCATAGTAAAATTGCAAGGAATGTAAATCTACACTACTCAATTGCAAGGAATTAAACAACAACAAATCAAATGAACAATAAAGGAACATGAAAACATAAATTGCATTAAAGAGAAATAGAAGAACAAAAGTGCATGAACATAAAAGTAGAGAGTTACAAGAATTAAATGCTAAACTAGAGAGAAGAGATGTAGAAGAAGAAGAATTGATAAAAGAAAAGTGAATCAAAGCATGAAATTAACCTAGATCTAAGAAATTCTAAGCTAGATCTAACCTACTCCTAATTCTAGAGAGAAGTGAGAGCTTCTCTCTCTAAAACTACTCTAAACTAATCCTAATATGTAAAAATGAACCAAAAGATGTGTTCCCCCTCAATCCTTGGTCCTTTAAAGCATTTTGGGCACCAAAGTTGGTTGCAAACTGGGCCCCACAGCTCCTCAAAATCACTGGGCACGTTTTGTATTAAAATATCATGTGCGGCCACCGACGCGTACGTGTACAGCACGCGTGCGCGTCCCTTGCGTTTTTGCGATCCACGCGTGCGCGTACGGTGCGCGTGCACGTGGATGAAGATATCCAAATTTTTTACTTTTTCATGTGTTCTCCACTTTGCATGCTTTCCTCTCCATTCCCTTGATCCATTCCTAGCCTTTTCAACCTGAAATCACTTAACAAACAAATCAAGGCATCTAGTGGAATCAAAGGTGAATTAAATTTAGCTAATTAAGGATATAGAAAGTATGTTTTTATAATTAAGCACAAATTGGGAAACAATCATGAAACCATGATATTTCATTGAATAAATGTGGGTAAAAGGTGATAAAATCCCCTAAATGAAGCACAAGATAAACCCTACCAATGGGGTTTATCAACCTCCCCACACTTAAACCAAGCATGTCCTCATGCTTAAACCAAGAGAAAGCAAAGGGTATCAACATTTATTCAATAAAATCTAACTAAATTCACCCTACCTATAAGCAACTATCTACATAAAAGCAATTGCTTGGTCAAAATAAATCAATTTCCAAGAAGCCTATATGCACAAGGGTTAAGGACCAGCAAGTCTAATCCTCAATTGAATTGAGTTATTAAATATTTTTACAAACTTGCAAGAAAAGTGATGATTATAGGTGAAAACATGTAATTGAGCATCAAACCCTCATTGGATATGTTTGCACTCTATTCGCTCAAGTGTTTAGGGTTGATTCACTAAATTCTCCCCTAATCATGCTTTCCAAGATTTGTTTTTCTTCTAACAATCAACATTTATTTCATGCATGCATACACCTATCATGAGATCTTTTCATTGGTTGTAATGGGGCTAGGGTCAAGGTAGGATGCATATATGGTCAAGTGAGCTTAAAATTTGAATCTTTGATAAGCTTAAACTTCCCACCTAACCTATGACATCCTATACAATTCAAAACTAACCTAACTACCAATTTTTCACTTTTTCACATACTCATGTATTCCTTTTCATTTCACAACACTTACGCATTGATCTTTATTGAGCTTCACTTTGGGGCATTTTGTCCCCTTTTTATTTCTTTCTTCTTTTTTTTTCTTTTCTTGCTTTTCTATTTTTTTTCTTTTCTATACCATTTTTCTTTTTCTTTTATTTTTCTTTTCTTTTTCTCATTTTTTTCTTTCTTTCAAACTATATACAAGAACATCAATGCATAAGGTTTATACATTTTATCAATACATGAGCATGTACCCAATTTCCAATAATTTCAATAAAAATACAAAGCTACCCTTTTATTCACCCAATGTCCCAAATTTTTCCACACTTGAATGATACTCACACTCACTAGCCTAAGCTAATCAAAGATCCAAATTAAGGACTTTTATTGTTTTTCACTTTAGGGCTTGTAATGTGCTAAATTAAGAACAAAGTGGATTAAGCGTAGGCTCAAAGTTGGCTAACAATGGATGATAAAAAGTAAGGCTATTTGGGTAAGTGAGCTAAATGAAATGATGGCCTCAATCATATAAATGCATGAATACACCAAATAATGGACATAAAGAATCAAACAAATCAAAGATTACAATCATAGAAAGAGAATAATGTACACAAGAAGGAAAAATAAGTGGTTATAAAATGTAACCACACAATTAGGCTCAAATCTCACTTGCCTGTGTTCTTAGCTCAAAACATGTTCCACAATATATATAATTCAAGCAAGTTTAATGAAAATCTTTCACTCAAATCAATTGAGGTGCCCTATAGATAGAAATCTTGAAAAATCTTATTATTTTGACTAAGCTTATTGTGTATATATATGCAAAAAATTAAGAAAATGCAACAAAAATCCTAAAAACCTAAAATTAAATGCAAAAGTGTTGGAATTAGAAATTTGTCACCCAAAATCGCCGATCGATCGGACGACCTCCCCACACTTAAAAGTTTGCACCGTCCTCGGTGCATCCAAAGATGAGCAAGGGGGTACGGCGACTCTCCGGATAGCTACCTTCAGCTGGTAGGTCAACCGGTCGCTGCGTGTTCTTTCTTCCGCTTCCGTTATTGCTTGTGGTGCATCATTCATGAAAAAAATAGAAAATAACACCATAAAATAAGAAAATACAAAAGCAAGGAAGCATACATTGTTGGAATGAGGTAATAATCACTATAATTGAGTGAGTAAATTAGTGTGACATTAATGACAAATAAGTGTGTGAATTTTAAATTGCGCGGTTTAGAACACACACTAGTACAAAAAGTGATGTCACAAAAGAAGTATGCACTTCACTTATCCTAGTTTGCTTGAGATGCTTTAAGTAAACGTGTAAGGTAAAACAAGCATTAAAGAAGCATGAGAGCATTCAAGCTAAAAGCGTATGGATGCATATGATCATGCAATATAATGCATTGAAGTAAATTCACAACATCCAATATCAAGAAATTGCCAAATCGAGGGAAGGGATTGAAATTACATGGTGGCCAAATCATGAAATTCAAGAAGAGTTACAAGCTCGAAGGTAATTCTCATCACTTGGTATTCTTAAAAGGTAAGCATGAAAAACTCAAAACCAAGTAGCAAAATATAACCTCAATAGTAGAATCCAACAAAGATTATAAGAATAATGGTGTTAAGATAACATCCCGTTTGTACTCAGCAACAATTAATGGTAAACAAGATTAAAAATCCAACACTTACAATGAAAAAGAGAAAATGAAATAGAAACTAACTAAAACTAACTAATCAACTAACTAACTAACTAATTAGTTAACTAAAATAA
The DNA here is from genome assembly GCF_000816755.2 of Arachis ipaensis. Classification (NCBI taxonomy): domain Eukaryota; kingdom Viridiplantae; phylum Streptophyta; class Magnoliopsida; order Fabales; family Fabaceae; genus Arachis; species Arachis ipaensis. The sequence goes on along the minus strand of NC_029793.2, from coordinate 45,761,967 downwards.
AGGGTTATCAATAGTGTTTGGGAGTGTTGGATGAGGGGTAGAAGAAGGGAAGAAGAAAGGAGAAGGAAAGAAACGGAAAGAGGAAACAAAAGAAATGTGTTGAAGGAAGGATATCCGCGCGTACGCGCGCATGGCACGCGCGCGGATGGTGGTGTAATGGACGTGACGCGTATGCGTACATGGCGCGTGCGCATCGATGGCTTATTTCGAGAGTGACGCGTACGCGTCATGTGCGCGTACGCGCGAGTTGCTTTGTGCCAAAGGCACAGTGCGCGCACAGCATTCACACAACTCTCGGGTTTTTGACTTAGGAGTGGAATTTCTCAATCCACGCGTACGCGTACGTGGCACATGCACGTGGGTAGGCGGAAATGCTTGATGCACGCGTACGCGCGCAGTGCGCATACGCGCGGATGGTGCTATTTTTTTCTATGTTTTTGCACCAATCCAAGCATTCCAAACCTCCAAACAGCTACCAAAACACCATAAAACCTTATTTAACATACTAAACTACCAATTAGACTCAACAAACCAACCAAAAACATGAATTTAAACTAATTACCAATATGTACAAAAAGAGAAAATGAAAAGAAGTTACCATGGTGGGGTGTCTCCCACCTAGCACTTTTGTTTATTGTCCTTAAGTTGGACTTATGGGGAGCTCCATCAAGGTGGCTTGTGCTTGAAGCCATCCTTGAACATCCACCAATGCTTGCATTTCCAATGAGCTCCACTCTTCAAGTTCAATTCTCCCAAGCTTTGATGGAGTTCTTCATAGACTATGGGCTCCCAAAGTTGATCCTCATGTATGCCGGGATCCCATATCTTGTTTCTACACCCATCTTTGAGTTGATTGTCATTATTCCATTTGGGTGGTATAATCTTGGAGTTCTCATTTAAGCAACCAAACAACATCCTAGACCCAAGCAATCTAGTTCTACACCAACCATTGCAATTAAGCTTTGAACATGTAACCATCATGAACTTAGAAGAATGTTTCCAACCACTAACCATCTCCTTTTTACTCTTAAGGCCACAAATATATCTAAGTTGACCTTCCGTCTCAAGCAAACCATATTTAAGGGGAATAACAAAGCTTAAGTATAAGGAATTTTCCCACTTGAATGAAAGAATGGATGGTGGTGGCTTGGGGAGAGCTATCTCCAACGTGCTAGCAAGCTTTTCTCCCTTGTGTTCTTCCTTGTTAATCTCCACCTCTTCATAAGCTTCTTTACTTCCAATCCTTTGTTCATCAATTTCATCTAACTCTTCCCCATCACTCAAATCATAAATGGGAGGTGGAGAGAAATCTACCTCCACATCGCTTTCTATCTCATTGGGAGAAGGTTCTTCAAATTCAAAGTATTCATCACTAAGAAGATTAGATGCATAGTCTTCATCTCCAAGGGAACTCAATTTTTGCTCCATTTCTTCCAAGTCTTCATACGGAATATGCCTTGAAGGTTGTGCACATTCCTCCTCAACATCAAATTCACTCTTCTTGGAGAGGTTCTCGTCAACTCTAGGTTTCTAAGGAGGTTTCGCATCTCCTAAGTCTTCAACCTCTTCTTCCTCTTCTTCAATGATCATAGGCTCCTCCAATTGCTCTAATACAAAATAACATCCCTCATTTTCCACCAGAGTTTCCAATCTCTCCTTATGTTTTTCAATTGATTCTCCACATGTGACCATGGGAGTGCTTTGAGTGCTCAAATATTGAGAGGTTAAAATGCTTACTACCTTAATCAAGGTAGCCACAAATTCTAGTGTCTCCCTTTGCATTTCTCCTTTCCCTTGAAGTATAAGGCTAAGGGTTTCATCCATTGAGGATTGGGATGGATAAGAGGGTTCAATGTCTTGGAGAATGGATTCATAATAGGAATGTGGTTCTTCTTGGTAAGGATGTGGTGGTGTATATTGAGGTGGCTCTTGGGAGTATTGATATTGGAATGGTGGTTCCATGTATGGCTCATATGGTTCAAAAGGTGATTGGTATGATATATGTTGGTTAGGGTCATATGGAAGTGCTTGGCGAAAAGAGGCTTGTGAGTATGGTTGAGGTTCATGTTGAGGACATGGCTCGTAGGCATATGGTGGTGGTTCTTGAAAGTCACAAGGAGATTCACCATAGCCATTGGATTGGTATGCATAATAGAATGGCTCTTCTTCATAATGCATTGGTGGAGGTTGTTGCCAAGAGGATTGATCATATGCATATGGCTCCTCCCACCTTTGGTTATCCCATCCTTGATACACATTCTCATTATAGTCCTCATTTTCTACAACATAATGAGAACCAAACTCATAGCCAAAGTGAGAATTCATGATGAAAAGAGAAAATAAGAAACAAAAGCTAATAAGAAAGAATGAAACAAAGTCCTAAAACTAGCAAAAACTAACAAGCATCCCAAAAATCAAGCTATTCACAATATTCACATATATACAATAACCAATAACATAACACAATTGTAATTCCCCGGCAACGGCACCATTTTGATAAATGGACTTTTGTGTGGTTTAGAATTTCACAATTGAAAGCTCGTTGCAATATAGTTTCTAAACCAACGATAATCCTTTCATACAAAAATTTGTTTGTCACAAGTACAAAACCTTAAAATCTATAAACCGAAGTATTTAAACCTCGGGTCGTTCTCCCTAGAAATTGCAATAAAGTGTCTTGTTATTGGTTATGAGGTATGTTTTGGGGTTTTTGATAAGAGGCATGAAAAGTAAATGGAAATGAAAATAAACTAACAACTAAAGAGGTCTTGGCAAGGTTTGGTGGTCAAGGATCTCTATCCTAATCACTAACCACAACATGAGAGTTGGCAAGGACCAACCCCACTAAGTTAACCCCTAACTAATAGTAGAGCCTTTAGGGGCCATGATCTTAGTGATCATGGATAAGCACACCAAACTTAGAGCTTTGCTTGTCCTCAAGCAAAAGAAAAAGAAGGAGATGGGTAGAAGGAGAGCTCCTCCCAACCATCCTGGCGTTTGAACGCCCAAACACTGCCTGTTTTAGGCGTTCAACGCCCAAATGCTGCTCTCCTGGGCGTTCAACGCCCAGTTGTTGCCCTTTTCTGGCGTTGAACGCCAGATAGCTATCCTTACTGGCGTTCAGCGCCCACTGGATGCCCATTTTGGGCGCTGAGCGCCCAAAATGGCCTTCACTGGCGTTTTCTTGCCAGTAAGCTTCCTATCTCTGTTTTGTGTGTAGATTCCTTCTGTAACCCTGTAAACTTATGCAAATGATTCTTTACCTTAGTGTCAGTGAAATTTATATAAACAAATAAAAATAAAAATAGGGCAAAATTCTTAGAGGATTGTTGCCCCATGGCTGGGTTGCCTCCCAGCAAGCGCTTCTTTATTGTCTTTAGCTGGACCTTGCTGAGCTTTTAATCTAGCTTCAGCTTTGAGCATTCTTGCTCAATGTTGCCCTCGCTGTTCGCTCACCTCCGAAATGGCCTCCATATTGAGATCCGTGGCAATGCCATAGGATTCTCTGTGCTTCCTCTTTGGGGACACACCTACGGATAATTCTGTCTGCACATCTCTTAAAGAGATAGGGTTCATCCCACAAA
>NC_029793.2:45749212-45758366 GCF_000816755.2 Arachis ipaensis | reverse complement strand
GAATGGCCCAACTCTGACAATCATGTCCTCAATCACGCCTGATGGGTATTTAGTGGAACCATCAGCAAGTTGGAGACATATACGGGTTGGTTTAACTTCTTCAGTTAAGCCAAGCTTCCTGATAGCGGATGCAGGTATTAGGTTGATGCTTGCCCCAAGATCGCATAAAGCTGTCTTGGTGCAATCACCTTCTAATATGCATGGTATCAGAAAACTCAGGGGAGGTATTTTCGAAAATTTGAGAGAGAGAGAGTTAGTTAGGTAGTTTTGAAAAAGTTAAGAAACAAACAAAAAGTTGGTTAGTTAGTTGAAACAAATTTTGAAAAGATAGGAAGTTAGAAAAGATATTTTGAAAAGATATTTTTGAATTTAGTGAGGAGAGAGAAAAAAAATAAGATAGTACAAGATTTAAAATTTTTAGATCTAATGCTCCTTGTTTTCGAAAATTTTGGAGGGAAAAACACCAAGGAACACCAAACTTAAAAATTTTTAGATCAAGACACAAGGAAACTCAAGAACACTTTGAAGACTCACAAGAACACAAGAACATGAAGGAAGAACACCAAACTTAAAATTTTTAGAAAACCAAGCCAAAATTTTCAAAAATCAAAGGGAAATCAACAAGAAAACACCAAACTTAAAGTTTGGCACAAGATTTAATAGAAAAAAAAATATTTTTGAAAAAGAAGGTTTTGAAAAGAGTATAAAAGATTCTAACCCAATCAAATTAATGCTCTAGCCAAATGAGTTATGGGACCTTCAAAAATTTTAAGAAAGATTATTTTTGAAAACACCAAACTTAAAGTTTGGCACAGGATTTAATAGAAAAATTATTTTTGAAAAAGATTTTTTAAAAAAATATGATAGCCAATTATCATGAACATAAACACCACGTTCTAAACAACTGAGCTATAAATTTAAAGTGTTTTAACAAGGGATAAATAATAAAAGACTCTAAACCAAAAAAAGAGAAAATTTTTCCTAATCTGCAGAGGCCGTTTGTGGAGTTGAACGCCAGTTTTTATGCCAGTTTGGGCGTTCAACTCCAGTTTTTGATCCTTTTCTGGCGCTGGACGCCAGAATTGGGCAGAGAACTGACGTTGAACGCCAGTTTACGTCGTTTATCCTTGTGCAAAGTATGGACTATTATATATTGATGGAAAGCCCTAGATGTCTACTTTTCAATGCAATTGGAAGCATGCCATTTCGAGTTCTGTAGCTCCAGAAAATCCAATTTGAGTGCAGGGAGGTCAGAATCCAACAGCATTAGCAGTCCTTTTTCAGCCTGAATCAGATTTTTGCTCAGCTCCTTCAATTTCAGCCAGAAAAATACCTGAAATTACAGAAAAACACACAACTCATAGTAAAGTCCAGAAATATGAATTTTTCCTAAAAACTACTAGAAATAGACTAAAAACTAACTAAAACATACTCTAAACTATATGAAATTATCCCCAAAAAGCGTATAAAATATCCGCTCATCAGAAGTCAAGTGAGCTATGTCAATCCAAGTCGATAAGTCCTAGTTCTCCACCAAATCAATTAGTGAGATCTAGAGTTAATGGCTCCCAATCGTCAATCAATTGGACATTAGTAACTCAAGAGTTCCTAAGTTACCTTCCCAAGCCAAGAGCATAAAATTCTACTCTAAAATCCAACCAAGCATTTTATCAAACACTTGGAAAGCATAAAAGGAAAGCATAGTAAAATTGCAAGGAATGTAAATCTACACTACTCAACTGCAAGGAATTAAACAACAACAAATCAAATGAACAATAAAGGAACATGAAAACATAAATTGCATTAAAGAGAAATAGAAGAATAAAAGTGCATGAACATAAAAGTAGAGAGTTACAAGAATTAAATGCTAAACTAGAGAGAAGAGATGTAAAAGAAGAAGAATTGATAAAAGAAAAGTGAATCAAATCATGAAATTAACCTAGATCTAAGAAATTCTAAGCCAGATCTAACCTACTCCTAATTCTAGAGAGAAGTCAGAGCTTCTCTCTCTAAAACTACTCTAAACTAATCCTAATGTGTAAAAATGAGCCAAAAGATGTGTTCCCCTCAATCCTTGGTCCTTTAAAGCATTTTGGGTGCCAAAGTTAGTTGCAAACTGGGCCCCACAGCTCCTCAAAATCGCTGGGCACGTTTTGTTTTAAAATATCATGTGCGGCCACCGACGCGTACGCGTACAGCACGCGTGCGCGTCCCTTGCATTTTCGTGATCCATGCGTGCGCGTGCGGATGGATGAAGATATCCAAATTTTTGGCTTTTTCATGTGTTCTCCACTTTGCATGCTTTCCTCTCCATTCCCTTGATCCATTCCTAGCCTTTTCAACCTGAAATCACTTAACAAACAAATCAAGGCATCTAGTAGAATCAAAGGTGAATTAAATTTAGCTAATTAAGGATCTAGAAAGCATGTTTTCACACTTAAGCACAAATTGGAAAACAATCATGAAACCATACTATTTCATTGGATAAATGTGGGTAAAAGGTGATAAAATCCCCTAAATGAAGCACAAGATAAACCCTACAAATGGGGTTTATCAAGAACCAGCTTAAATTTGGGCCTGATGAGCCTCAGAAATTGCCAGGCACGATTTCCTTTAATGAGGTCCCGTGCAGCTTGCCGCGCGTGCGAGCCACGCGTGCGTGCGCGCCGATTGCTTTTGTGATCCACGCTTGCGCGCCATGTGCGCGTGCACGTCGGTGGGATTTCTCTGATCCGTGCGGATGCACCAATTTACGCGCGCCGCTTCCAGCTATCCACATCCACACGTGCGCGTGAAGTGCGTGTGCGCACCCATGCTGAAGTTCCCAAAATCCAAATCTTCATGTTCCTTCCTTTTGTGCATGCTTTGTTTCTCTCTTCTAGGCCATTCTTGTCCTATAAATCTTGAAATCACTCAACAAATATATCACGGCATCGAATGTCAATAAAAGAGGATTAAAATATAGCAATTCTAAGGCAAAATAAGCATGTTTTTCATCATGAAGAAAAATTAGGAAGAGAACACAAAACCATGCATTTTTTGTGGATAAGTGTGAAAAATATTGACAAAACCCCCCAAATTCTACACAATATAAACCACAAAATTGGAGTTTATCAAATCTCCCCACACTTAAATCAAGCATTTCATCATGCTTAAAATAAAAAGACCAAAGATCATGGCAAGAAAGGGTTTATGAAGTGCAAACTACCTAATTGAATGTATGCAACTAATGTAAAAGCATCTATCTACTTGGTCACTGGTAAATTTATCCTCCAAGAACACATATGAGCATACGGGGTGAAAATGATATGCAGTTCATGAATCCTACCAATTTGAACATCAACATGAAGTGCATATAACTTGCTAGATGAACGCTTGTAAAAGCCGGGAACAACGAGTTGAGCATCGAACCCTCACCAGAAGTGTATCCGCTCTATTCGCTCGAGTGTATAGGGTTCGTCACTCAATCCTCTCCTAATCATGCTTTCCAAGATTTGTCTTTCATCTAACAATCAACAATTACTTAATGCATGCTTACAAGTATCATGAGGTCTTATTCATGGGTTGTAATGGGGCTAGGGTGAAGGTAGGGATGTATATGGTCAAGTGAGCTTAAAATTTGAATCCTTGATTAACGTAAGATCCCACTAGACACATAGAACAACCTATACAACTATAATACAATATCTAGCTACCCATGGGTTTCACTTTTCACATACTCATGCATTCTCTTTAATTCACATCCCATATGCATTGTTATTATCACTTTGTCTTGGGGCATTTTTGTCCCCTTTTATTGATTTCTCTTCTTTTTTTTTCATATTTTTGTTTCTTCTATTTTTCTATTTCTTTTTCTTATATTCTCATATATACACATATAAAAAAAATTTTCTTTTTGGTCCCCTCTTTCTTAGGGTTTCATGTACAAAAGTTCCAATGCATATGGTTCAATCATTCAATACAGGAGTATGTTCCCAAATCCCAGAATTTTCAATTACAATTACAAATACACCTCTTTACATCTACCCAAGTACACCCTCCCATTTGAATGACACACACCCTAACTTACCTAAACTAATCAAGGATCCAAATCTAGGGACATCCATTATTTTTCACTTAGGGTTGTTGATGTGCTCTATTTAGAACAAAAAGGGTTTATCATGGGCTCGAAATTGGTTAGCAATGGTAGATAAAAGGGTTAAGGCCGTTTGGGAAAAGTGAGCTATATGAAATGATGGCCTCAATCATGTAACTGCATTCATACACAAAGTAATGGACATATAGAATCAGACAAAGCAAGGATTACAATCATAGAGAGAAAATAATGCACACAAGAATGGGAAATAGTGATTAGAATATGTAACCACACAATAGGCTCAAAACTCACATGCTTGTGTTCTTAGCTCAATCACTGGTGCACGAAATTGTGATCATCAATGGCGCCATCATCGTGGTACGCACAATTGTAATCTCAACTCTTTATCACAACTCCACACAACTAACCAGCAAGTGCACTGGGTCATCCAAGTAATAAACCTTACGTGAGTAAGGGTCGATCCCACGGAGATTGTCGGCTTGAAGCAAGCTATGGTCACCTTGTAAATCTCAGTCAGGCGGATTTAGATGGTGATGGAGAATTGATAATTAAAAAATAAATAAAACATAAAATAAAGATAGAGATACTTATGTAATTCTTCGGTTGGAATTTCAGATAAACGTATGAAGATGCTTTGTTCCTCCTGAACCTCTGCTTTCCTATTGCCTTCTTCCAATCATTCATACTCCTTTCCATGGCAAGCTTTATGTTGGGCATCACCGTGGTCAATGGCTACTTCCCGTCCTCTCAGTGAAAACGTTCCAAATGCGCTGTCACCGCACGGCTAATCATCTGTCAGTTCTCGATCATGTCGGAATAGGATCCATTGATCTTTTTGCGTCTGTCACACACCCCACAATCGCGAGTTTGAAGCTCGTCACAGTCATCTCTTCCCAGATCCTACTCAGAATACCACAGACAAGGTTTAGACGTTCTGGATCTTAGGAATGGCCGCCACTAATTCTAGCCTATACCACGAAGGTTCCAATCTTAGATTAGAAACCCAAGAGATACGCATTCAAGCCATTGCTAGTAGAACAGAGGTGGTTGTCAGGCACATGTTCATAGGTGAGAATGATGATGAGTGTCACGGATCATCACATCCATCAAGTTGAAGAACGAATGAATATCTTGGAGAAGAAATAGACTTGAGTTGAATAGAAAAACAATAGTACTTTGTATTAATTCTTGAAGAACAGCAGAGCTCCACACCTTAATCTATGGTGTGTAGAAACTCCACCGTTGAAAATACATAAGAACAAGGTCTAGGCATGGCCAAATGGCCAGCCTTCAAACGTGTCTAAGATAGCATAAGGCTTCTCAAAGATCTATATTATATAAATACAATAGCAAAAGGTCCTATTTATAGAAAACTAGTAGCCTAGGGTTTACATAAATAGGTAATTAATGCAGAAATCTTCTTCCAAGCCCACTTGGTGTGTGCTTGGGCTGAGCATTGAAGCTTCCATGTGTAGAGACTTTTTTTGGAGTTAAACACCAGCTTTTGTGCCAGTTTGGGAGTTTAACTCCAGCTTTTGTGCCAGTTTTGGAGTTAAACGCCAGAATTCTTGAGCTGACTTGAAACGCCGGTTTGGGCCATCAAATCGCGGGCAAAGTATAAACTATTATATATTTCTAGAAAGCCCAGGATGTCTACTTTCCAACGCAATTGAGAGCGCACCAATTGAGCTTCTGTAGCTCCAGAAAATCCACTTTGAGTGCAGGGAGGTCAGAATCTAACAGCATCTGCAGTCCTTTTTCAGCCTCTGAATCAGATTTTTGCTCAGGTCCCTCAATTTCAGCTAGAAAATACCTGAAATCATAGAAAAATACACAAACTCATAGTAAAGTCCAGAAAAGTGAATTTTATTTAAAAACTAATAAAAACATAATAAAAACTAACTAAAATATATTAAAAACATACTAAAAACAATGCCAAAAGCGTATAAATTATCCGCTCATCACAACACCAAACTTAAATTGTTGCTTGTCCCCAAGCAACTGAAAATAAAATAGAATAAAAAAGAAGAGAATATACAATGAATTCCAAAAACATCTATGAAGATCAGTATTAATTAGATGAGCGGGGCTTTTAGCTTTTTGCTTCTGAATAGTTTTGGCATCTCACTTTATTCCTTGAAGTTCAGAATGATTGGCATCTATAGGAACTCAGAATCCAGATAGTGTTATTGATTCTCCTAGTTAAGTATGTTGATTCTTGAACACAGCTACTTTATGAGTCTTGGCCGTGGCCCTAAGCACTTTGTTTTCCAGTATTACCACCGGATACATAAATGCCACAGACACATAATTGGGTGAACCTTTTCAGATTGTGACTCAGCTTTGCTAGAGTCCCCAATTAGAGGTGTCCAAGGTTCTTAAGCACACTCTTCTTTCTGCTTTGGAACTCGACTTTAACTGCTCAGTCTCAAGTTTTCACTTGACACCTTCACGCCACAAGCACATGGTTAGGGACAGCTTAGTTTAGCCGCTTAGGCCCGGATTTTATTCCTGTGGGCCCTCCTATCCACTGATGCTCAAAGCCTTGGATCCTTTTTATCACCCTTGCCTTTTGGTTTAAAGGGGTATTGGCTTTTTCTGCTTGCTTTTCTTTTTTTTTCTTTTCTCTTTTTTTTTCGCAAGCCTTTCACTGCTTTTTCTTGCTTCAAGAATCAATTTTATGATTTTCCAGATCATCAGATAACATTTCTCCTTTTCCCATCATTCTTTCAAGAGCCAACAATTTTAACATTCATAAACAATCAAATTCAAAAATATGCACTGTTCAAGCATTCATTCAGAAAAACAATAGTATTGCCACCACATCAAGATAATTAAACTGTTTTAAAATTTGAAATTCATGCACTTCTTTTTCTTTTTCAATTAAAAACATTTTTTATTTAAGAAAGGTGATGGATTCATTTTCATAGCTTTAAGGCATAGACACTTAGACACTAATGATCATGTAATAAAGACACAAACATAAATAACATAAGCATAAAAATTCGAAAAAATGGAAAATAAAGAACAAGGAAATTAAAGAACGGGTCCACCTTAGTGATGGCGGCTTGTTCTTCCTCTTGAAGATCTTATGGAGTGCTTGAGCTCCTCAATATCTCTTCCTTGCCTTTATTGCTCCTCTCTCATGGTTCTTTGGTCTTCTCTAATTTCATGGAGGAGGATGGAATGCTCTTGGTGCTCCACCCTTAGTTGTCCCATGTTGGAACTTAATTCTCCTAGGGAGGTGTTGATTTGCTCCCAATAGTTTTGTGGAGGAAAATGCATCCCTTGAGGTATCTTAGGGATTTCATGATGAGGAGTTTCCTCATGCTCTTGGTGAGGTTCTCTCGCTTGCTCCATTCTTTTCTTAGTGATGGGCTTGTCCTTATCAATGAGGATGTCTTCCTCTATGTCAATTCCAGCTGAATTGCAGAGGTAACAAATAAGATGAGGGAAGGCTAACCTTGTCATAGTGGAGGACTTGTCCGTCACCTTGTAGAGTTCTTGGGATATAACCTCATGAACTTCTACTTCTTCTCTAATCATGATGCTATGAATCATGATAGCCCGGTCTATAGTAACTTCAGACCGGTTGCTAGTAGGAATGACTGAGTGTTGGATGAACTCCAACCATCCCCTAGCCACGGGCTTGAGGTCATGCCTTCTTAGTTGAACCGACTTTCCTCTTGAATCACTCTTCCATTGAGCGCCCTCTTCACAGATGTCCATGAGGACTTGGTCCAACCTTTGATCAAAGTTGACCCTTCTAGTGTATGGGTGTGCATCTCCCTGCATCATAGGCAAATTAAATGGTAACCTTACATTTTCTGGACTAAAGTCTAAGTATTTCCCTCGGACCATTGTAAGCCAATTCTTAGGATCCGGGTTCACACTTTGATCATGGTTCTTGGTGATCCATGCATTGGCATAGAACTCTTGAACCATTAAGATTCTGACTTGTTGAATGGGGTTGGTGAGAACTTCCCAACCTCTTCTTCGGATCTCATGTCGGATCTCCGGATATTTGCCCTTTTTGAGCTTAAAAGGGACCTCGGGGATCACCTTCTTCTTGGCCACAACTTCATAGAAGTGATCTTGATGCACCCTTGAGAGGAATTTCTCCATCTCCCATGACTCAGAGGTGGAAGCTTTTGCCTTCCCTTTCCTCTTTCTAGAGGTTTCTCCGGCCTTTGGTGCCATTAATGGTTATGGAAAAATAAAAAAGCTTTAGCTTTTACCACACCAAACTTAGAAGGTTGCTCGTCCTCGAGCAAAAGAAGAGAGTAGAAGAAGAAGAAATAGAAGAGATGGAGGGGGCTTTGTGTTTCGGCCAGGGGGAGAAGTGGTGTTTAGGTTGTGTGAAAATAAAGGAGTGAAGATGGTTTATATAGGAGTGGGGATGGGGGTATGGTTCGGCCATTATGGGTGGGTTTGGGTGGGAAAGTGGTTTGAATTTGAATGGTGAGGTAGGTGGGGTTTTATGAAGGATGGATGTAAGTGGTGAAGAGAATTGTGGGATTTGATAGGTGAGGGATTTTTGGGGAAGAGGTATTGAGGTGATTGGTGAATGGGTGAAGAAGAGAGAGAGAGGTGGGGTAGGTGGGGATCCTGTGGGGTCCACAAATCCTGAGGTGTCAAGGATTTCTCATCCCTGCACCATGTGGCGTGCAAAACACCCCTTGCTGCCAATCCTGGCGTTAAACGCTAGGCTGCTGCCCATTTCTGGCGTTTAACGCCAGCTTCTTGCCCATTTCTGGCGTTTAACGCCAGTTCTTGCCCATTCCTGGTGTTAAACGCCAATTTGGTGCCCATTTCTAGCGTTAGATGCCCAGAATGGTGCCAGACTAGGCGTTTAACGCCCATTCTGCTACCCTTACTGGCGTTTAAACGCCAGTAAGTGTCTTCTCCAGGGTGTTCTGTTTTTCATTCTATTTTTCCTTTTGTTTTTGATTTTTCAATTGTTTTTTGTGACTTCACATGATCATCAACCTATAGAAAACATAAAATAACAAAAGAAAATAGAAATTTAATATAGATAAGTAAAAATTGGGTTGCCTT
>NC_029793.2:45708655-45749154 GCF_000816755.2 Arachis ipaensis | reverse complement strand
TGAGATTCTTGCAGCTTGTACCTCAATGATCCCTAGCTTCTCCATTACAGAGAGAGGCATGAGGTTTATACTTGATCCCAGGTCACACAGAGCCTTCTCAAAGGTCATGGTGCCTATGGTACAAGGTATTGAGAACTTTCCAGACTCTTGTCTCTTCAGAGGTAATTTCTGCCTAGTTAAGTCATCCAGTTCTTTGATGAGCAATGGAGGTTCATCCTCCCAAGTCTCATTACCAAACAACCTGGCATTTAGCTTCATGATTGCTCCAAGGTACTTAGCAACTTGCTCTTCAGTAACATCTTCATCGTCTTCAGAGGAAGAATACTTATCAGAGCCCATGAATGGCAAAAGTAAATTTAATGAAATCTCTATGGTCTCAGTCTGAGCCTCAGATTCCCATGGTTCCTCATTAGGGAACTCCTTGGAGGTCAGTGGACGTCCATTGAGGTCTTCCTCAGTGGAGATTACTGCCTCTTCCTCCTCTCCAGGTTTGGCCATGTGAGACGTGTTTATGGCCTTGTACTCTCTCTTTGGATTCTCTTCTGTATTGCTTGGGAGAGTACTAGGAGGGAGTTCAGTAATTTTCTTACTCAGCTGACCCACTTGTGCCTCCAAATTTCTAATGGAGGACCTTGTTTTAGTCATAAAACTTTGAGTGGTTTTGATTAGATCAGAGACAATGGTTGCTAAATCAGAGTGGCTCTGTTTAGAATTCTCTGTTTGTTGCTGAGAAGATGATGGAAAAGGGTTGCTATTGCTAAACCTGTTTCTTCCACCATTATTGTTGTTGAAACCTTGTTGAGGTCTCTGTTGATCCTTCCATGAGAGATTTGGATGATTTCTCCATGAAGGATTATAGGTGTTTCCATAGGGTTCTCCCATGTAATTCACCTCTTCCATTGCTGGGTTCTCAGGATCATAAGCTTCTTTTTCAGAGGAAGCTTCCTTAGTACTGTCTGTTGCTGCTTGCATTTTAGACAGACTCTGAAAAATCATATTGATTTGTTGGGTCAATATTTTATTCTGAGCCAATATGGCATTCAGAGTATCAATCTCAAGAACTCCTTTCTTCTGAGCTATCCCATTATTCACAGGATTCCTTTCAGAAGTGTACATGAATTGGTTATTTACAACCATTTCAATGAGTTCTTGAGCTTCTGCAGGCGTCTTCTTCAGATGAAGAGATCCTCCAGCAGAGCTATCCAATGACATCTTGGATAGTTCAGACAGACTATCATAGATAATACCTATGATGTTCCATTCTAAAAGCATGTCAGAAGGGCACCTTCTGATCAATTGCTTGTATCTTTCCCAAGCTTCATAGAGGGATTCACCTTCTTTCTGTCTGAAGGTTTAGACTTCTACTCTAAGCTTGCTTAATTTTTGAGGTGGAAAGAACTTTGCCAAGAAGGCATTGACTAGCTTTTCTCAAGAGTTCAGGCTTTCTTTAGGTTGTGAATCCAACCATGTCCTAGCTCTGTCTCTTACAGCAAAAGGAAAAAGCATAAGTCTGTAGACTTTAGGGTCAACCCCATTGGTCTTGACAGTGTCACAGATTTGTAAGAATGCAGCTAAGAACTGATGAGGATCTTCTAATGGAAGTCCATGAAACTTGCAATTCTGTTGTATTAGAGAAACTAATTGAGGCTTAAGCTCAAAGTTGTTTGCTCCAATGGCAGGGATTGAGATGCTTCTCCCATAGAAGTCGGGAGTAGGTGCAGTAAAGTCACCAAGCACCTTCCTTGCATTATTGGCATTGTTGTTTTCGGCTGCCATGATTTTTTCTTCCTTGAAAAGCTTTGTTAGGCCTTCTAAAGAGAATTGTTCTTTAGCTTCTCTTAGCTTTCTCTTCAAAGTCCTTTCAGGTTGAGGATCAGCTTGAACAAGTATGCCTTTATCTTTGTTCCTGCTCATATGAAAGAGAAGAGAATAAGAAAGTAGGGAATCCTCTATGTCACAGTATAGAGATTCCTTGAGGTGTCAGAGGAAAAAGAAGAATATAAGGAGGAGGTAGATAGAAGAGAATTCGAACATATAAAGAAGAAGGGAGTTCGAATTGCACCTTGAGGAAGAGTGTTAGTCCTTTAAATAGAAGGATGTGAGAAGAGGGGAAGAATTTTCAAAATTAAAGTAAAAGATTTTGAAATAATTAAAAGAAATTTTGAAAGTTTGATTGATGATTTTTGAAAACTAAAATTGGGAAAGAAATTAAGTGATTTTTGAAAAAGATTTTGAAATTAGAAATAAAAAAGATATGATTGAGAGTTAATTTTGACAAAGATGTGATTGAGAAGATATGATTGAGAAGATATGATTGAAAATCAATTTAGAAAAAGAAAGTTTTTAAAATTAAAGTTGGTTACTTGACTAACAAGAAATTAAAAGATATGATTCTTAAAATTTAAAATTTGATCCTTTCTTAATAGGCAAGTAATGACTTGAAAATTTTGAAGTAAATCTTTAATTATAACATGGATTTTTGAAAAAAAATGGAAAGAAATTGATTTTGAAGAGATATGATTGAAAAGATGTGATTTGAAAAAGATTTGATTTTGAAAAATTATGAAGATTTGAAAAAAATCTAAATTAAAAACAAAATCTTCCCTCTAGTGTCATCCTGGCATTAAACGCCCAGAATGGCATCCATTCTGGCGTTTAACGCCCAAAACTCTACCTTTTTGGGCGTTAAACGCCCAGCCAGGTACCCTGGCTGGCGTTTAAACGCCAGTTTTCCTTCTTCACTGGGCGTTTTGAACGCCCAGCTTTTTCTGTTTGATTCCTCTGCTGAATGTTCTGAATCTTCAACTCTCTGTATTATTGACTTGAAAAGACACGATTTTGAAAATATTTTTGAATTTTTAATGATGAGAAACAATCAAAATACAACTAATCTTAGGAAACTCAAATCAAACAATGCATGCAGGACACCAAACTTAAAAATTTTCATATAAGAGACACTAACAAATTGAGAATCCATATGAGAAACAACAAAACACACAAAACAAGAGAATTTAAAGATCAGAGCACTGAAATCATCAAGAACAACTTGAATATCAATGAATAACATATTGCATGTATTCGAAAAATGCAAGAATAAAAACATGCAATTGACACCAAACATGAAATTGAGCTGACTTGGAACGCCGGTTTGGGCCATCAAATCTCGGGTAAAGTATGGACTATTATATATTGCTGGAAAGCCCACGATGTCTATTTTCCAACTCAATTGAGAGCGCACCAATTGGGCTTCTGTAGCTCCAGAAAATCCACTTTGAGTGCAGGGAGGTCAGAATCCAACAGCATCTGCAGTCCTTTTTCAGCCTCTGAATCAGATTTTTGCTCAGGTCCCTCAATTTCAGCAAGAAAATACCTGAAATCACAGAAAAACATACAAACTCATAGTAAAGTCCAGAAAAGTGAATTTTATTTAAAAACTAATAAAAACTAACTAAAATATATTAAAAACATACTAAAAACAATGCCAAAAAGCGTATAAATCATCCGCTCATCAATCACTATGTTCCAAAATACATTCTCGAAGCAAGTTTACCGCAAATTTTTTTTTCAAAATTGGTAGGGTACCCCGAAATTACAGTTTCTTGGGGAAGAAGTCATCATTTTGGCTAAGTACTACACATGCAATGTACTAACTACTAAGAAAAAGATAAATCCATGGGTATTGAAAGGAAGAGATTGTTACCCATGGAGATCGGTCGAACGACCTCCCCACACTTAGAATTTAGCACGATTCTCCGTGCTACCAACAATGCGCAAAGGACGGTCGGGACCGCAACCGTCACTATCCCCTTCATCATAACAACCATCACTTAGGTTTGAGGTGGATGTGAATATTTCGGGTTCCTCCATGCTAGGGGAAACACAACGCAGAAGCTTCTTGATGTAAGTGTATCGGCGTTGGTTGCACCGCTCATATCTATCAATCTTCCGGTGTAGATCTTCTATTCTATGATAGGTGGATCTTTGCTGTGGTCGTGACGATGAGGTGGAAGGAGTAGTAGATGGAAGGGCTATGTCAAGGCTTGGGTTGTTCATGGGAAGATGTAAGTATTTTCCGCTTGGGACCACATCGCCCTTAGCCGGAATTATAGCCTTCGTATCCATGTCTTCCCAAGGAACACCCACAGCAGCAACTAAATCAGATACCAATGCTGGAAATGGCAAATTACCACGGGCGTGGACTTGACCCATCACTTTCTTAACAAGAGGCGGAATGTTCACCGGTCTTTTTGTGAGAACACACCAAACAAGCAAAGCGAGATCCGCCGTGAAGGACGACTTGTGGGTGCTAGGTAGCACATAGTGGGATAGGATCTGGGCCCAAGCTCTCGCTTCTATAGTGAGAAAACGTGCGCCAATGCACTTGGGCCTCATCTGGAGTCGACCATGGGTCCAAAATGTCTCTGGTTCAGCAATGACTCGGAAGATCAAGTCCCAATCAAATCCAAACTTTTCTCGCTGACGTAAGACCTCTTGGTAGCCATCCATGTCACTTGGTACTGGTAAGACATTAAGCACTTGCTGAATAGCCTCTTCTGAAACTGAGACTTGCTTCCGGCGCATGTATACCAATTGAAAAGAGGGAAGATGGTAGTTAGTGTAAAATTCTACCACCCAAGAGAGGTTGACCTCCTGTGGTTTTCTCAGAAGAAACTCTTATCCTCGCTGTTCAATGCGGGGTAGAATACAAGGAGCAACCTTGTCCGGCGGGGCGAGTAGATGCTCAGCATGGTAGTTCTTCTCAACCATGGCGGGTAACACAAGTTCACAGAAGCGATTGGGGAACCTTGAAGAATCCCTTGCCGGTTTGCTCTTCTCGTTCTCGTCAATAGGAGCGGGTTCCTTCGCCTTCTTAGATAGGGGTATGTCTCCTAATGAAGAGTGCGCCTTAGAGTTTGACCTTTGGGGTGCCCTCTTTGTGGCCGGTTTCCTTGAAGCTTTCTCCTTGCCTTTCTTGGTGGCCATCCTGAAAAAGGAAGGGAAAAAGGAAAGCATTAAACCCAAAGAATCATCTCAACAAAAGTATACAAGTGAGAAGTAGTTCCCAAAAGAAATATTGCAACAAAGTAATCATAGAGACATGGGTCACAACACTTGTCATGGGATGCAAGAGGGAGTGAAGCATGCAATATGGCATGAGAAGAATAACCTCAAGCATCCATAACAAAGAGCAAGTCATGTTCAATGAGTGTCTAATTGGCAAGTAATAAGCAAAGTGGATTCAATGCACTTAAAAGAGAGCAAGTGAATGAGAAGGAAGCACCAAAGTGAAGATATATGACTAGAATAAACCAAAATGGCATATGTGCATTACCTCGAACACTTGGCGTGCATTTATCAAGAAATGAGCAATTATGAGATACTCAACCAATTATAAGCTCAAAATGAAATATCAATCATTGATGTGTGGAAAACGATCCAACACAAAACTCACCGGCAAGTGTACCGGGTCGCATCAAGTAATAATAACTCACATGAGTGAGGTCGATCCCACAGGGATTGAAGGATTGAGCAATTTTAGTTTAGTGGTTGATTTAGTCAAGCGAATCAAGTATTGGTTGATTGGTTTGTATTTGACAGAAACTAAATTTCTTGAAATGTAAAGGGAAAGGGGAAATTGCAGTAAATGAAAGAGCAAAGAAAGTAAAAGTGTTGAATCTTAAATTGCAAGTAATGTAAATTGCAGAAACTTAGATTGCAAGAAATGTAAATGACTGAATCTTAAAGTGCAAGAAATGTAAATTGCTTGAATTGTAAAAGGGATTGGGAGTTGGGATCGCAGAATTTAAACAAGAACAAGTGAATTGCAATTAAACAGAAGAGTAGAGGAGTAATTGAATTAAACTAGATCTCAACAGAGAAATAAAAATGCTTTGAGAATTTAAAAACAGAGAATGAGCAATGCTTAATTTGGAGCAAATTTAAAAGAAGTTAAAGATCTCAGGAGTGGAAGAGACTAGATAACAAGTCTAGATCTCAAATCCTTCCTTGATCCAACAAGAACAATTGCAGAAGGAAATGAAAAGTAAATTGCAGAAGTAAATTGCAAAAGTAAATTGCAGAAGAGTAGAAGAAGATGCAGTAAACAGAAATTCAAATTCAATTATGCAGAAGAAGTAAACAAGAGATATCAAGGTGAGATTGAAACAGAAGTTCTTCAATTCTTCACCCAAGATCAAAAGCAAGAAAATAAAAGAGTGCTCAAGCAAGAACAAGAAAGAAGAGAGATCAATTCTCCTTCCAAATTCTCTAGGATCCAAATTCAAAAGTAAAAAGCTCAAAAATGAAATTGAAAGCTAAAAAGGAAAATTCAAAGTAAAGTCTAGAGGTGTCAAAAGGTCCCTAATTACATCAAACTAACTCCTATTTATACACTTTCTATTCTTGGATTTTGGAATTTGGATGGGCTTTTGATTTGGTGAAGAAATGAATTAAGTTGGATTTTTAATTCAATTTTTAGCCCAAATGCACCTCCCAGGGGTAAGCTCGGTTGGAAAAACCAACTGAGCACTCAAGTGTGCTGCCCATGTCATTTTGGTGCGCCTAAGCCACGCTTTTCTTATTTTCTTCTTTCTTCACCTACAAGTAATCAAATCAACCAATCAAAGTATCACCAAATTCACAAGGTTTATAAATCATTAAAATTCAATTAAATTTAGCTTAAACCTCATGATTTAACATCAATTACATGGTGGTTGTTTGATTTAAAGAAGTCATGCATTTTCATTCCAAATTACTTACTTAGAATGCAAGAAAGTGCATAAAACCTAATAAAAACAAAGAAAAAGGCTAGTAAAGCTAGGCTAAGATGACTTGTCATCAATCATCACACAACATCACTTACTGACAAAGATAATGAAAAACAATCAAGAAGATCTATTAAAGCAAATTAAAATTCAAATTCAACATCCATGGAAAAACAAGAAGAAGGAAAAAGTAAACAAACAAAAACTAAGTAGTAAAAGCATGCAACTAAAAGAGAGACTAAGTGAGTTAACAAGGAACATCTAAGTAAAAGAAGAAATTATGCAAAGAGAGTAAAAGAAGAGACATAGAATAGGTGGAACCTTGAGAAATGTAAAAGAATAAAGTGAAGTTCTCTCTTTGTGAAAATGAGAAGGAGAGAAGAGGTGTAGGGCCACCGGAAGTGGTGGTGGTCGCCAGTAAGTAGCCGGAGACGGTGGTGGTAGATTGTGGAAGAGAAAGAAGAGAAGAGAGGTGATGGAGAAGGAAGGAGAAAGAAATAAGAAAGAGGGTAGGAGAGGGACAGAACAGGGCGCGCCAGCTTTAAAACTGGTTCGCGCAACCGACGTGCGCGCGCACGGTGCGCTAGTGCGTCGGTGAAGGTGGAGCGAGGACAGTAGGAAAGCAGAGATTCCGAGGACAGAGCATATCCGAAACCTCAACCTATTCTCCATTACTGCATAACAAGTATTTATTTCATGTTCTTTTACTTTTTACAATTCAAACTAAGAATCATTACTGATATCCTGTCTAAGAATTACAAGATAACCATAGCTTGCTTCAAGCCGACAATCTCCGTGGGATCGACCCTTACTCACGTAAGGTATTACTTGGATGACCCAGTGCACATGCTGGTTAGTTGTGCGAAATTACAAAAGTGTGATTGTAATTTCGTGCACCACTTACCATAGACGATCCGGAAGGGACTCATCCCTAACGGAGTCTTGTAGGCCGTCCTATACGCTCACAGTGCATCTCCCAATCAGAGGCTCCAATCCTTCCTTTGTGGATTGACCATTTTCTCCAAGATTCTCTTAATCTTCCGGTTGGACACTTTTGCTTGTCCGTTGGTTTGCGGATGATAAGCAGTGGAAACCTTATGCAATACCCTATAGCGCTTGAGCAGTGCCTCTACTTTCCTGTTACAAAAGTGGGATCCTTGGTCGCCCACGATTGCTCGTGGTGACCCAAAACGGCATACAATGTGGTTTCTAAAAAAAGAAATGACGGTATTGGCGTCGTCAAGGCGGGTAGGTATTGCTTCTACCCACTTTGACACGTAGTCAACCGCTAACAGAATATATAGATACCCACTTGAGTTGGGAAACGATCCCATAAAGTCAATGCCCCATACATCAAATATCTCACAGAACAACATAGGTTGCTGAGGCATCTCATCCCTTTGGGACGTGTTTCCCAACTTTTGACACTGATGGCAAGACACACAGAACCGGTTAGCATCCTTGAACAAGGTTGGCCACCAGAATCCACAATCCAACACCTTTTTAGTTGTCCTTTGTGGGCCAAAGTGGCCACCACACTTTTCACACTTTTCACAACTCCGCACAACTAACCAGCAAATGCACTGGATCATCCAAGTAATACCTTACATAAGTAAGGGTCAATCCTACGGAGATTGTTGGCTTGAAGAAATCTATGGTTACCTTGTAAATCTTAGTCAGGAGATTAATTATGATTATCAGTTTGAATTGCGAAAAATAAAAGAGCATGAAATAAATACTTGTTATGCAGCAATGGAGAATATGTTGGAGTTTTGGAGATGCTTTGTCTTCTGAATCTCTGCTTTCCCCCTGTCTTCTTCTTCACGCACGCAAGGTTCCTCCTATGGCAAGCTATGTGTTGGTGGATCACCGTTGTCGTTGTCAATGGCTACCATCCGTTCTCTCAGTGAAAATGGTCCAGGTGCGCTGTCACCGCACGGCTAATCATCTATTAGTTCTCACTCGTGCTGGAATAGGATCCATTGATCCTTTTGCGTCTGTCACTACACCCAACCCTTGTGAGTTTGAAGCTCGTCACAGTCATTCAATCCCTGAATCCTACTCGGAATACCACAGACAAGGTTTAGACTTTCCGGATTCTCAAGAGTGCTGCCAATGGATTCTAGCTTATACCACGAAGATTCTGATTAAGGAATCCAAGAGATACTCATTCAATCGAAGGTAGAACGGGAGTGGTTGTCAGGCACGCGTTCATAGATTGAGAATGCTGATGAGTGTCACGGATCATCACATTCATCATATTGAAGTGCGACTGAACATCCTAGATAGAAACAAGCGTGTTTGAATAGAAAACAGAAATAATTGCATTAATTCATCGAGACACAACAGAGCTCCTTACCCCCAACAATGGAGTTTAGAGACTCATGCCGTCAAAGAGTACAAAGTTCAGATCTAAATTGTCATGAGATACAAAATAAATCTCTAAAATTTGTTTAAATACTAAACTAGTAACCTAGGTTTACAGAAAATGAATAAGCTATGATAGATAGTGCAGAAATCCACTTCTGGGGCCCACTTGGTGTGTGCTGGGGCTGAGACTTGAGCTTTACACGTGTCTAGGCTATTTCTGGAGTTAAACGCCAGGTTGTAACCTGTTTTGGGCGTTTAACTCCAACATGTAACCTGTTTCTGGCGTTTAATGCCAGAATGCAACATGAAACTGGCGTTGAATGCCAGTTTACGTCATTTATCCTTGAGCAAAGTATGGACTATTATATATTTTGGGAAAGCCCTGGATGTTTACTTTCCAACGCAATTGAGAGCGCGCCATTTGGACTCTTGTAGCTCTAGAAAATCCATTTCGAGTGTAGGGAGGTCAGAATCCAACAGCATCTGCAGTCCTTTTTCAGCCTGAATCAGATTTTTGCTCAGCTCCCTCAATTTCAGCCAGAAAATACCTAAAATCATAGAAAAACAAACAAACTCATAGTAAAGTCCAGAAATATGAATTTTGCCTAGAAATTAATAAAAATATACTAAAAACTAACTAAAACATACTAAAAACTACATGAAATTACCCTTAAAAAGCGTATAAAATATCCCCTCATCACAACACCAAACTTAAACTGTTGCTTGTCCCCAAGCAACTAGACAAATAAAATAAGATGAAGAGAAATCAAGAAGCAATAATATCTCAGAGTTTTAAGTGAAGCTCAGATTCTAATCAAATGAGCGGGACTAGTAGCTTTTTGCTTCCGAACAGTTTTGGCATCTCACTTTATCCTTTGAAATTCAGAATGATTGGCATCCATAGGAACTCAGAATTTAGATAGTATTATTGATTCTCCTAGTTTAGTATGTTGATTCTTGAACACAGCTATTTTATGAGTCTTGGCCGTGACCCTAAGCACTTTGTCTTCCAGTATTTCCACCGGATACATAAATGCCACAGACACATAACTGGGTGAACCTTTTTTTTATTGTGACTTAGCTTTGCTGAAGTCCCCAATTAGAGGTGTCTAGAGTTCTTAAGCACACTCTGTTTTTGCTTTGGACCTTGACTTTAACCGCTCAGTCTCAAGTTTTCACTTGACACCTTCACGCCACAAGCACATGGTTAGGGACAACTTAGTTTAGCCGCTTAGGCTAGGATTTTATTCCTTTTAGGCCCTCCTATCCATTAATGCTCAAAGCCTTGGATCCTTTTTACCCTTGTCTTTTGGTTTTAAGGGCTATTGGCTTTTTCTACTGCTCATTCTCTCTCTTTTTTTTTTGCTGCTTTTTCTTGCTTCAAGAATCAATAACATTTCTCTTGTTCATCATTCTTTCAGGAGCCAACAATTTTAACATCCATAAAATTCAATATCAAAAATATGCACTGTTCAGGCATTTATTCAGAAGACAAAAAGTATTGCCACCACATATAGATAATTAGAATTTTTCTTATTAAAAACTCGAAAAATATTGCCTCCTTATAATAAAAATCTTCTATTTTATTCATGTTTGATGGTGATGAGAAAAATAAATTATAGCTTAATTGGAGATAAAATCATAATAGTGATACTAATTACTGCTACTCATATATAACTTCTAAGGTAAATTTCTAATAAGAACAATTATCACAGAGTTAAGGCTAAGATTAGAACTCAACAACCTTGAATTTGGGAGGTGGATGCCTCTTTAGTCTGTGGAGTGCTTAGCCCTTCAAGAGATAGATTCTGGCGCTTCAATTTCTTCAGTTCACGCCCTTGCTCTTCTTGTTCTCTAAGCAGTTTGCAGAGCATGCTGTTTTGATTTTGTTGTTCTTCCTTCAGTTGATCCACAGCTTCTTGCAACTTGGTGACAGATGCTTCTAGGCGCTCCTAGTATTCAATATGAGGGATTTCTGGGAGGAACTCCTGTGATCTCCTCTTGATGGGTTCGTCCTGCACTTGTTGTCCTTCCATAGACTTTTTGGTGATTGGTAGCTCAACTGGGATGTACTCATCCACTCCCATTTTTATAACCGCATCTTTACATAAAAGAGAGACCAAGCTTGGATAAGCCAATCTGGCATCTTTGGAGTTCTTGTTTGCAATCTTGTAAAGCTCACAAGCAATTAGCTGATGAACTTCCACTTCCTTTTCCAGCATAATGCAATGAATCATCACTGCTCTTTTGATGGTGACCTCGGAGCGGTTGCTAGTGGGCAATATAGAGCGCCCAATAAAGTCCAGCAGCCTCTGGCGACTGGTTTGAGATCTCTTCTTTGGAGTTGGTTCGGGGCACCCTTTGTGTTGGTTGTCCATTTAGCTCCAGGGAGACATATGTCCTCTAGGATCTTGTCCAAGTTTAGGTTTGATCTCATCATTCTCCTATTAAAGGAGTCTGGGTCATCTTCAGTTGAGGCAGCTTGAAGATCTCCCTTATTTTGTCAGGGTGGGTGTGAACAATCTTCCCTCTGACCAGAGTTCTATAGTCATAGAATGCGGTTCCCGCTATTCTCTGCCTGTCCGTCTGCCACAGATTTGCGTAGAATTCCTGAACCATATTTCTTCCCACCTTTGTTTCAAGATTAGCTAGGACTTTCCAGCTCCTGTTTCGGATTTGCTCTTGGATCTCCGGATATTCGTCTTCTTTCAGATCGAATTTAACTTCTGGGATCACTGACCTTAGACCCATTATTTTGTAGTAATGGTCTAAATGTTCTTTGGTTAAGAACTTCCCTTGATTCCAAAGTGGTTTTGGAATATTCTCTTTCTTGCCTCTTGAGTTGGTTTGTTTTCCCTTATGAGCCATGATCTTAGTGGGTATTGGCTTAGTGATCACGGATAAACACACCAAACTTAGAGGTTTGCTTGTCCTCAAGCAAAAGAAAAAAAAGGAGAGGGATATAAGGAGATCCAAGTCCGAATTATGGAGGTGGGGGGGAGGCCGAACTAGGATTTAAAGGGGAGCGGGTGGGTTTTCGAAAATTTTGAAGAAGATATGATAAAAGATATGATTTGTAAAAGATAAGTATGATAGGAAAAGGATGCAGTTTAAAATTTAAAAGATATGAATAATATGAAAGATATTTGAAAAATATAACTTTATTTTGAAAAAGATGTTGTGAAGATTTGAAAAAGATATTGATTAGTTGAAAAGATTGTAGAAGGAAAAGAGATAGATTTGTTTTTAAAAGGATTTGAAAATAATTTGAAGAGGATAAAAAAAGGGTTTATGAATTAAGATACATTTGATATCTTTTTGAAAAAGGATTTGAAAAATTAGGATTTGTAACATGTTTGTGCAAAAAATCATGAATTGAAACATAAAAAATGGAACAAATTTGAATTGAAGACGAAATTGCCTACTCCCCACAATCCTGGCGTTAAACGCCCAACTGCTGCATGTTTAGGGCATTTAACGCCCAATTGGTGCTTGATCTGGGCGTTTAACGCCCAGCTGTTGCTTCCAGCTGGCGTTAAATGCCAGAAACTCCTTTGTCATTGGGCGTTTTTCTGAACGCCCAGGATGCTGTAAATCTGGCGTTAAACGCCCAGAAGCTACTTCTTTCTGGCGTTTAACGCCCAGATGGCTATCTCTACTGGCGTTAAACGCCCAGTAGATGCTCCTTTTGGGCGTTTAACGCCCAATTGTGCCTTTTACTGGCGTTTTCTTGCCAGTGAGCTCCTTTTTCCTGTTTTGTGCTCTGAATCCTTCTGTAGCCCTGTGAACTTAGGCAATTGATTCTTTACCTTGTTAATATTGAATTTATATGCTTTAAAAATAAATAAAATGAAGAATAGAATAAGATAAAATAACAGAAAGAGTTTTGCTAATGGCTGGGTTGCCTCCTAGCAAGCGCTTCTTTATTGTCTTTAGCTGGACCTTGCTGAGCTTTTTAATCTAGCCTCAGCCTTGAGCATTCTTGCTCAACATTGCCTTCAAGATAATGTTTGATTCTCTATCCATTAACAATGAACTTCTTATTAGAATCAATGTCTTTAAGCTCCACATAGCCATATGGTGACACACTTGTAATCACATATGGTCCCCTCCACCGGGATTTCAGTTTCCCGGGGAATAGCCTGAGCCTAAAGTTAAATAGCAGAACCTTCTGTCCTGGTTCAAAGACTCTAGATGATAGCTTTCTGTCATGCCAACTTTTTGCTTTCTCTTTGTAAAGCTTGGCATTTTCGAAAGCAGTGAGTCTGAATTCCTCTAGCTCATTCAACTGGAGCAATCTTTTTTCTCCAGCTAATTTGGCATCAAAGTTTAGGAATCTGGTTGCCCAGTAGGCTTTGTATTCCAGTTCCACGGGCAGATGACAGGCCTTACCATACACAAGCTAGTATGGAGAGGTCCCTATAGGAGTCTTGAATGCTATTCTGTAAGCCCACAGAGCATCATCCAAGCTTCTTGCCCAATCCTTTCTACGGGTACTTACAGTCCGTTCCAGGATTCTTTTTAGTTCTCTGTTAGAGACTTCAGCTTGCCCATTCGTCTGTGGATGATATGGAGTTGCCACTTTGTGGCTAATTCCATACCTGACCATGGTGGAGTAAAGCTGTTTGTTGCAGAAGTGGGTGCCCCCATCACTGATTAGCACTCTAGTGACACCAAATCTGCTGAAGATATGTTTCTGGAGGAACTTCAGCACTGTCTTAGTATCATTAGTGGGTGTGGCAACAGCCTCTACCTATTTGGATACATAGTCAACTGCCACCAGAATATAAGTGTTTGAGTATGATGGTGGGAATGGCCCCATGAAGTCAATAACCCATACATCAAACAACTCAATCTCCAAGATCCCTTGTTGAGGCATGGCGTAACCATGAGGCAGATTACCAGCTCTCTGGCAACTGTCACAGTTACGTACAAACTCCCGGGAATCTTTATAAAGGGTGGGCCAATAGAAACCACATTGGAGGACCTTGGTGGTTGTTCGCTCACCTCCGAAATGACCTCCATATTGTGACCCATGGCAATGCCATAAGATCTTCTGTGTTTCTTCTCTAGGCACACACCTATGGATTATTCCGTCTGCACATCTCTTAAAGAGATAGGGTTCATCCCACAAGTAGTACTTTGCATTAGTAATTAATTTTTTCTTTTGTTATCTGCTGTACTCCTTGGGTATGAACCTTGCGGCTTTATAGTTTGCTATGTCTACAAAACATGGTGTTTCCTGAATGGCGAACAAATGCTCATCCAGAAAAGTTTCAGAGATCTCAATAGGGGGGAAGAACTCCCCTTCTACTGGTTCTATTCGGGACAGGTGATCAGCTACTTGGTTTTCTGTCCATTTTCTGTCTCTTATTTCTATATCAAACTCTTGCAGAAGCAACACCCATCTTATGAGCCTGGGTTTTGAATCCTGCTTTGTAAGTAGATATCTAAGAGCAGCATGGTCAGTGTACACAATCACTTTTGATCCTACTAAGTATGATCTAAACTTGTCAATGGCATAAACCACTGCAAGCAATTCTTTTTCTGTGGTTGTGTAATTTTTCTGGGCGTCATTTAAAACACGACTAGCATAATAAATGACATGCAGAAGCTTGTCATGCCTCTGCCCTAATACTGCACCAATGGCATGATCACTGGCATCACACATCAATTCATATGGTATTTTCCAGTCTGGTGCAGAAATAACTGGTGCTGTGACCAGCTTAGCTTTCAGAGTTTCAAACGCCTGCAGACACTCTGTGTCAAACACAAATGGCATGTCAGCAGCTAGCAGATTGCTCAAAGGTTTTGCGATTTTTGAAAAATCCTTTATAAACCTCCTATAGAATCCTGCATGCCCCAGAAAGCTTCTGATTGCCTTAACATTGGCAGGTGGTGGTAATTTTCCAATTACTTCCACTTTAGCTTGATCCACCTCTATCCCTTTGTTTGAAATTTTATACCCAAGGACAATCCCTTCAGTCACCATAAAGTGACATTTTTCCCAGTTCAAAACCAGGTTAGTCTCTTGGCATCGTTTCAGGACTAGTGTCAGGTGATCAAGACACGAGCTGAATGAGTCTCCATATACTGAGAAGTCATCCATGAAGACTTCTAGAAATTTTTCCACCATATCAGAGAAAATAGAGAGCATGCATCTCTGAGAGGTTACAGGTGCATTACACAGCCCAAATGGCATCCTTCTGTAGGCAAATACTCCAGATAGACATGTAAATGCAGTTTTCTCTTGATCCTGGGGATCTACTGCAATTTGATTGTAACCTGAATAGCCATCCCAAAAGCAGTAAAAATCATGACCTGCTAGTCTCTCTAGCATCTGGTCTATAAATGGTAAAGGAAAATGATCCTTTCTGGTGGCTGTATTGAGCCTTCTGTAGTCAATACACATGCGCCACCCTGTAACTGTTCTTGTAGGAACTAGTTCATTTTTTTCATTATGAACCACTGTCATGCCTCCCTTTTTGGGGGACAACTTAAACATGGCTCACCCAGGGGCTATAAGAAATAGGATAAATAATTCCAGCCTTCAGTAACTTGGTGACCTCTTTCTGCACCACTTCCTTCATGGCTGGATTTAATCGCCTCTGTGGTTGAACCACTAGCTTAGCATCATCTTCTAATAGGATCTTGTGCATGCATCTAGCTGGGCTTATGCCCTTAAGGTCACTTATGGACCACCCAAGAGCTGTCTTGTGTGTCCTTAGCACTTGAAGTAGTGCTTCCTCTTCCTGTGAATTTAAAGCAGAGCTTATGATCACCGAAAAGTGAAGGCGAATGGCCCAACCCTGACAATCATGCCTGATGGGTATTTAATGGAGCCATCAGCAAGTTGGAGACATATCCGAGTTGGTTTGACTTCTTCAGTTAAACCAAGCTTTCTGATAGTGGATGCAGGTATTAGATTGATACTTGCCCCAAGATCACATAGAGCTGTCTTGGTGTAATTACCCTCTAATGTGCATGGTATCATGAAGCTCCCGGGATCTTTAAGCTTTTCTGGAAAGCTTTTCCGAATGACTGCACTGCATTCTTTAGTGAGGAGAACTCTTTCAGTTTCTCTCCAATCCTTCTTATGACTCAAGATCTCTTTCATGAACTTGGCATAAGAAGGTATTTGATCAAGTGCCTCTGCAAATAGAATCTTTATTTCAAGAGTCCTGAGATAGTTTGCAAAAGCGAGCAAATTGCTTATCCTACTCCTCTTGGCGGAGTTTTTGAGGATAAGGCATCTTGGCTTGGTATTCCTCAACCTTTGTTGCTGCAGGTTTATTTCCTACAGAGGTGGTTGGGAAAGCCTTTTTAGAGGGGTTGTTATCAGCACTTGTGTGTGTCTGATCCCTCGCTGGCGTTTGAATGCAAGGGGTGGAAGCTGGATTGGCGTTGGACGCCAACTCCTTACCTGTTCCTGGCATTTGAACGCCAGAACTGAGCTTCTTTTGGGCCTTTAACACCAACTCCTTGCTTGTTTGTGGCGTTTGAACGCCAGAACTGAGCATGGGTTGGGCGTTTAACGCCAGCTCTCCATCCTTTTCTAGCGTTTGAGCGCCAGAATCATTCCTCTTTGGGCTCTTACTGTCCTCAGAGGGATTCTGGATGATATTCTGCTCATCCTCTGTCAGTTGTTCTTTCCTTGGCTTTCTGCTGTTCTGAAGCAAAGTATTTAATGTTTTTCCACTTCTTAATTGAACTGCCTGGCACTCTTCTATTATCTGCCTTGATAACTGTTGTTTTGTCTGATTCAATTGTGCCTCCATATTTTTATTAGCATTTTTAGTGTCTTGTAGCATCTCCTTGAATTCTGCTAGCTATTTTATTAAAAAGCACAATTGTTGATTGAGTTCAGCAACTTGTTCTGGAGGACCAAGTTCAGTAGACACTGCTTTGGCTTCTTCTTTTATAGAGGACTCACTGCTTATGTACAGATACTGATTTCTGGCAACTATATCAATAAGCTCTTGAGCCTCTTCAATAGTTTTCCTCATGTGTATAGATCCACCAGCTGAGTGATCTAGGGAATCTGGGCTCCTTCTGTAAGCCCATAGTAGAAGATGTCTAACTGCACCCACCCTGAAAATATTTCAGAGGGGCATTTCCTTAACATCCCTCTGTACCTCTCCCAGGCATTAAAAAGGGATTCACCATCCTCTTGTTTAAAGCCTTGGATGTCCAGCCTTAGCTGTGTCATCCTTTTTGGAGGGAAATATTGATTTAGGAATTTGTCTGATAACTGTTTCCATGTCCTTATGCTTGCTGTGGGTTGGTTGTTTAACCACCTTTTAGCTTGATCTTTTACAGCAAACGAAAACAGTAACAGTCTGTATACATCCTGATCTACCTCCTTGTCACGTACTGTGTCAGCAATTTGCAAGAATTGTGCCAGAAACTCAGTAGATTCTTCCTGTGGAAGACCGGAATACTAGCAGTTTTGCTGCACCATGACAATGAGCTGAGGATTTAGCTCAAAACTGCCTGCTTTGATGGAGGGTATACAGATACTACTCCCATATGCAGCAGTAGTGGGGTTAGCATATGACCCCAGAGTCCTTCTGCACTGTTTATTTCCACTTAGATCCATGACGGAGAAAGGGAGATGATGTAAATTGCAGGTAAAATATATTTTTAATTTTTTGTTTTATTTAATTAAAAATAACCGAAAAAAATAAAATAAAGTAGAATAATTAGAAAATAAAATATAGATTTCGAAAATTAAAAGAGAAAAGAAAATAAAAAAATTTGAATGTTGAATTGACTAATTAATTGAAAAGATTTGAAAATTTTTGAATAAGATTTTGAATTTTGAAAAGATTTGCTTTTTTTAAAAATAAAAATCTGAATTTTTAAAGGTAATTTTTGAAAAATCAGTTAAAATAAAGGGAAAAGATATTTTTGAATTCAATGAGGAAAGAGAAAAACAATAAAAAGACACAAAACTTAAATTTTTTAGATAAAATGCTCCTTATTTTCGAAAATTTTGGAGGGAAAACACCAACGAATACCAAACTTAAAAATTTTAAGATCAAAATACAAAGAAGACTCAAGAACACCTTGAAGACTCACAAGAACAACAAGAACAAGATTCAAAGATTCAAGAACATAAAAGGGAACACCAAACTTAAAACTTTTAGAAAACTAAGAATAACTTTTCGAAAATTAAAGAAAAATAACAAGAGAACACCAAAATTAAAAGTTTGGCACCAGATTTAATCAAAGAAAAATTATTTTTGAAAAAGTTTTAAAAGGAAAATTCCTAATTACCAAGAACATAAACACAACGCTCTAGCCAATTGAGTTATAAATTTAAAGTGTTTTAATAAGGTATTTAATGTATAATTTTTTTTTTTTGAAAACTGATATTTTGAAAAAGCAGAAGAAAAACAAGAAAAATCACAAAACAAGAAAAACTAAAGATCAAACAAGGAAAATAAACAAGAACAACTTGAAGATTAAGAAAGAACAATGAATATAAATTCAAAAATTTAAAAGAAAATAAAAACATTCAATTGACACCAAACTTAAAATATGAAACTAAACTCAAACAGGAAAACACAATTATTAGTTTGTAAAAATTTTCGAAAAATTTAAAAAGAGAAAATAAGAATTTTAAAAAAAATTCAACCAAAAACAATGATAGAAGACTCTAAACCAAAAAAGAAAAATTTTTCCTAATCTAAGCAACAAAATAAACCGTCAGTTGTCCAAACTCAAACAATCCCCGGCAACGGCGCCAAAAACTTGGTGCACGAAATTGTGATTCACACTTTTTACAACTCCGCACAACTATCCAGCAAGTGCACTGGGTCGTCCAAGTAATACCTTACGTGAGTAAGGGTCGATCCCACGGAGATTGTTGGCTTGAAGCAATCTATGGTTACCTTGTAAATCTTAGTCAGGAGATTAATTATGATTATCAGTTTGAATTGCAAAAAATAAAAGAGCATGAAATAAATACTTGTTATGCAGTAATGGAGAATATGTTGGAGTTTTGGAGATGCTTTGTCTTCTGAATCTCTGCTTTCCCCCTATCTTCTTCTTCACGCACGCAAGGTTCCTCCTATGGCAAGCTGTGTGTTGGTGGATCACCGTTGTCAATGGCTACCATCTGTCCTCTCAGTGAAAATGGTCCAGGTGCGCTGTCACCGCACGGCTAATCATCTTTCGGTTCTCACTCATGCTAGAATAGGATCCATTGATCCTTTTGCGTCTGTCACTACGCCCAACCCTTGTGAGTTTGAAGCTCGTCACAGTCATTCAATCCCTGAATCCTACTCGGAATACCACAGACAAGTTTTAGACTTTCTGGATTCTCAAGAGTGCTGCCAATGGATTCTAGCTTATACCACGAAGATTCTGATTAAGGAATCCAAGAGATACTCATTCAATCGAAGGTAGAACGGGAGTGGTTTTCAGGCACGCGTTCATAGATTGAGAATGCTGATGAGTGTCACGGATCATCACATTCATCATATTGAAGTGCGAATGAACATCTTAGATAGAAACAAGCGTGTTTGAATAGAAAACAGAAATAATTGCATTAATTCATCGAGACACAGCAGAGCTCCTCACCGCCAACAATGGAGTTTAGAGACTCATGCCGTCAAAGAGTACAAAGTTCAGATCTAAATTGTCATGAGATACAAAATAAATCTCTAAAAGTTGTTTAAATACTAAACTAGTAACCTAGGTTTACAAAAAATGAATAAGCTATGATAGATAGTGCAAAAATCCACTTATGGGGCCCATTTGGTGTGTGTTGGGGCTGAGACTTGAGCTTTACACGTGCCTAGACTATTTCTGGAGTTAAACGCCAGGTTGTAACCTGTTTTGGGCGTTTAACTCCAACTTGTAACCTGTTTCTGGCGTTTAACGCCAGAATGCAACATGGAACTGGCGTTGAATGCCAGTTTACGTCTTTATCCTTGAGCAAAGTATGGACTATTATATATTGCTGGAAAGCCCTGGATGTCTACTTTCCAACTCAATTGAGAGCGCGCCATTTGGACTTTTTTAGCTCCAGAAAATCCATTTCGAGTGCAGGGAGGTCAGAATCCAACAGCATCTGAAGTCCTTTTTCAGCCTGAATCAGATTTTTGCTCAGCTCCCTCAATTTCAGCCAGAAAATACCTGAAATCACAGAAAAACACACAAACTCATAGTAAAGTCTAGAAATATGAATTTTGCCTAGAAATTAATAAAAATATACTAAAAACTAACTAAACCATACTAAAAACTACATGAAATTACCCTCAAAAAGCGTATAAAATATCCGCTCATCAGCAAGCTTCAAGAATAGGTTGAATTTCAGATTCTGGCACACATCTTCGAATTACTTGGTCCACGCCCCTCTTCCACAAGTGAGGGTCATCCCAAATGTAGTATTTGGAGTCACTCGTCAACTTGTCCCTTTGGTTTTTGGAAAAGTTGGGAAGGAAGATTTTCGCAACCAAGTAGTTCGCCACTGGGGAAAACCAAAGAAAGCTATCCGACACAGCATGCAAACTATCCAATGGGAATGAGTCGTTGATCGGAAATGGGTCAAATTTTAAATTCTCAAGGCGGCTTAAATGATCCGCAACTAAGTTTTGAGACCCACTCCGCTGCCTAATCTCAATGTCGAATTCTTGCAAAAGCAAGATCCAAGGTATGAGTCTAGGTTTTGACTCATTCTTTGTTAATAAGTACTTTAAAGCTGCATGATCCGTGTATACCACTATTTTGGACCCTAGCAAATAAGATCTGAATTTATCTAAAGCATCAACAATAGCTAGGAGTTCCTTTTCCATAGTGGTATAGTTGGATTGTGCTGCATCTAGTGTTTAGAAGAGTAAGTAATGACATAAGGGAGTTTACCATTTCGCTGTGCAAGCGCGGCACCTACAGCATGGTTCGACACATCGCACATTATCTCGAATGGCAGCGTCCAGTTGGGGCCTCGCACAATCGGTGCTGTGGAAAGAACTCTCCTTAGCTCTTTAAACGCACTCACACATGCACTGTCAAACTCAAAGTCCATATCCTTTTGGAGTAGGCGCGACAATGGCAAAGCAATTTTGCTGAAATCTTTGATAAAGCGCCTGTAAAATCCTGCATGTCCCAAAAATGAGTGGACCTCCCTCACAGATGAGGGGTGAGGTAAAGTGGTGATAACATCGACCTTGGCCGGGTCTACAGAAATGCCTTCATGAGATACTACATGCCTTCAAGACAAGGTTAGTGTCAACACATCTAGCTAAAACCTTGGCCAAGTTCTCTAAGCAACAATCAAATGAAGTTCCATAAACACTGAAGTCATCCATAAAGACTTCCAGACAATTCTCCATCAGATCGGAAAAGACAATGGTCATACACCGCTGAAAAGTAGCAGGTGCATTACATAGTCCAAATGGCATCCTTTTGTAGGCAAAGGTGCCAAAAGGGCAAGTGAATGTGGTCTTTTCCTGATCTTCAGGAGCAATGTGAATCTGGAAGTAACCAGTGAATCCATCAAGAAAGCAATAATGAGATTTACCCGCCAAACGGTCCAATATCTGATTGATAAAGGGCAAAGGGTAGTGGTCCTTCCTTGTAGCGGCATTCAATCTTCTATAATCGATGCACACTCGCCATGCATTTTGTACTCTCTTGGTGACCACTTCACCATCATCCTTTTCAACTGCGGTGATGCTCGATTTCTTGGGAACAACCCTGGACTGGGCTCACCCACTCACTGTCAGAAATTGGGTATATGATACCCGCATCAAGTAGCCTAGTGACCTCCTTCTTTACCACATCAAGGATGGTCGGGTTGAGCCTCCTTTGCGGTTGCCTAACCGGCCTAGCTCCTTCTTGGAGAAATATACGATGCATGCACTTGCAGGGGTCAATCCCCACAATATCGGCTAGGCTCCAACCAATTGCCTTCTTGTACTTTTTTAGAACATCTAGGAGCTTTTCTTCTTCTTCACTAGAAAGCTCACTAGCAATAATGACCGAAAACTTTTGGTTGTCCTCTAAGAAATCATACTTCAAATGAGATGGAAGAGGCTTCAGTTCACTCTTTTCCTCAAGCTGAAGTTCCTTTTCATCAAGCTCACAGAGTTCATTCTCAACAACTTTCTCATGTTCACCCTCTTGGTCATCCGTCTCTTCAACAATAGGGTAGCATAACTTGTTGTGGTCTTCTTCTCGCACTTCCGCTACCACTTCATCGATTACATCACATCGGAGAACGGAATGCTCTTTAGGAGGATACTTCATGGCTTCTTCCGAATTGAACTTGATAGTCTTATCTCCAACCTCAAAGGAATATGTGCCGGTGAAGGCATCTAACTTGAATTTAGAGGTCTTGAGGAAGGGTCTACCAAGTAGAACGGAGGATGAGCTTCTATTTTCTGTTGGAGGCATTTCAAGGATGTAAAATTCACCCGAAAAGACCAAGTCCTTGATTGCCACAAGTACATCTTCTACTATTCCCATCACAGTGATCACACTCTTATCGGCTAAGGCAAACTTCGCCGCCGACTTCTTTAATGGAGCTAAATTCAACCACATGGTAAGCATTCATAGAGAACATGTTCAAATTGCAATCACATTGAAATTGACAAGTACCCACTAACAATTATCAACATACAATCATTCAAACAACACAATTAATCATAGAAATCATCAATGCAACAATAACAAATCAAGATCCACAAGATTCATGAAATGAGTATAAAATGACAAATAACAAGGAAACATAAAACTAACACAAGATCTAAACACAATTATACTAGAGAATTCAAATAAAACAATTAAAACTAGTAATTAACAAGATCGAATCCAGAATTCAACAAGGAAATATCAAATTAAAGCTAGATCTATAGAGGAACAAGGGTTTCTCTCTCTAGAAGAACAAGAACCAAAAACTAGCAAAAAATTGTGTCTAAGTGTAAATGAATATCCCCCCCCCTTTTCCCCTAGCATCCTTGGGTCTTTTCCATGCAGAACCAGCTTGAATTTGGGCCTGATGAGCCTCAGAAATCGCCAGGCACGATTTCCTTTAATGAGGTCACGTGCGGCTTGCCGCGCGTGTGCGCCATGCGTGCGTGCGTGCCGATTGCTTTTGTGATCCACGCGTGCACGCTGATGAGCGGATATTTTATACACTTTTTGGGGTTAATTTCATGTAGTTTTTAGTATATTTTAGTTAGTTTTTAGTATATTTTCATTAGTTTCTAGGAAAAATTCATATTTCTGGATTTTACTATGAGTTTGTGTGTTTTTCTATAATTTCAGGTATTTTCTGGCTGAAATTGAGGGAGCTGAGCAAAAATCTGATTCAGGCTGAAAAAGGACTGCTGATGCTGTTGGATTCTGACCTCTCTACACTCGGAATAGATTTTCTGGAACTACAGAAGTCCAATTGGTGCGCTCTTAATTGCGTTGGAAAGTAGACATCCAGGGCTTTCTAGCAATATATAATAGTCCATACTTTTCTCAAGGATAGATGACGTAAACTGGTGTTCAACGCCAGTTCCATGTTGCAGTCTGGCGTTCAGCGCCAGAAACAGGTTACAAGTTGGAGTTCAACGCCAGAAACAGGTTACAACCTGGCGTTCAACTCCAGAAACAACCCAAGCACGTGAGAAGCTTAAGTCTCAGCCCCAGAACACACCAAGTGGGTCCCAGAAGTGGATTTCTGCACTATCTATCATAGTTTACTTATTTTCTGTAAACCTAGGTTACTAGTTTAGTATTTAAACAATTTTAGAAATTTATTTTGTATCTCATGACATTTTAGATCTGAACTTTGTACTCTTTGACGGCATGAGTCTCTAAACTCCATTGTTGGGGGTGAGGAGCTCTGCTGTGTCTCGATGAATTAATACAATTATTTCTGTTTTCCATTCAAACACGCTTGTTTCTATCTAAGATATTTATTCGCACTTCAATATGATGAATGTGATGATCCGTGACACTCATCACCATTCTCAACCTATGAACGCGTGCCTGACAACCACATCCGTTCTACATTAGATTGAATAAGTATCTCTTAGATTCCTTAATCAGAATCTTCGTGGTATAAGCTAGAATCCATTGGCAGCATTCTTGAGAATCCGGAAAGTCTAAACCTTGTCTGTGGTATTCTGAGTAGGATTCAGGGATTGAATGACTGTAACGAGCTTCAAACTCACAAAGGTTGGGCGTAGTGACAGACGAAGAAGGATTAATGGATCCTATTCCAGCATGAGTGAGAACCGACAGATGATTAGCCGTGCGGTGACAGCGCACCTGGACCATTTTCACTGAGAGGACGGATGGTAGCCATTGACAACGGTGATTCACCAACATACAGCTTGCCATGGGAGAAACCTTGCGTGTGTAGAGGAGAAGACAGGGAGAAAGCAGAGATTCAGAAGATAAAGCATCTCTAAAACTCCAACATATTCTCCATTACTGCATAACAAGTATTTATTTCGTGCTCTTTTATTCTTCGCAATTCAAATTGATAATTATAATTGATATCCTGACTAAGAGTTACAAGATAACCATAGATTGCTTCAAGCTAACAATCTCCGTGGGATTCGACTCTTACTTACGTAAGGTATTACTTGGACGACTCAGTGCACTTACTGGTTAGTTGTGCGAAATTGTAAGAAATAGTAATATTGATATTGACATACACAATTTTGTGCACCAAGTTTTTGGCGCCGTTGCCGGGGATTGTTCAAGTTTGAACAACTGACGGTTTATCTTATTGCTTAGATTAGGAAGATTTTGTCTTTTGGGTCAGAGTCTTTTACTTTCTTTTCAAAAATATTTCAAAATTTTTATTTTTCTTTATTAATCTGTGATTTGTCTTTGAGTCTTTTATTGTTGTTCTTGTTAAAATTTTAGAATCCTTATTTTTTTTTCAAAATTTTTTCTTCGAAATTTTTTTTTTAATAATTGAGTTTTGTTTTATGTTTTAAGTTTGGTGTCAATTGCATGCTTTTTGTGTTCCTTAAATTTTTCAAAAATACTTCTTCTCCAATTGGTTCATGCATTTTTTTAATGTGTCTATTTTCTTGGGAATAGTTGCCCATTTAAGTTTTTCTTTTTAAAACTTTTTCAAAAATCATTTTTCTATTAAATCTTGTGCCAAACTTTAAGTTTGGTGTTTTCTTGCTAATTTTTCTTTAGCTTTCGAAAATTTTATTTTGGTTTTCTAAAAATTTTAAGTTTGGTGTTCTATATTCATGTTCTTGTTGTTCTTGTGAGTCTTCAAGGTGTTCTTGAGTTTTCCTTGTGTCTTGATCTTAAAATTTTTATGTTTGGTGTTCCTTGGTGTTTTTC
The DNA here is from genome assembly GCF_000816755.2 of Arachis ipaensis. NCBI lineage: Eukaryota > Viridiplantae > Streptophyta > Magnoliopsida > Fabales > Fabaceae > Arachis > Arachis ipaensis. Next base: position 45,723,703 of record NC_029793.2, on the reverse strand, counting down.
CTCCAAAATTTTCGAAAACAAGGAGCATTAGATCTAAAAATTTTTAAATCTTGTGCTATTTTATTGTTTTTCTCTTTACTTATTAAATTCAAAAATATCTTTTATCTCTATTTTAAAGCAAACTTTCGAAAATTACTTTTAAAATTCAGATTTTTTTTATTTCAAAATTTAAACTCCTTTTCAAAAACCATATCCAAAATTTCTCAAATCTTCTTAATTAAGCTTTAAACAAGGAGATAATGAATCTCTTTATGATGCCTGGGAGAGATATAGAGAGATGCTAAGAAAATGCCCCTCTGAAATGTTTTCAGAGTGGGTGCAGTTAGACATCTTCTATTATGGGCTTACAGAAAGAGCTCAGATTTCTCTAGACTACTCAGCTGATGGATCTATCCACATGAGAAAGACAATTGAAGAAGCTCAAGAACTCATTGATACAGTTGCCAAAAATCAGCATTTGTACCTAAGCAATGAACCTTTCATGAAAGAAGAGGCTAAAACAGTGACTACTGAACTCAGTCCTGCAGAACAAGCCACTGAATTCAATCAGCAATTGGATTTTCTAACAAAACAGTTAGCCGAATTCAAGGAGAGACTACAAGAGACAAGAATGGCTAATATAAATATGGAAGTACAATTAAAGCAAACAGAATAGCAGCTGTCAAAACAAATAACAGAAGAATGTCAAGCAGTTCAATTAAGAAGTGGGAAAACATTAGATGCCTCACCTCAAGATAGCAAGAAGCCAAGAAATAAGCAAACTACCCAAAATCCATCTGAGGACAGTAAGAGCCCGGAGAGGAATAATTCTGGCACTCAAACGCCAGAAATTGGGTGAAAAGCCGGCGTTGAATGCCCAAACCATGCTCAGTCCTGGCGTTCAACGCAAGAAACAAGCAAGGAATTGGCGTTGATCGCCCAAAAGAAGCATAGTTCTGGCGTTCAGATGCCAGGAACAAGTGAGGAGTTGGCGTCTAACGTCACTCCAGCTTCCACTCCTGGCATTCAAATGCCAGTGAGGGATCAGACATACACAAGTGCTGATAACAACCCCTCTAAAAAGGCTTCTCCAACCACCTCTGTAGAAAATAAACCTGCAGCAACTAAGGTTGAGGAATATAAAGCCAAGATACCTTATCCTCAAAAACTCCGCCGAGAAGAGCAGGATAAGCAATTTGCTCGCTTTGCAGATTATCTCAGGACTCTTGAAATAAAGATTCCGTTTGCAGAGGCACTTGAGCAAATACCTTCTTATGCCAAGTTCATGAAAGAGATCTTGAGTCATAAGAAGGATTGGAGAGAAACTGAAAGAGTTCTCCTCACTGAAGAATGCAGTGCAGTCATTCTGAAAAGCTTTCCAGAAAAGCTTAAAGATCCCGGGAGCTTTCTGATACCATGCATATTAGAGGATAATTGCACCAGGATAGCTTTATGCGATCTTGGGGCAAGCATCAACCTAATACCTGCATCCACTATCAGAAAGCTTGGTTTAACTGAAGAAGTTAAACTAACCCAGATATGTCTCCAACTTGCTGATGGCTCCATTAAATACCCATCAGTCGTGATTGAGGACATGATTGTCAGGGTTGGGCCATTCGTCTTTTCCACTGACTTTGTAGTGCTAGAAATGGAGGAGCACAGGAGTGCTACTCTCATTCTAGGAAGACCTTTCCTAGCAACTGGACGAACTCTCATTGATGTCCAAAAGGGGGAAGTAACCTTGACAGTCAATGAGGATGAGTTTAAGTTAAATGCTGTCAAGGCCATGCAGCATCTAGACACACCAAAAGACTGTATGAAAGTTGATCTTATTGACTCTTTAGTAGAGAAGGTCAGCATGGCTGAGAGTCTCGAATCAGAGCTAGAAGACATCTTTAAAGATGTTCAGCCTGATTTGGAGGATTCAGAGGAATTGGAAGAGCCTCTGAAACTTCCTCAGGAAGAGGAAAAACCTCCTAAACCCGAGCTCAAACCATTACCACCATCCCTGAAATATGCATTTCTGGGAGAATGTGACACTTTTCCAGTGATCATAAGCTCTGCTTTAAATCCACAGGAAGAGGAAGCCCTAATTCAGGTGCTAAGGACACACAAGACAGCTCTTGGGTGGTCCATAGGTGACCTTAAGGGCATAAGCCCAGCTAGATACATGCACAAGATCCTATTGGAGGATGATGCTAAGCCAGTGGTTCAACCACAGAGGCGGCTAAACCCAGCCATGAAGGAAGTGGTGCAGAAAGAGGTCACCAAATTACTGGAGGCTGTTTCTGGAAGTCTTCATGGATGACTTCTCAGTATATGGAGACTCATTCAGCTCCTGTCTTGATCACCTGACACTGGTTCTGAAAAGATGCCAAGAGACCAACCTTGTTTTAAACTGGGAAAAATGTCACTTTATGGTGACTGAAGGAATTGTCCTTGGTCATAAAATTTCGAACAAGGGAATAGAGGTGGATCAAGCTAAGGTAGAGGTGATTGAAAAATTACCACCACCTGCCAATGTTAAGGCAATCAGAAGCTTTCTGGGGCATGCAGGATTCTACAGGAGGTTTATAAAAGATTTTTCAAAAATCGCAACACCGCTGAGCAATCTGCTAGCTGCTGACATGCCATTTGTGTTTGACACAGAGTGTCTGCAAGCATTTGAGACACTGAAAGCTAAGCTGGTCACAGCACCCGTCATTTCTGCACCAAACTGGACATTACCATTCGAACTAATGTATGATGCCAGTGACCACGCCATTGGTGCAGTATTGGGGCAGAGGCATGACAAGCTTCTGCATGTCATTTATTATGCTAGCCGTGTTTTAAATGATGCCCAGAAAAATTACACAACCACAGAAAAGGAATTACTTGCAGTGGTTTATGCCATTGACAAGTTTAGATCTTACTTAGTGGGATCAAAGGTGATTGTGTACACTGACCATGCTACTCTTAAATATCTACTCACAAAGCAGGATTCAAAACCCAGGCTCATAAGATGGGTGCGTATAGTCAGGTTCTCCTATCATCCTTTCCTCATAACTTGCTTGGCTGAAACGTATGTTTTTCAGGCCAAGAGTTTTCATGATTGCCTTGGGGCTGAAGTCAACTTCCACCCCTCTCACATAGCTTTTGTATGTGGGTTTCAAGGTTGAATCCTCCCTCACTACATTTGCATAAAACTCTTTCACCAGGTTGATGTTGATTCTAGTGATTGGCTTAGTCAGGAGCTCCCACTTCCTCTTTTTGATCTTCTCCCAAACACCTAGGAACTCATCCTTTTCAAGGTCAAAGGGAACCTCAGCTAGTACCGTTTTAGGTCTCATCCATTCAGCTTGAATCTCATGGAAAACTGATTTGTATCTCCATGCATCGAATTCCCTGTTCTCCTCCATTGGCTGCTTGTCTTTTCTTCTTTTGTGGCTAGATGAGGCTGCCATTGGTTCTTTAGTTTTGGTAAGTGACAAGCTAAAGTTGACAAGGTGAAGCAAGAAGTGTTGTTGGAAGTGTGGTGAGGTTGTTTTCGGCAAGAGATAGTTATGCTATGATGAAAGAAAATGTGCATGAAGGAGATTTGGTGGTGTGGAACTCGTTCCCCAAGTGGTTCTTTATAGTGCCTGTAAGTGAAAAATGGACGGCTAGGGTGATTTGTGAAGGGTGGCCTGATGGTAAATATATGAATTAGGGAGAAGGACGAATTGCTTTTCATTTTCTTGGAAGAGTGCATTAGGTTGTACATGTAGCTATCTTTTCATGCAGAACTTCCTTTTCCCATGTGTTAGTTTCAAAGACTTGTGAACTTCCTTTTTGACCAAGCACCGTACCTCCCCCTTGTCTTTTTCCTCCATTCTTATCCTTCCTTTTGTACCTGCACAAGCAAACAAAATTGCTATCATTTTTTCGTTCATGTGAATAATGAATAGTACTTGTACATGTTTTTTTTTTTTCTTTCTTTTTGAATTGTAAATCAATGATTGACTTCCTGAGCTTATAGCCGTGACCTTTGTATGTATGCACACTTATTACTGGACACCAAACTTAGTGTTTGGTGATGTCTCCTGATGACATGAAATCCATGTTGGTTATCCTTAATGAATGTGCATAATTATAACAAATCATAGTCACTTTGGCTCTTTGATCTTAAACAATTTTACTACCTAAAGTAATTGAAATCAAAGTATTAAAACATGCAAATGGTATACTTGTCATGAATTTCTAAATCCAGAGGAACTTCTTGCTTGCTGGAGAATCTCAAGAAAGGGAATATTGACATGGAGAGAGTTAAATGTCTCTAAAAACCTTGAATAGGTTTTCCCTTTTTCACCTCCTCCTAACCTCTGAGGAAATGGTGCTTTTGGTTGGTATGTTTCCAGCATGCCTTTTTGCAGTTCCTTGGCTTGCTCAGTTTCACTTTCCTGCTTAGCTTCTTCCACACTTTCCTTCAAGATTTCTGGCTCCTGTTCTGAGGGTCTGATTCCTTCTTCTTCTGAGACTTCCTTCAATGTGGTGATGGCCTTGCATTCTTCCCACCTCACTCTCTTTTGTTCCCCTTTAGGATTCTTTTCTGTGTCACTAGGGAACACTGCAGTTGACTTGGGGGCCTGTTGAGATAGCTCTCCTACTTGAGACTCCATCCTCTTGAGTTTTTCACCATGGTTCCTTAAGGTAGATCTCACATCATCCCTAAAGTTTTTCAACTCTCTTATGTCCTGACCCATGTTTGCAAGCACTCCTTCTATCCTGTTTAATTGATCTTGAAATTGTTGGTTCGGATTAGGTTGGGTAGGTTGATTATTTTGGCCATGATATGATGGTTGGGAGTAAGTGTTTTGTGTGGCTTGGTATGATCTTTGGTTGGAGTTTTGGTATGTGGAATTGTTATGTTGGTTGTGGTTGTAAGGTTTGTGGTTTTGTGGTTGGGTTTGTTGGTTCCCCCACCCAAAGTTTGGGTGGTTTTTCCATCCTGGATTGTAAGTGTTGGAATGTGGATCATATGATTGCCTTTGTTGGTTTCCCACATAGTTGGCCTCTTCCCAATCACCTCCTTCAGTGCTTTCTTCCTCTTGATCTTGTGTGTGTATCGCAGCCACTTGCTTTGTTTCTAATTTCCTAGTGAGCTCTGCTAGTTGCTTGGCAAACACCTTGTTTTGGGCTAGGATTGTATCAACATGGTTCAGCTCCACGACTCCCTTAGTGTTGTGTCTCTCTGATGCATAGTAGTACTCATTCTCAGCCACTGTCTCAATCACCTCAATGGCCTCTTCCACAGTCTTTTTCCTGTTCAATGAACCTCTTGATGAATGGTCTACAGCCTTCCTTGATTCATAAGAGAGTCCATCATAGAAAATATGCAATTGCACCCAGTCATGGAACATGTCTGGTGGGCATTTCCTTGTCAAATCCTTGAATCTCTCCCATGCCTCGTAGAGAGTTTCACCATCTTGTTGTCTAAAAGTCTGAACCTCAGATCGAAGCCTATTGACCTTTTGTGGGGGGTAGAAACGTGCCAGAAACTTGCTTTCCACCTCGTCCCATGTTGTTAGGCTCCCCCTTGGGAATGATTCCAGCCACTTAGCTGCCTTGTCCCTAAGTGAAAATGGGAACAAAAGCAGTTTATAGGCATCTTCCTGGACTTCATTGGACTTCATCAGTTTAAGGTTAAACTGGAGGTTAAATGCCACTTTCACCCTTTCCTCAGCTTTTATGATTTTGGCCGTTTAAGTTCCAGTTTAAGCTTAAACTGGAACTTAAACTCCACATGTGATATTCAAGCTTCCTTTATTGATTTTTGTTGCTTCCTGGCCTAGCCTCTTCTTTCCTGAAATCATCCAACAACTGCATCAAAGTCTTGCAAGTTTTCATGAGAATCTTCCATTCATAGCATTCAAGTAATATAACTAAAAACTCATGAAATTTGCATAAAAATCATACTATTTGGATGGTTCATTGCTTTGTTATTCATTTAACCATTCTTGGTTACTTTAAGCTCAAGAAAGTGCATAAAACAACTAAAACTAACAGAAAAATGCTAGTGAAACTCGCCTAAGATGCCTTGGCATCATGTTGCTTCTGCAAGAGTTTGATATAGAAATAAGAGACAGAAAAGGGACAGAGAACCAAGTGGCTGATCATCTGTCCCAGATAGAACCAGTAGAAGGGGAGTTTCCCCCCTCTATTGAGATCTCTGAGACCTTTCCGGATGAGCATTTGTTTGCCATTCAGGAAACACCATGGTTTGCAGACATTGCAAACTATAAAGCTGCAAGCTTCATACCCAAGGCGTACAGCAGGCAGCAAAAGAAAAAATTAATCACTGATGCAAAGTACTACTTGTGGGATGAACCCTATCTCTTTAAGAGATGTGCAGACGGAATAATCCCTAGGTGTGTGCCTAGAGAAGAATCTCAGAGGATCTTATGGCATTGCCATGGATCACAATATAGAGGCCATTTCGGAGGTGAGTGAACAGCCACCAAGGTCCTCCAATGTGGCTTCTACTGGCCTACCCTCTATAGAGATTCCCGAGAGTTTGTACGTAACTGTGACAGTTGCTAAAGAGCTGGTAATCTGCCTCATGGTTACGCCATGCCTCAACAAGGGATCCTAGAGATTGAGTTGTTTGACGTATGGGGAATTGACTTCATGGGCCCTTTTCCACCATCATACTCAAATACTTACATTCTGGTGGTAGTTGACTATGTATCCAAATGAGTAGAGGCCATTGCCACACCCACTAATGATACTAAGACAGTACTGAAGTTCCTCCAAAAATATATCTTCAGCAGGTTTGGTGTCCCTAGAGTACTAATCAGTGATGGGGCACTCACTTCTGCAACAAACAGCTTTACTCTGCCATGGTCCGATATGGGATTAGCCACAAGGTGGCAACTCCATATCATCCACAGACAAATGGGCAAGCTGAAGTCTCTAACAGAGAACTAAAAAGGATCCTAGAATGGACTGTAAGTACCTGCAGAAAGGATTGGGCAAGAAGCTTGGATGATGCTCTGTGGGCTTACAGAACAGCATTCAAGACTCCTATAGGGACCTCTCCATACCAGCTTGTGTATGGTAAGGCCTGTCATCTGCCCGTAGAACTGGAACATAAGGCCTACTGGGCAACCAGATTTCTGAACTTTGATGCCGAATTAGCCGGAGAAAAAAGATTACTCCAGCTAAATGAGCTAGAGGAATTTAGACTCACTGCTTTCGAAAATGCCAAGCTTAGGAGAAATCGAAAAGGTGGCATGACAGAAAGTTGTCATCAAGAGTCTTTGAACCAGGACAAAAGGTTCTGTTGTTTAACTCTAGGCTCAGGCTATTCCCTGGGAAACTGAAATCCCGGTGGAGAGGACCATATGTGATTACAAGTGTATCACCATATGGTTATATGGAGCTTCAAGACATTGATTCTGATAAGAAGTTCATTGTTAATGGACAGAGAATCAAACACTATCTTGAAGGCAATGTTGAGCAAGAGTGCTCAAGGCTAAGGCTAGTTTAAAAGCTCAGCAAAGTCCAGCTAAAGACAATAAAGAAGCGCTTGCTGGGAGGCAACCCAGCCATTGGCAAAACTCTTTTTGTTATTTTGCCCTATTCTTCATTTTATTTATTTTTAGAGCATATAAGTTCAATTTTAATATGGTAAAAAGTCAATTGCATAGGTTCATAGGGTTACAGAAGGATTCAGCACACAAAACAGAAAAAAAGAGCTCACTGGCAAGAAAATGCCAGTAAGAGGTACAACTGGGCGTTAAACGCCCAAAAGGAGCATCTACTGGGTGTTTAACGCCAGTAAAGATAGCCATCTGGGCGTTAAACGCCAGAAAGAAGCAGCTTCTGGGCGTTTAACGCCAGATTTACAGCATCCTGGGCGTTCAGAAAAACGCCTAGTGACAAAGGAGTTCCTGGCGTTCAACGCCAGAAAGAAGCAACAGCTGGGCGTTGAACGCCCAGGAGAAGCAGCATTTGGGCGTTAAACGCCCAAAACATGCGGCATTTGGGCATTTAACGCCAGGATGGTAGAGAGGAGGTAAATTCGTTTTTACTTCACATTTTTCATTTTAATTTTAATTTTCATGTTTCAATTCATTATTTCTTGCATAAACATGTTACAAACTCTCAATTCCAAAATTTTTTTTTAACCCTAATTTCTAAAATCCCTATTTCAAAAATATCAAATGTATCTTAATCCATAAACACAAATATTTTTTTTTTCAATCCAATCCAACTCTTTTTCAAATTTTTCAAAACTCAAAATCTTTTTCAAAATAAAAAAATTTCAGAATTATCTTTTCCAAATATCATCCACAAATTTTTATATCTTTTTCTTATCATACTTATCTTTTATAAATCATATCCTCTATCTTATCTTTTTAAAATTTTCGAAAACCCACCCCCTCCCTTTTAAAGCCACATTCGGCCTCCCTCCTCTCATCCACCATTCGACACTAGCTCTCCTTCTATCCCTCTCGTTTCTTTTCTTTTGCTTGAGGACAAGCAAACCTCTAAGTTTGGTGTGTTTATCCGTGATCACTAAACCATAACCACTAAGATCATGGCTCCTAAAGGAAAATAACCCACTCCAAGAGGCAAGAAAGAGAGTATTCCAAAACCACTTTGGAATCAAGGGATGTTCTTAACCAAAGAACATTCAGACCATTACTGCAAAATAATGGGTCTAAGATCAGTGATCCCGGAAGTCAAATTCGATCTGAAAGAAGATGAATATCCGGAGATCCAAGAGCAAATTCGAAACAGGAACTGGGAAATCCTAGCTAATCCTGAAACAAAAGTGGGAAAGAATATGGTTCAGGAATTCTACGCTAATCTGTGGCAAACAGACAGGCAGAGAATATCTGGAACTGCCCTCTATGACTCACATCCACCCTGACAAAATCAGGGAGATCTTAAGCTACCTCAGCTAAAAGATGACCCAGACTCCTTCAATAGGAGAATGATGAGAACAAACAAGGGCCTGGACAAGATTCTAGAGGATATATGCATCCCTGGAGCCAGGTGGACAACCAGCAGCAAGGGCATCCCAAATCAACTCAAGAGAGAAGATCTCAAACTAGTCACCAGAGGATGGCTGGACTTCATTGGATGTTCTATATTGCCCACTAGAAACCGCTCTGAAGTCACCATTAAGAGAGCAGTGATGATCCATTGCATTATGTTGGGAAAAGAAGTGGAAGTTCATCAACTGATTTCATGTGAACTTTACATAATTGCAAACAAGAACTCCAAGGATGCAAGGTTGGCTTACCCAAGCTTAATCTCTATGCTTTGCAAAGATGCTGGAGTGAGGAGGGGATAACAGAGTATATCTCAGTTGAGCAACCAATCACTAAAACCACAATGGAAAAACAGCAAGTGCAGGATAACCCCATTAAGAGGGGGGCACATGAATTCCTCCTAGAAATCCCTCAATTTGAATATTGGGAACATCTTGAAGCATCTGTTACCAAGTTGCAAGAAGCTATGGATCAAATAAAGGAAGAACAGCAAAATCAAAACAGCATGCTCTGCAAACTGCTCAGAGAACAAGAAGAGCAAGGGCGTGAACTGAAGGAATTAAAGCGTCAGAAGCTATCTCTTGAAGGACCAAGCACTCTACAGACTAAAGAGGCATCCACTTCCCAAAGTCAAGGTTGTTAAGTTCTAATCTTAGCCTTAACTCTGTGATAATTGTTCTTATTTGAGTTTTACCTTAGAAGTTATATAGTAGTAATTAGTATCTATATTTTGATTTTATCTCCAATTAAGCTATAATTTATTTTTCTCATCATCATTAAACAGGAATAAAATAGCAAATTTTCTTTAGAATAAGGAGGCAATATTTTTCGAGTTTTTAATAATAAAAATTCTAATTATTTACATATGGTGGCAATGCTTTTTGTCTTCTGAATGAATGCTTGAACAGTGCATAGGTCTTTTGAATTTGATGTTTATGAATGTTAAATATGTTGGCTCTTGAAAGAATGATGAAAAAGGAGAAATGTTATTTGATAATCTGAAAAATCATAAACAAATTGATTCTTGAAGCAAGAAAAAGCAGTGAATACAAAAGCTTGCAGGAAAAAAAGAGAGAGAGAGAGAAAAAGAAAAAGCAAGCAGAAAAAGCCAATAGCCCTTAAAACCAAAATGCAAGGGTAATAAAAAGGATCCAAGGCTTTGAGCATCAGTGGATAGGAGGGCCTAAAGGAATCAAATCCTGGGCTAAGCGGCTAAACCAAGCTGTCCCTAACCATGTGCTTGTGGCGTGAAGGTGTCAAGTGAAAACTTGAGACTGAGCGGTTAAAGTCAAGGTCCAAAGCAAAAAGAAGAGTGTGCTTAAGAACCCTGGACACCTCTAATTGGGGACTCTAGCAAAGCTGAGTCACAATCTGAAAAGGTTCACCCAATTATGTGTCTGTGGCATTTATGTATCCGGTGGTAATACTGGAAAACAAAGTGCTTAGGGCCACGGCCAAGACTCATAAAGTAGCTGTGTTCAAGAATCAACATACTGAACTAGGAGACTCAATAACACTATCTGAAGTCTAAGTTCCTATAGATGCCAATCATTCTGAGCTTCAATGGATAAAGTGAGATGCCAAAACTGTTCGGACGCAAAAAGCTACTAGTCCCGCTCATCTAATTAGAATCTGAGCTTCACTCAAAAACTCTGAGAAATTATTGCTTCTTGACTTATTTGTATTCTATTTTATTTGTCTAGTTTCTTGGGGACAAGCAACAGTTTAAGTTTGGTGTTATGATGAGCGGATATTTTATACGCTTTTTGGGGTTAATTACATGTAGTTTTTAGTATGTTTTAGTTAGTTTTTAGTATATTTTCATTAGTTTCTAGGCAAAATTCATATTTCTGAACTTACTATGAGTTTGTATGTTTTTCTGTAATTTCAGGTATTTTCTGGCTGAAATTGAGGGAGCTGAGCAAAAGTCTGATTCAGGCTGAAAAAGGACTGCTGATGCTGTTGGATTCTGACCTCTCTGCACTCGGAATGGATTTTCTGGAGCTACAGAAGTCCAATTGGCGCGCTCCCAATTGCTTTCGAAAGTAGACATCTAGAGCTTTCCGGAAATATATAATAGTCCATACTTTGCTCAAGAATAGACGACCTAAACTGGCGTTCAACTCCAGTTCTGTTGCAGTCTGGCGTTCAGCACCTGAAACGGGTTACAAGTCGGAGTTCAACACCAGAAATAGGTTACAACCTGGCGTTCAACTCCAAAAACAACCCAGGCACGTGAGAAGCTTAAGTCTCAGCCCCAGCACACACCAAGTGGGCCCCAAAAGTGGATTTCTGCACTATCTATCATAGTTTACTCATTTTCTGTAAACCTAGGTTACTAGTTTAGTATTTAAAAGACTTTTAGAAATTTATTTTGTATCTCATGAAATTTTAGATCTGAACTTTGTACTCTTTGACGGCATGAGTCTCTAAACTCCATTGTTGGGGGTGAGGAGCTCTGCTGAGTTTCGATGAATTAATACAATTATTTCTGTTTTCCATTCAAACACGCTTGTTTCTATCTAAGATATTTATTCGCACTTCAATATGATGAATGTGATGATCCGTGACACTCATCACCATTCTCAACCTATGAACGCGTGCATGACAATCACATCCGTTCTACATTAGATTGAATAAGTATCTCTTAGATTCCTTAATCAGAATCTTCGTGGTATAAGCTAGAATCCATTGGCAGCATTCTTGAGAATCTGGAAAGTCTAAACCTTGTCTGTAGTATTCTGAGTAGGATTCAGGGATTGAATGACTGTAACGAGCTTCAAACTCACAAAGGTTGGGCGTAGTGACAGACGAAAAAGGATTAATGGATCCTATTCCAGCATGAGTGAGAACCGACAGATGATTAACCGTGCGGTGACAGCGCACCTGGACCATTTTCACTGAGAGGACGGATGGTAGCCATTGACAATGGTGATCCACCAATATACAGCTTGCCATGGGAGAAACCTTGCGTGCGTGGAGGAGAAGATAGGGAGAAAGCAGAGATTCAGAAGATAAAGCATCTCCAAAACTCCAACATATTCTCCATTACTGCATAACAAGTATTTATTTCATGCTCTTTTATTCTTCGCAATTCAAATTGATAATTATAATTGATATCCTGACTAAGAGTTACAAGATAACCATAGATTGCTTCAAGCTAACAATCTCCGTGGGATTCGACTCTTACTCACGAAAGGTATTACTTGGACGACCCAGTGCACTTGCTGGTTAGTTGTGCGAAATTGTAAGAAATAGTAATATTGACATTGACATACACAATTTCGTGCACCACGCGCCATGTGCACGTGCGCGTCGGTGGGATTTCTCTGATCCGCGCGGATGCGCCAATTTACGCGCGTAGCTTCCAGCTATCCACATCCACGCATGCGTGTGAAGTGTGCGTGCGCGCCCATGCTGAAGTTCCCAAAATCCAAATCTTCATGTTCCTTCCTTTTGTGCATGCTTTGTTTCTCTCTTCTAGGCCATTCTTGTCCTATAAACCCTAAAATCACTCAACAATTACATCACGGCATTGAATGACAATAAAAGAGGATCAAAATATAGCAATTCTAAGGCAAAATAAGCATGTTTTTCATCATGAAGTAAAATTAGAAAGAGAACACAAAACCATGCATTTCTTGTGGATAAGTGTGAAAAATATTGACAAAAACCCCCAAATTCTACACAATATAAACCACAAAATTGGGGTTTATCAGTAAGCGTCCCTCACGCGTATGTGTGAGAAGCAGACATTAGAAAGTAACGCGTATGCGTCAGTCACGCATACGCATGGAGGTGAATTGTGCTCTTCGCACAACACTCTCACAGTTCCCGCACAACTCTCGGGGTTTTATATTGGAGGTGGCATCATTAACATACGACGCATACGTGTCGGCCACGCTCACGCGTGGGAAGCCAAAATTGTAAATGACGCATCAGCGACGCGCACGCGTGGGTTAGGTTGTACTAGAGAGCAACATTCAATATGACGCGTGTGCATCGGCCACGGGCACGCGTGAGCTTCCCCTTTTTTTTTGCTTAAAATAAACTAACAAGCTACCAAAGTAAAGCCAAACTTTATTAAATAAGTGAAACCACATCTTAAACTAAATAATCCTAACTAAAAATAAAAATTCAATTTATTACCAATATAAATAAAAGAGAAAATAGGAAGAATTTACCATGGTGGGGGTGTCTCCCACCTAGCACTTTTAGTTAAAGTCCTTAAGTTCGAAATTTGGTGAGCTCCTTGTCATGGTGGCTTGTGCTTGAACTCATCTTGAAACTTCCACCAATGCTTGGACTTCCAACAAGCTCCAATATTTCCAAGTGAATTCACCAAGCCTTGATGAAGTTCTTCACAAGCTTTGAGCTCCCAAAGTTGATCCTCTTGTATGCTGGGATCCTAAATCTTGTTTCTACGTCCATCTTTAAGTGGATCATCATTGTTCCAACCGGGTGGCAAGAAATCCGAATTCTCAATGAAGTACCAAACTCTTCTCTTAGATCCAACCAATTGATCACTAGTCCAACCCTTGCATGTAGCTCTTGAAATCTCAACCTTGATGAGTCTTGATTTGCAACTCCAACCACTAAACATCCTTCTCTTACACTTCATTCCACAAAGCCTCCTAAGTTGGCCATCTGAAGCTAAGAGAGATAAGTTTTACCCACTCAAACAAAGGAGTAGACGACAACCTAGGTAGAGAAGTCTCCGACGATCTTGACAAAGTATTCAACTCCCGTCCAACCTTGCCGAAGGACTTCCACCTTTTGAAAAGATTCTTCACTTTCGAGCTCTTCCTCACCAAATTCATAGTGGTTTATCAAGCACTAAAGCAAAGGTTGGCCTTAAGGTATAATCAAAAGGTGATCAAAAGAAGCTTCACCACAAATGACCTTATACTGATCCAAAATGATATCGGAATCCAGAAGTCGGGAGAAGAAAAACTAGCTGCAAACTGAAAAGAATCCTACAAGATTATTGAAGTCTTGGAAAAATTTTACTATAAAATGTCTGACCTAGAAGGAAGGGAACTCCCGAGGTCGTGGCACGCATGTAACCTAAGGAAATACTATAGTTAGGTTGCGCACCTGGTTCCCTGGTGTACTCTTTTTTCCGACCTTAAAGATTTTTTTCGAAAAATGGTTTCTTTTCTGAAGGGGACTTTAATGAGGCACCATAACAAGGGTTAAGGGTAGTCAAAATCCTTAGTAGCAAATTTATGCAAAGAAATTTTTCATTTATCAATGATAAATCTATTTTCTTTAAAGTTTAAAAATGCATTAATTTAAGCTCGACAAACCGCAAAAATTATTGCCCGACCTAGAGTGGTTAGCAAGATGAAGTGACGAGGTACAAATTAATGTAAGAATTTATATAAAAAATTTGTAAAATCAGCCAAAAAATTAAGGCGGAATAAAAACAAAGTGTAAAAATAACTTGACAAAGTTCGATTACACGAAGTCGGAACTTATAAAGGGAAACACAATATTCTTTACCGATCTACCTCGCTGACATCAATTTTAAACTTAGCAAAGAAAACAATAGTAAAAGTTGTTGAAACATGATTTCTAACTAAACAACTGTATAGGCTAAGAGCTAAACTAACAAAAAGCCAAAAACCTATAATCATAGTCATAATAAGGAAAGGTTCTTAAAAGGAAATTCCAAAAGGTGTTTAAACTATAATGAAATAAATTATTCAGAAAGCTACAAAGCTATTACAAATAAAAGATTGTTCATAAAAGACCCACACTTCGGGCCATTCATACTACAACAAGTAAAAGGAACTACAAAGGGTTGAGTTCATCGCCAGTAGCAACATCCTCAGCTCGGGCAGAAGGAGTCGGGTTATATTCAGAAACCAGCATAGCCAGAATAGGACCAGTCGGCGAAAGCGGGAGTTCAACATTTATAAGCTCAGGATTTTGAGGAATTTGACCGACTTCTGCACCTGAAGTCTTCGGGTTAGGTAGAGGAACCTCTTATTCATCCTCGGGACCCGAGATGATCTTTCCCTCTACCACAATATTATCCTGGCTG
>NC_029793.2:45693730-45708286 GCF_000816755.2 Arachis ipaensis | reverse complement strand
ATGACTTGGATCTGGGCCTTCAGATTTGCGGGCATCTTGTCCATTCCTTCAGCCATAGATTCCTCCAGAATTGCATATCTGTCCCAGGCCTTAGCTATCTCATCCTCAAGGTCGAGCCTCTCCCCGAAAACACGGGTATAGCTCTCCTCTGCCTTCTTCTTCATCCCCTCCAACATAACCAAGGCCACCTCTGCCTGCATCACCTTGGCCCGAGCTTTACCCAAGTCGGATGTCAATCCATATCTCTCCTCCTTAAGCTCCTTTTTTTATCTCCTTTAACCTCTCTACCTCGGCCTGAGAAGCCACCAAGGAACTGTGGGTGGCACCAAGGGGAGTTTTCTCTAACTCCCTAGCCAAGGCTGCACATATGCCCGCTGTTCGAATTCTGCCTCAGGCCAGGAGCTAAAGATGGTTTCTAAGGGATACATCATCCATGATATTGTGGCTATGAGGGAGGGAGGATATGTTTTTCGCTCTAGCCAGGCCCGTCAAAACCTTTGTCGTATATGCTCTCCCCCTTAGAAGTCTTCTGCCTTTTGGGAGGGGGTTTGGAGGAAGAAGGAAGAGGACAGGCAACAACACTGTCCGAGGTAGAGGGAATTGGATGAGACACCGGGGTGGGTATAATCCTTCGAGAAGTTGATGCTCCCGAGTTCGACTTTGAGGGTGAAGGTCGGGCAGTAGTGTCACTAGCTTCCTTTTGTTGTATACCCCGAGCTACGATGTTCTTTCTGGTGGCCCAAAGCATCTTTATGGCAGTCGACTTAAGAGCCATTTTTTCTGAAAATAAAGACACGTCAGTCGCCGACATAATTTCACAACAAGAATTCATAAGTAAAAGAAAGAAAGGCTACCTAGTTCAGACCGGAGCTGACTAGGATTCCCTAAGAATTTTTTGGTATCCAAGTAAGGTGCCTGGCCCCAACACTCTTGAAACAAGCCAACTACACTATTCTTAAGATCATCTAAATCATCTATATTATACTTGGCTATTACTGGTTTCTCTTCTCAATACAATGAAAAACTAGGTTCATTGTTCTCATCAAGGAAGAAAGGTCGGGCATCCTTAACAGCTTGAATTTTAAAAAAATAATTTTAAAATCGTGGAAGGACTCGTCAAAAATGGAGAAAACCTTCCTACCCCAAACGGCACGAAAGGAAAGCCAAGCTATCTTTTTGGAACCAAAGGGCTTGGTTAAAACAAAGAGGTAAAAGAAAACTTTGAGGGAAGGTCGGACATCAAGCTCCCGACAAAAAAGTTGGTATATTTTCAGAAAAGCCCACAAGTTGGGATAAAGTTAGGAAGGAGAAACGTTGCAAGTCCAAAGGACATTGATTTCGAAGTTGGAAAAAGGAAGGCTAATGTCTAGTTTAGTGAAAAAATAGTCATAAGCATAAAAGAAAGGGCGTTCCGACCTATCTAGCGGGGGAAAACACACCTTCTCCTCGGGGTCAACTACCACTATCTCATAGCTTCGCTCATCTTCTCGGTTTTCACACAACTTATAGTGCCTACGGAAGGTCTCGGCATACTCTCTATCGATAATGGGGACAAGAGTAGGAACAGTAATATCTACCCAGGTTAAGTGAGAGGGAACTTTGGTCGACATGTTGTGAATAACAGATCGAGACATAAAGCTATACCTACAAATAAAACAAACAAAGAAATCATCACTAAAGAAGTCGGGTTTTCTATCAACAGAATAAAGACTACAAATTCAAAAATATTTTTTTCAACAAAAACCCCCCAAGATACTGAAATGTTGTCACTTTCAAAAAAACAAATGTGACACCAATTGGGGGCAACACAATCAAAGTCCATAGCAACAATCTCAGACAATAAACAGTCTCAAAAATGTTTTCAACAACAAACAAGCAGTGAGAGTTAAAGGAAACGCAAAAACTCCTGTCACCAACAAATATCTCCAATTATCATATCATCCAAAAGAAGATAAAAGAAACCAGAACAATCGAAACAGAAAACAAGAAAAAGGGGTAAAAGCACCAACCTTGATGAAGCGCGAATATGGAAGGGCACGTCAAACAGCAACAAAACTCAAACGTTCTGCTTCGAAGCATACAGAAATCTTCAAAAGATTCAAGATGGAGAAATCTTGAACTAGAATTTTGTTATGAAGTAAGAACAGGGGAAGAAGAATGAAAGGTTTTTTATGAACTTTCGAAGCAGAGAGATGCGTTTTCAGAAATAGAAAAGAGAAAAGAAGAAAAGCGCGAGGCTTTTATAAGAAATAAGGGGCAAAAAGACATTTCACACCCCCTCTTTAAAGCCATGGGCGGATTTCCAGGAAACTTTCGTGTAACATTCGCCATATCATTAAAGAGGCAACGTTTCAAAATTTGAAACACATTGAGTGCCTGACCTCATGAAGGCGGCGCACCCGAGGCATGAAGCAGGAACTATAAATGCTTGAACCCGACCTTATGAAAGCTCGGACTCAAGCAGGGACACTGTTCATACCTTGACCCAAAACGTAAAGCCAGGCCCATTAAGTTTAAAGGCTCACTAAGGACCTCCACTTACCCGACCTCCTAAGAGGTCCGACACGACCAAAAAGTCCAGTTCTACTTATCCAAATAATTAACTGCCTCCCTGAAACTCTCCTACTATCTCTATCTCCACTTAAAGATAGATTCCAACAAAACCAAGATAAAGGAAACAGTCATCTACCAACAAAAGTGGAACTATTCTAAAAAGGTGGTTATCAACTCTACTATAAATACACTGACACCCCTTGAGTATATTCACCTCCCAATATACTAAAAACCTACCTAAATTCCTTGCTAACTTAAGTATCGGAGTCTCTTGCAGATACCACCCCCACCTCTTCACGAGGAACTCGGACGGCGACACCTCAGTACTAGAACAAGTCGAACGCTACCTTAGAAAGAGTTTGGACTTCACATTTAGAACCAAATCACCATTTTAGGTAACTCTCAGAATAATACTGTACTATTACAGTGCAACATCAACTTTAAGAGAACATTTTAAGCATATCATTTTGGTTAAAATTAATAATTAATTCCATATTATTCAAGATATTCATTGTGTGAGCACACTATTGAGGAGTTAATTTTGTAGTAAGAACAATTTCTCTTTTAGAATTTTTAGTCATTAATTTTGATTAAGCATATATTTTAAAATTTAATTAATCTGTGTTTTAAAAATACATTTTATCATTATCAACTAAGAAATTTTGTATAAAAATAATATAAATTTAAATTTAAATTTTTAATACATTTATTATTCAACAAAAAATTTAAAAATTTTTACTAATGATAATTTTAACATATATTTTTCGGATATAAATTATCTAAATCATATAATTTTTGTTGACATTTGTAGCTTTTCTAGCTACCCTTGTATCTAAAGGAGAAATTGTTCTGACAACAAAATTGTTAACCCCTCTCACACACAACGAATATGTTAAATACTATTAAACAAATTATTAATTCTAGTAAAATGGGGATGTAGCTCATATGGTAGAGCGCTCGCTTCGCATGCGAGAGGCACGGGGTTCGATTCCCCGCATCTCCACATCTTGTAATTTTTAATTCGCATTCATTTCTTTATTTTTTTTACTTTTTAATCAAAGTCAAATAGTTTTATAAATAAGAACAAAATTAATAAGAGAGATATAGCAATAAAAATTAAAATTCTACACTGGACACCATCTTTTTTTTTTTTTTCATTGGAGAAGATCTCCTCCCCAAATGGAGAACCTCTTTCCAGTAATTCGGTAATTCCACTGAATTCAATAATTGCCAAAAGTGGATCCAAGTCCAATGCTGAATATTCAATTTGAAAATCAACTCCTAATTGAATTTCTTTAACTGTGCTAAGTACAAAAGTCATCAAATCCCACCCTGTTCAACAAAGATGGAATAATAATCATACACGTTTACAGCTGCAGCATCTTGACCAAACAAACCATGTTCCTACGAAAACATAGTAAAAGAATTTAAGAAATATGAATCCCCAGTGGCTCCAACCTCCAGCTATATATGCCAACAATTAAACATAACATAAACACCGCGTAGTACCAAAATAACAATAGAATATGCTTCCGAAAAGAATAATCCTGATGCGGCACGGCGAGTCACAAGGGAACCTTGACACGTCAGCATACACAACAACCCCCGACCACGCCATCCAGCTGACTCCGCAAGGGATCCAGCAGGCCCGGCGCGCCGGGGGCGATCTCCGGCGGCTGATGTCCGGCGAGGAATGCTCGCCGGAGTGGCGCGCGTACTTCTACGTGTCGCCATACGCGCGTACAAGGTCGACGCTGAGGGAGGTTGGGAGGAGGTTAAGCCGGAAGAGAGTGATAGGGGTGAGGGAGGAGTCTCGGATTAGAGAGCAGGATTTCGGGAACTTTCAGATTGAAGACAGGATGAAGGCTGTGAAGGAGACGCGTGAGAGGTTTGGAAGGTTCTTTTATCGCTTTCCCGAGGGAGAATCTGCCGCCGATGTATTCGATCGCATCTCAAGTAACCGCCACTTACTATCCTTCTTCTTTCTTCTTCTTCTTCTTAGTCTTAGTCATACTTCATTTCCCCAATTCCCCCTCATTGATTATATTTTTACTTTCGATGAATTTTGCGTTATTAATGGATTGGTACACATATAATAAGCATATTACATTTTCTTGAATTTAGTGTAGGCTTTTGGTAAATATAAGTTTAGGTGTAATGCTGAGTAAACAAATTATTTTTTAGGGTCGGATATGGGGCCAACAAAAAATCTGAGTCTCAGATTTCTATGAACTGAAATTTTTTTAAGTGATAAACAAATCAATGGGTCGGTTTTTATTAAAAAACATAAATATGACCTTCAATTTTGTGGTATAAAAAAAAGACACTAAATATTCATATTGTTGAAAAATACCACTTGAACTACAATACTAAAAATAAAAAGCTGTTTGGATATTTCTGTAAAATAGATTTGAATATATATATATATGATTACTTATGCCCTATGCATACCACTACCACTATCAGTGTTCGATTTGTTTGGTGTGGTTCTAATCCACTTGTTTCATTTATGATAAGGTCCTTGTTCGAATTTTGTGAATGAAAAATATGGAAAGGAATCCTTTTAATTTTTTTTTTATTGTTTAATAAAGCGTGATTTCTCAGTTTACATTTTGTAAGTGAAACAAAAAGAAATATGTAAGAGAAGTAGTTAAATAATAAAAAATTATATTTTATCAAACAATTGAATAAAAAAAATTGAAAAAAAAATCCACTCTCAACAAATGTTTAATGGTTGAAGAGCTTTACTGCAAAATGAGTTACCCATGTTCTACTGTTCTAGCAAGTCTAGAATTCTTAATGGACTCGTTTAGGCAAAAAGAATAATTCTATTAGGAATATAACAGAAAAGCTCAACTCTTAATGATGCTTAAAATTTTAGGGAGTTTTGGTCACTTTAATATGAATCTCCAACAAATTGTTGGAACATGTTTGTAATGGAGAATCTAATTCCTCTGCAGGTTTCTTTGAATCTCTCTGGAGGGACCTTGACATGAATAGGCTTCGTCATGATCCTTGCAATGATTTGAATCTTGTGATTGTGTCTCATGGGCTGACATCACGTATTTTCCTAATGAAGTGGTTCAAATGGACAGTTGAACAGTTTGAGCACCTAAACAATTTTGGCAACTGCGAGTTCCGGGTCATGCAGCTAGGAACTGGCGGGGAATACAGCTTAGCAGTTCATCATACAGCACAAGAAATGCTGGAATGGGGCCTCTCCCCTGAGATGATAGCCGACCAAAAATGGCGTGCCACCGCATGCAGGGGTGACTGGAATGATCAGTGTCCGTGGTACCTTGATGCTTTTTTTGATCATCTTCCTGACTCTGACGATGAGATTGCTGAAAAGGAAGATGAAACAAATACATGAAGCATATGTCCATAACGAGCCAGCTAATTGGGGGTTAAAGATTCATTTTCAACATTCTAATTGATACTAGGTTGGTCTTCTTTTTCTTTTTAAGTGATAAAAGAAATTGTATTAGAAAGGAAAACCTTAAAAAGGAGAAAAATTAACAAGAAGTCGGATAAGATAATAGGGTATTGGTTGCTGGTNGTTTCTTTTGTTTCAAACTTCCAATATGTCGTATATTATTCATTATTCATTATATGGTGGAAGAACCAGCATATATGGTATAGAAAGATCGTGATGTTCCAGTTTGTACTCAGTATTGTACTGATCTTGTTTGGTTTCAACATTGTTTATGATTCTCAGGCACTTGAATTCTGATTTGTGTTGAACTCTTGTGACAAGGAGGAGGATGACTTAATTTAGTTGAGAATTTTCTTGAGAATTCCTTTTATTCAGGTTATTTTCTTTCTAGTTTAGAAAGACAACTTGCACATGACAAAATCTGTGGAATCTAATGGATAGTTTTCATATCTATGTCCACCTCTTTATCTGAATCACATGATCTCTTCATGTGGAAAACTCCCATGGAATAAGTAAGAATTGTGCATTCAATAAAATACCACTTGCTTTAGAAATCAGTTTGAATGAGTCCTCAAATTCCAAACCGGATAAGATAGATGCACAAATTAGAAAGAAGAAAGAAGACAATTATGGAATTTTCAATGCATAGAATAGAGATTGTCATACCCCATATTCACACTGGTCTGTGGGCTTTGGCCTCCTATCTCATTACATATATTATGATTCACACAGCTATAAACTTTACTAACAAACTTTATGATTTTCGGGGAGTTCAGAACCCACTTTTAGAATTGATTTTAGAGGCTTTGATTCTCCCTCTTCTTCCTCTTCCTGATTCCTAGAACTTGACTTTCTGAAGGACTTCTTACTCCTCGTTTTTTTTATCTTCTTAGTTGGTATCTCCTCCACAATTTCATTTATGCTTACCATTTTCTTTGGAGGTTTTGCTTCTTGTGGCAAACTTACACTTGGTGATGCCAATGTCACCTTCTCTTCCGCCGTCTCATCACCCTTCGTCACGCTCCCTTGACTTGGTGGGAGCTCCTTCCTGTCACCATCTTCCACCAATACCATTTTAGTGCAACGTGCCGGACGCCCTAAAGTCACTGTCTTCAACGCCCGCATAGCTAGAGTTTTTGTGATGAAATTATAGACCCTATAGCAGATGCCAAGAGGTTGAAGATGGCATTCTCTTTGGTCCATGGTGCATTAAATGTAAATGGGTAGGTAGGGTGCAATGAGATTGATCAATCCCAAGAATAAAGAATTTTAAACTTGGAAGTAGATAATGAAACTATTTGGAAGACATTCTTTGCTTTCCTTAGAAGGGATGTTATAGAAAAATCTTGCAGCCTTTATAAAGAAACTAATATAACTGAAAGTGGAAAGCAATAATAATTAATATGAGAAAACATTGCTTAAGATTGTTTGAACCTTTCATACTCTAATTGCGGCAAGAGCACACTTAAAAGATACAACTAATCAGCATTAATACAAGAATACTGTGTCGTTTTTTTCCCCCTAAATCTTGCCAAATTATTACTGAATTGTTAATCCATTTGCCACAAATGAATCGTGGGGTTTGGAGTAGAATATCACTTTGACCGTTCTTCCACGTTTATTATTTATTTTATCTTTATTCATGTCAATGTCAATGAATTCCTTTCCCAAATGGTTTCCTTCACTCCATATTATTTTATGGTTTGTCACCAAGAAAAAGGAAGGGGCATAGAAAAATTAAAAATGATAAATAAATAAATAAAAGTCTTGAAATGAGTTCCGTTGAAAGAACAAAATTTGGATAGGTTTACACCTATACATAGTTTTATTCATCAAATCAAATATAAGAATTCAGTTCAGGCAGGAATCGTGAGTTACAACATAGGAATGGCTAGAATATAGCTATGATGCTTTTGTAGATAATCGTCCACAAACACGCCAATATGATCCTTTGTGAAATAGAGACTTCTCAAAAACCCATATATCACAGACAAGAACCTGGAAAACATACCAAGAAAAGACAAGCCAATTAAGAAAGATTTGATGTTGATTTAATTGTTTGAACCATTTTCTCGAAATAGCAGCAAAAAAAACAAGTAAAGAAATTTATTATCATAGTATCATTACCTCCTTATTTTTATCACCAGCTACTACAGCACCTTTTGAGTCGTATGCCTCAAACTTCTGCAAGTAATCTGAAGTTAATTCATTGTATATATGGTCTTGAAATTTCTCTGGCTCATGAAACCATGTCGATGTTTAAAATTTTACAGCCATAAGATTATTTCTAATGTCTATTTAGTGGGATTAAGCTTAGTTGTTGTGGGGAAAATTTTAAAGCATACCTGCTTAGCCATAATCTCTAGAGTAAGCTGAATAAATACTTTATCATGGTCTTTTCTATCGACACCAATCTGTAAATGATAAAGCAATGAAAAAAAACAGCATGTAATAACTTCATTGAGAGAGAGAGAGAGAGAGAGAGAGAGAGAGAGAGAGAGAGTACAGATAGTACAGTTCAATACCATAAATAATAACCTCTTGTGCTATTCGCAGCACATTCAAATAATAATCCAACTTGCACAAATTGGACCAGACTAGAATCAATGACTCCTCACTTTTTTTCATCAAGTTAACAATGTCAACTCTTCGATATCACAAAATGCCAGCAAAGTCAATACTCTCAAAATTCATACCTGTTCTACATTTCAAGTCACTACATCACCTGGACCAAAAGTTTAATACAAACAGAATTGAGTAGAATACTAACCAAACGAGCACGCAATGTTCGTATGCTCACAACAGGCTGAACCATTTCCCAGTATACCTTGCTCCACACAGATTCTCTTTGCTTAATTTCATTCTTTAGTGCCTGTAGAGAAGTAAATTAAATACATATTAAAAATTGAACCTCTAAAAATGCACATAGATTCATCATAATTCGTATAATGATAAAATCACATAAAGGAATGGAAGCATACAGAAAACATATTCTCCGTAACTACTTTCCTTAATGTCTTTTTGTCACCATTAGCTATTAGAGTGTTTAACTGCAAAAGAAAGAAGAAACACTCAGCATTCGGCCAAATATTACAAGACACGTAAGCCAATTGAAAAGATGATATTCATCATATAATAAAATACATATTATTACAGAAGAGAGCTGCCAAGGACTACTGATGGAAAATTGTCATATTTGGTAAAAAATATACCAAACAGAGGGGCCAGCATCAAAGTCTTTTATATCCATAATTTCTTAGTAGCTCTTGAATGCAAAATCTTCAATATTTTTCTTCTCAACATTATCCAAAGTAACTACCTCACTCTGAAATACCTTTCCTTACAAACTTTGTTGCAACTTGCAACACAATAAACCCTCTTCCTAATCTATTGAATGATACAAATACTGGTACTCAAAATGTGTGGTACCACAACAAAATAAATGAAGTTCCTTTCTTTGTACCATTCCAATTTTATCAAATTTGGACTATTTCATTTCTTGAATAGGCTAATGAAATTCAATTTATATCTGTTTTCATCAGGCTGAAATTGTTCCATTAAACGGATGGACAACAAATAAGAAACTACATACAAAAGGATTTAAAATCATTACAATATAATAGCATGTTTTCTAGCTTTTACCCAAACCATAGTTTTGGGTTCCAAACAGAAAATAAAACAAATATCATACCTGATTTCAGGTTTGCAGAATGTATCTTTCTAACAAAATATTTATGATTTATTACTTTATCTAATAGCTTTTAACTTGTCAAGATCTTAATGAAAATTTGATCATATAGTTCTAAAAAAATTTCAGTTTGGTCCCCAGTTCTTATTCCAAGGATGTTCTCCACATTGGCTCTGAATTGATGCATACCACATTGATTTGAGATGAGGAGGTAAGAAGAAAGCAATGGCATCAAGAGAAGAAAGTGCAGAAGGACCGTCAGTGGCTCTAGTGCTTTTTGTGTTTTTTAGTATGTTAGGGTAATTTCTCTCAGTAAAAGTAATCATTAGAAAAGTATCATTTTGCATCCAAACATAAACAACTTTTACTTCTTTACAAGACCTTTAAGAGAAGATCATTTTAAAAAGTATATTTTAGCAGAAGCTCGTCCAAATGAACTAAACTCAAGGACCACCTTGTATTCTAAAATGATCAAACAAAAGAATGAGTTGTAGGAAAATGTAACACATGGTAAAGGCTATATAGAATGACAGCTACAAACCTCCTTGTAGATATTGGCAACCTCATTGTAGAATTCTTTTTTTGAATATCCTTTTTTCCTTAACTTTGCAATGGCATAGGCACTTTTTAGCTGCAACAGCCACCAAAAAAAAAAAGAAAAAAAAAAGGGGAAAAAAAAGATAAAAGAAAAATCAGAGTGACTGGTACCATCCATTAAAAGGAAAGGCAATTGTCCATAGTTGAAGTTTCAAAACATCCAGTGTAACATTAATTTGCACTCTGTTTTCTATACTGCTATAAAAGAAAAATAACTAGTAGAAAAAATGGAGAAAAGTAAGGCAGATGAGAAGGGATCCTCATAAAGAAAGCAACAGTATGACATTGAGGGAAAAAGAAGAGCGGGAATGAGAAGGAAAATTTTGGACAAAGAGAAACTATTACATAGGCTCTAAAGAGCGGAAATAATTTATGCAACCAGATACATAAGTGATAAGCATCATTACCTCCAGAATCATGTCTTCTTTAGTTCTTCTCCAACCAGTTCTAGTGAACAATCTGATAAAAACAAACATCAAATATATCAGGGTCAGGGATCACAGAACTCATTATGATACAAAAATTATGACTCCATATAAGGAATAATGCATTACGTGTGTGGAAGGCATTAAAATTTGGTGGAAGAAAATAACTGAAAAAGTTACAACTTACCTAGAGACTTATAAGATGAGGTTTAGCTAACATGTGCCCTAAGGGCACATGATAAGCTTACAATTAATAGAAAGTTTTAAATGTTTTTATTTAATGAATATAAAACAAATGCATTGAAAACTTGTGCATTTGGTTTGTGTTTTCATTTTCAGTGTTTTCTGGATTTTGTGAAGGAAAAAGTGAAAACAGAAGGTAAAAACAAAAAACAGGATTTTATTGTTTTTACTGTTTTCACTTTTTCCTTTACAAAATCCAGAAAACAGAAAATGAAAACACAAACCAAAGAGGTGCCCTAAGGGCACAAGATAGACAAACCCTATAATATATTTTTAGTGTGATTTTAGTTAGATTATATTATAGAGAAGAAATCAAGTACACAACCAAAGAGGTTTGAAACCATTGGTACCTAATCATAAAAAAGAAGGGTATCTAACCTCTTCCAAAGTGGGATTTTTTCACGAGGTTTGTAAGGTTCATAGACAAATCCAGGGCTCGTTAATGCTATTTGTTGTCCCTGCATAAATGTTTTGTTAGGGAAGAACAATAATTCAAAACTACTTATAAAAAACACAGGGCCAGATTGGTGCATAAGCATCCTACGTTAATGCAGGGTCGGACACCTAAAGGCGAGCCGTAATGGTCTTATCTTCGGCAAGCTTTTCCGGTTTTTTCCACTGTTTTTTTTTTTTTTTTTTTTTTTTTTTTTCTTTTTTTCTTTTTTTCTCTTTCTTTTTTGGGTAGAAAATACAATTTGATTAGAAGAGAAGAGAATGTAGAAAAGAAGACATCCTCAAATTGAAACAAAAGATAACATATCGATTAAAAAACATTGCATCGATTAAAAAATGACAAAGATAGTGCAAAAAATGGATATACACTATTGCATAAGGAAGTGACAAAGAAGAAGGAAAATAACATATAAATTAAAAAACATTGCTCAATACCTATCACTATAACCTAAAATACAGACAAGCAGCACTACAGAGTGAAACAAGTTCCATCGTCCATACAGCCAAAATTATCCCATAAGTTTATCGATCCGACATGAAATTGAACACTGGATACAGGTATATATTAAATCATCACAAAAATGAAGAGGGGAAATTTATGAGAGCGCACCACTGGTCTTGCATGAGGGGGAGCGCTTTTTACTTGAGTTGATAAAAGCCTCTTATCGTTCATGAAAAGAGACAACTCCGCAGCCTAATAAACACATAACAAAGTTGGAAGTCAACTCTCCCAATATGAAAAGAAAACAAAAAATAACGAAAAATGAAAAAAAAAAAATTCTAAAAACCATTGTCTTTATGAGACAGCATGTTGGAGAATACATTAATTTACCATTGTAGACCTGAGAGTCAAAGCCTTAACACTAGCCAAGGAAAATTCATTGTATCCATTATTCAAATGAGGATAGAAGCTCCTAAAACTACGCTCAGAACCTGATCAAAGAAGAATTCACTTCAGTCATCAACAAATTGAAGGTCGAAGCACAATTTTCAACTCTTAACATATACATCTATGTACACCAATAACTATACTTTTCTTTTAAAAAAAATACGCAGCATGAATAATATCTACATTGAAACTATTAAACTGCAAATTCAAATTGAAAAAAAAAATAAGAGAGAAAACAGTATAGGGTTGAAAGAGATTACCATTGGATAGAGCACTGGAATAGCTCCTGCAGCTACTACCGAGCCTGAAAGTTCAAATCACAATGCAATTTCAGAAAGAAAAAGAAAATAATCATATAAAAGTTAGAAACAAAAATGAAAAAGAAGATGCTTTATTTAATTTTCAGGTATTTGAGAAAGCAATTAAGCTAGGAACTGGTTACTAACAGGTATGAGGAGGAGGAGGAAGAAGAAGAAGAAGCACGGTAAAGCGTGCGAACAAACTGAAAGCGTTTGAGATGCATCATCTTCTTCTGGTTCTTCTTCAGGTAAACATTTAGAGTGGAGTGAGTGTTAGATCACGAAAATTGCTTAAACAAAACAGGAAAATGGGACATGGAGTTTTTCCGAGGGTTTAAGACTTTAGACGATAGAGTGGGATTTGGGAATCAAAGTTGGGCCTTCTAATTATTTGGTCCATTCACTCTCTTGAACATAAATATTATTTTTTATTTTTTTGTCGGGATATTTTTTTTATTTTTATGTTTTATTTAGGGGAATGTCCGAAATTAATATCCCTAAAAAAAAAAAAACATAAAAGTAACGTGTTTCTTTTGTGGTGAATAATTCAGTGCTCCATTACTCTTTTTTACAATCGTTGATGAATTCTCGGTAGAATAACTGATTAAGTAATTGTTTGGGAGCGAATAAGTTATTAGAAAAAGAAAATTCAATGAAAAAAAATTTATTTTTTGATGTCTTTGGTAAAATTTCAGTAGTAAAAACAAAAATATTAAAACATTTTTTGTTTACAAAATTGTAATTTATATTTTGTTTGTATTAATAACATATATATTGATTGAACATTTTCATAATTAATTTTGTGAGATTAAAGGTTATATATAGTGGTTTTTTTTAATCCTTCATGAGCCTAAGTTTTAGAGGTAAAATATTTTGTTTAATTTTTTAATTTATTATTCTTTTTTGACTACTTCATAGAATAAGAATGTATCATTCACTTTTTATCGAAGTTAATCCTTTTAAGATATAAGTTATAATTTTTATGATCTTTTATTGATTTAGCTATTCTCTTATTCTTTTTATAATTTGAAGATTATTCTTACTAAAATTTATTTTTTTTATCTAACCTTACAGCGCGATTCTTCTTTACCGCAATCATTTACAATATACCACATCCATCAAATACCATATCGGTTGTATTCACTTATCCAGGTTCTTATTATATGGATGTAAGAGTTTAATGAAAGGGTAATAAACTCTATTTTATCGAAGAATCGTTGAATCTATTCATATATTATGACCAACCTAATAGAATGTGGATAAAATTAATTTTTTGGGAGGAGCTCGATCTTTTATTTAGCCAAAGTACTTTATTTTTGTTTTCTAATTTCCTTTTCTTCCTTAACTTTCATATGATAATGTATTTTCTTTAATTGAAATTGATCATTTTTAAAGTATGAATCATAATTTTACTATTCTTTTATGAATCCAACCTTTTTTTATTTTTTAATTATATAATGAGTATTCTTATTCAATTTTTGTTGTCCTTGCACTTGGATCATCTTTTACATAATCATTTACAATGTATTATATTCATTATGCTCCATCTTCAGTTGTTTTCGTGAATTTGAATGCTAATTATATTTGAATATAATAAATTACGTCTATTTAATTTGGATATATAATATTTATTTTTTTATTTTCAACATTATAATTAAATGAATAGAATCTGACAAAGGAAAAAATATGTTAGTCTATTAAATAGAATTTTTAAATTAAATTTTGAGAATAAAATAATATTTTCAAATTTCTTCTTTGTTCCAAAATCATAGTTTGTTTTAGATAATTTGAGATTTTGTTTTCTATGTATGGAGTATGACTTTATTTTGATGCTTCTTTCTTATTAATCATTAATTAATAATTTTTTCCTAATCTTAAAGAATTTACTAATGAGAGGAACATGTAATGTTTTAAATCAATTAATGGTAGGGACATATATGATTATACTATTAGGGAAAAGATAATATTTTAAT